>NC_065883.2:75933838-76533838 GCF_932274485.2 Patella vulgata | reverse complement strand
TGCCTATTGTTTTGCACCGGCGACGGAAAATGGTTCCAGAGCGCGTCAAGATCGCCATAAGCGTGGTAAAAGCGTGATGGAAACGCCAGATATCGCGCTGTGGTCTTCGTGTTCCAAACAAACGCCAAAGTTGTGAAAACGCGACTTTTTTCACGTTTGTAATATTTTGGGACATTTTCGCGCGTTGTGTTCACGTTTGCCAGCGACCTTGTCCATTTTCTGGTCGCTGTACGGTCGCTGCAGCGCAGTAAGGACGCCACCCCGGCCTGACGGGGGCATTATGAAGACGGACATACGCGATGCTGTGTGCTATGAGCAGAAGTTTGTCCAGATACCGGCTCTGCGGACTACTCTGATATCGAATTCCAATTGTCAAAATTTATTTCGCGCACGCCAATGTGTACACGGGGCCTCGGTGTTTCATCTCAACCGGTGTTTCATCTCCCTTTCCCGGCCTTCCGCCCTGGAATCTTCAGAATAATTAGTATAGATAAATAAAGGAAATGTGCCATGTAGGAAATGTCGTCCCATCCGAAAGACTAAGAGCTTTGTTAGTCCCTCCGTCCTGCACCAATGACAAGGAGAATCCCCATCGGAAATCCCGCGAAACGTTCTCGTGCAACCCCCGAATAGATGTTTTTATTTTACCTGGTGACCTTGTTTAATTACAGGTGTGGTATTATCCTCTGTTTCAGCCATAAGTTTCATATCTTTCAAATCTTCTCTCTCCATCAGTTTCTTCTCTTCTCCTAAAAATAAAATATTTATTTTGTTTTATTTCATATACTAATACGAAGGTACACTATACATCTGTGTACATTACAAATGGCAAATGGTATCTGATGTTCTAGATATCCCTTGTCATCAGTTCTAGGCGGGGGGGCCTGAGAAGGAAGGTCTGACAAGGATAGCACGTAAAAGATCCCCTGGCTGTTGGAATTCGATATAAGAGTAGGCCATAGGCAAAATTTCCCTCACAGCACACTGTATGGTGTATGCCTGTCTTCTTTAGCCCAGTTTGATTAGAGCTAATACCACTTAACACTGCTGTAATGGTAGCAAATTTCTGTTCCAATTTATGACAGGTCAATAGTCCGATTAACAACCAATAGCTAACTGCGTAACCATTTTATTAGGCTTTAAAAAGAGCTCCAGATTGGACCAAATATGTTTACATAACGTTACGTCATGATTTATGAAACTTACGCCCAATTAACCAGTGCATAGCGGAATATTGCAGAAAAACTAATTGCGTGACAAACGAGGCTATCAAAATGGATACAATGTAAACAATACTGTTTGGAGACGAACAGTACTTTCACCGTTTTTAATACCTTAAATGACTGCTTCGTGTCATTGTTAAGGCGATTAACTGTCGCAGAAATATAGAGTTTAAGGAAGCGAACAATCGCCTTAACACCTACAATATTTATAATTTTAGACATAAAACTCACGATCACAGTGATGATTTACCGGATATAGGCAGCGCAACTCTCCCACCCCTATTGCAGTGCCTTTTTTTTTTAAAACTTTTACTACTCACTTTCTATAAGTTCCTGGACAATCTCGGGATGGTTCTTTAATCTTCTGAAGAATTGCTTCAAAACAGATTGAATATCGATTTCCGGTGTCTCCCCCTGGTCACCATCGTCATCCTCATCATCATTCGATGTCTGGGGTTCAGTCAATTCTTTCGGCTGAATTAGCAACTGATTCCCAATCTCTGATTCCTGAAATCCCAAAATAATATTTTCTATGAATATTGCATGCATCAGTAATAAGAAACCTTTCTCGTTTATCATATTTTTCTTATTATAGTATCCTTTTATTTATTCTGCTTTAGTTGAAGAAAATCCACAACTGACGGTCGAGATGGTTGGTTAGTTATTCGATTTAAGGATTTTCTTAATTTAAAATTCTGGTATTCTGTACCCAATCGTAAGAGGATTACTGCCAATGCTCGGTATCACGATTCGCGCTACGACAGAAATGGTGGTTTTAATCGTGGAGTAATCGTAGTGATTCTATCAGGTTTTACCATATATTGAGGTCAGTCTTAGCAATCGTTTTGATCGTATTGAAACGTATCCGAACGTATCTGCACGTAGCAGATTGTTGACTCAATAGGGACAACCCTATCACAAGGCAGTGGGTAGCTAGCAGTGAATTAATCGGGTTGGGTCTGTGTGGAATAATCCCAGAAACCTTATAATCTGATTAAAATACAGATCTATATTTCGTTTCGTTTTTTTTTTATACTTTCTATGGTCTCTACAAAATGAAGATCTGACCGGTTGTAGTGGAAGTTCGCGTCATAGGAACGAGCGGTTTTTGATCTATGATGTCAGCCATTTGATTAACCAATCAGCGTTGGTGTTTCTAGTAGGATACCCACAGTTCCATGCATCGCACGTCATTTCATTTCAAGAACTCGCTGCAACAGACCGTTTCATTGGCTAATCCCTCACATCAATCAGAACGCGGGTTATATAACAACTCTTCCAGATCCTAGTGTAGTAAAGACAAGTAAAACGAAATTTTGAACTATGAAAAACGAAATTTGATCGGGTTTTCGTCCTATCCAAACGACTAGACGTTGTTCCTTGTCAGGCATTGACCAAAAAAATCCCGAGGAACTTTCGCGGCCAACACCGGGATCGAACCCAGGTCCTACTATAGTTACTGAGCAAGCGCCTTAATCACTGAGCCACAAACAGAGATAGTGAAATTGGTCTGCGAAGATAGAAAACACACAGCCATTTACACTTATCACCAATTCTTTGATCATCACACCAGGATACGTTTCACTTTATATGATAGACAGGATGAGTTTTAAGGTCAAATGTTGTTTTTTATTACGCGTAGAAGAAATATTGACGTGATCAAATGTGTCCCCGATGTTATTAAAGGCAAATAAATCTTTAGTTAAAAAACTACACGAAATGGCTCGTGCATGACAGAATATATCACTCATTTAATTTAGTTAAAGTTGATCTAGAGAAATGAAATGACATGGAGTTTAAAACTTTCCTTTTTACACCGACTCCTGTCAAAGCTCTCGTCCAATCTGGTTAAAACACAGATCCTATTTCGTTTCGTTTTTATAGTTCAAAATTTCGTTTTACTTGTCTTTACTACACTTGGTTCTGGAAGATTTGTTATTTAACTCGTGTTCTGAATGGTGTCAGGGATAAGCCAATGAAACGGTCTGTTACGACGAGCTTAAGGCGTGTTTTTCACGAAACTGTGGGTAATCCACTAGTAACATCAATGCTGATTGGTTAATCAAATGCCTGACGTCATAGGGTCATAAGTCGGTCTGTTGACCCCTGACGAGACCTATCGCTATAACTTGTCAGATCTATTATAGTGAGAACTGCCAGCTCTTTATCTAATCTCCCATACTGTACATGATTAATGGAAATAAATTTTGTAACCATATTTCATTCAAATTGATCCCCTCTGAACCGAGAATTTAGCCTCGGTCATCCGTACGATAAACAAAAATAGTCTCGATTATCCATTTTATGATTAAATCATGAATGAAAGTTGAGCAGCAGATCGGATCCTAATCCAGTAAATATCGCAAGCTAGCGATGACATTGAGAGTTGATTATGGTCTGGATAAGTTAATTAATGTCTAATTAATAATTAAGATAACATTTCAGTTTCAGGCCAAAAGAAAGACCTGTAATAGGCACATTAAGTTCTTACATAATGTATGTTTAAGTGAATCCGACAATTCGATACATTCTCACTTTCATCTGATAGTCAGATGTCGGATGCAATCTTGAATCGATTGACGACCTGAACGGGTTTTGTTTTAAAGGAAGATAATCAATCTATTTTATCATTCTACATATTGTAGCACCATAGGTCCTTCTGTCTGACGTGGAGAGCGCCTATGGGAAACCGGTCGCCACATCCTACGTACGACCCATGCATCTTTTCTTACTACATATTTCTGTAGCCTTGTGATCGTCTAGGATTTGTCTCTAGCTGTCTTTACTTCTGCTTCACGTTGTGTATTTACTTCTTCCAGTTTCTTAAGACGTTTGTCTTACCAGGAACAATAATGCATAGTTCGCTTCTACATTTTATATAGCATATAACTGAATACAGGTATACAAGCATAGCACAAATTACAATACTATATAGCTAAAACCACTTCTCCACCCTATCCAGCCTCTCGGCTGTCTAGGAACTCAGATGTACCCTCGATCTCTGGAATCTAATGCAAGTCTGACTTACAGGGTTCCCCGGTTTCTTTTAAAGGTAAGTGAATATCATGCACAATAACGCGTGATCATGGCCCTGAACTTGTGTAATTAACAAAATGATTGGTTACTTTAAATCAAATGATGCAATTAGAATAATTCCACTCACGTGTAATTCTGGTGGTAAATGAGTGACATATGTTTTCGATAAATGGCTCTTTTTTATGTGTCAACTGTCAATTACAGACTAAGTTGATTTAAGTATTTTAAGTACATATCACATATTATGCGAATATGTTATTTCTCGAGCAAAAATTCTACTAAAAGTATTACAATATTTGTATGTGTAATATGGTGGCATAAGAATAAAGGATTTTTTATTTCACTAGGACAGGGATACCAATAAAATATTGTACCAATATAGACCAATCAAACTCCTAAATACAAAATGACGTGTACTTTATCATTCCAATGACTTCTCAGAGGTGGGCCCACGGAGCGAACAAGAAAAAGTATCTAATCATTCGGAAAGTACACAAAACAGAGTCATACCATGTACACATCGATTTTCCTTAAAGGAAACCTGACAGATGGCCGGCCTTCGCGTAAGCGAATTATTGAAATAAAATTGAACCAAGTGTTACTCTCGAAATGACTTAGTTTGGGTCAAGTGGACGTTAAACCCCAGCCGACGTTGGATGGTGTTTATACATGTAATAAGAGATGGTGTTAATTGTTATTCGTTATTCTCCACAGAAATCTCTCGATACAACCAACGTGTTAACGTCTATTCCACGACCTTTCCCTTGAGAGGCGCCATCTTTAATATGGTGATATTTATTATCCTAGTTTGTTAAACATTGCGTGCCACTCTATAAGACTCTTATCCCCACGTGACGTCCAGTCCAATCAATGACGTCATACTTATTAGTACAGTTTCACCTCCTTTCTACAGATGTGATATCGGGAGTTAAAATATGTCCGAATGACTGTAGAAAGAGGGCGAAAATATCAAAGGGGGTAAGGCGTGGGTCGGGGTCACAAAAAAACCAAACAAAACAAAAATTGTGCTAAAACCTAAATATGAAATAGTTACTTTATATTCGACACCCACTTTACGGCTGTTGATGAATGGCGCATCCTCCCGCTGCTAAAGACCTCCACGCGAAAGCGAATTATTGAAATAAAATTGAACCATGTGTTAGGCTAGTCCTGAAATGACCTAGTTTGTGTTGAGTGGACGTTAAACCCTCTTCAGATATCCAATATTTAAGACAAATTTAACATTTTACGATTGGTACACGAATCGTGTACCATAATGCGTTTCAGCGCCAATTTGTAACAAGGGACTCGAAGAACGCGGCTAGACATCTTCCACAGGTCATGTCCAACGGTGATGGCATATTCTGATCTGGAGAGCATGCGCAATAAATACTATCGGTGTAGACTGGGACAACTACCATTCGATTGAGACTTCTGGCGTATTTCGCCGAACATAACTGATTAGAAAATTACAGTAAAAATAGAAACGATTGAATGTAAATCAGTTTATTTACATTCATATTACATTATCAAATGCGTTGTGACCCATTTGTCTCCATTTCTAGGTCCTAAATATAAATTAGCGATTTAACTTCTATAATTTAAATTTCATTTTACCAACAAACAGACAATATCAATACAGAGGTCAGATTAGGTTTACAGTTGAAATAGTTTTCAATATGACTTTGCCATTTTATAGCTGTTTCCCATCGATTGTCATTGTATGAATTTATCACATTCAAGACAATTGGGTGATGTTAGAGATATGCATTTAATTAATCAAAACAGCATGGGAGGCGATTGGATGTGTCTCATTGAAGATACGTTCATCCCCATCAGAGACATCTTATCACAATGTGTAGCTGATGTGTAGTAATATCAGACGTCCTTGTTGTGTTTCCTTTGTGATCGTAAATAAAACTACAGGTTAGTTCGTTTCTACAACTTTATTATTGAACTGTTTGGATTCGACGTTCCTCGTTCTCAATAAAGCATAGATAGCTGCTCGGAATATATGGGTGAGCTCTGATGAATTTCGCTTAAAACTCTCTTTTATAACCCCCTTATTTCTGTTATAGATTGACCTTGGCGTTCATTTCCTTCCCAAATATGGAATAAACATCCCCATTCTCCATTACCTTATTTAGTCTATCAAACACATGTCATAAACAAGGTAGAATTGTAAGAATTTTACCAAAATGTCACTCAAAGCAGGGCCATAACTAGCTCAGAGCAACCACGGGGGCGGGAAGTGTTCTCAGAGGTGCTGTAAATTTTACGGACAATGTATATCGGGGGGGGGGGGGGGTTGCTTCGAGAAAACAATTCAAATTTGGACTGCCGGAAACGCTATTTCCTGTACTCTGGACAGCCTCATCAATCGAGGACGATATGCAGACGGACCCTCATTTGAACGAAATTTGACCAGAAAACCTCAAAATACCCCTCATTTGAATTATGATCTGAAAAAGGTGAAAAGTCTGGATAAAAACCGTATAATTGGAAATATTGATAATCTGATATCAACTACCGATGATTTTTTTTACAGGGGGCGAATTTATTTTATGGTCGACAATTTTTTCATGGGGGGGGGGGGCGAAACATTTTGCCCCCCCCCCCCCCGCACACCTAGCACCTAGTTACGGGCCTGACTTGAATTCATTTAAGTACATGTAATTTGACTTTATAGAAAGTGTGAACCAAATAATTACTTAAAGATATAATATTACAAAAGTCGTCCATTGAGTTGAAACGTGTTCTTAAAATGTGTGTCTGTGTTTTCATATCATCCCCACTGGATATGCACTATTGACGTATTGCATTTCCACTCACTTCAGCTTTCAAGAGCCTCGTTGCTAAGTTATGGTTACATCAATCATTACGTCATGATAGAGAACCAATGAGAATTGATCCTTTTATTATCACGTCATCTCATTTCCAGACATTTAAATCGCCATTTTAATAAAATATGTTCAACAAGGCAGAAACTATTGGTAACACCTCATTACACATACGACTTAAGTTCTCACTATAATAGTTAAAGATATATTATGGGAGATTAGATAAAGAGTTGACAGTTCTCACTATAATAGTTAAAGATACATTATGGAGGATTGGATAAAGAGTTGACAGTTCTCACTATAATAGTTAAAGATACATTATGGAGGATTAGATAATGTGCTGGCAGTTCTCACTATAATAGTTAAAGATACATTATGGGAGATTAGATAAAGAGTTGACAGTTCTCACTATAATAGTTAAAGATACATTATGGAAGATTAGATAAAGAGCTGACAGTTCTCACTATAATAGTTAAAGATACATTATGGGAGATTAGATAAAGAGCTGACAGTTCTCACTATAATAGATAAAGATACATTATGGGAGATTAGATAAAGAGCTGACAGTTCTAACTATAATAGTTAAAGATACATTATGGGAGATTAGATAAAGAGCTGACAGTTCTCACTATAATAGTTAAAGATACATTATAGAAGATTAGATAAAGAGCTGACAGTTCTCACTATAATAGTTTAAGATACATTATGGGAGATTAGATAAAGAGCTGACAGTTCTAACTATAATAGTTAAAGATACATTATGGGAGATTAGATAAAGAGCTGGTAGTTCTCACTATAATAGTTAAAGATACATTATAGAAGATTAGATAAAGAGCTGACAGTTCTCACTATAATAGTTAAAGATACATTATGGGAGATTAGATAAAGAGCTGACAGTTCTCACTATAATAGTTAAAAACTAGATAATGTAAAGGGGATATGCTGAAAAATTCAGTCAAATTGATCCACTCTGAACCGAGAATTAAGCAATTGAATTTTGGGCCTAGCCTCGATCATAATTACTAAAGTCGGTTCGATAAAAAAAAACATAGTCTCGATTATCCATGAATGAACGTTGAGCAGCAGATCCGATTCCAATCCAGTAAATAAATATTGCAGACTAACGATTGCATCGAGAGTTGATTATGGTCTGGATAAGTTAATTAAAGATACATTATGGGAGATAAGATAAAGAGATGGCAGTTCTCGCTATAATAGTTAAAAACTAGATAGCGTAAAGGTAATTTGCTGAAAATTTCAGTCAAATTGATCCACTATGAGCCGAGAACGAAGCGGGTGAAATTTTTGCATAGTCTCGGTCATCATTACTAAAATCATTAATATAAACAGTATAGTCTCGATTATCCACTTTTTTGATTTAATTATCAATGGCCGTTAGCGGCATATAGGAATCTAATCCAGCCAACATCGAAGGCTAGCCTTGACATCGAGAGTTTATTATGGTCTGGATAAGTTAAGGGGTCGGGTGTTCGATCCCTGCATTGGCCGAGAAAGTTCATCCAGATTTTCCGGCGTGGTTCCCCCTTGTCAGTGATGCAGGACGGAGGGTCTGACAAGGACAGCTGTAGTCATTCGGATGGGACGAAAAACCGAGGTCCCGTGTACATATTGGCGTGCACGTATAAGATCCCTTGGCAGTTGGAATTCGATATAAGAGTAGGCCGTAGCGCCGCTGCCCGGGCAAAATTTCCCTCATAGCACACTGTATGGCGTATGTCCGTCTTCATTAGCCCAGTTTAGGAGCAGAACAGTAGGACGTTAAAACCCATTTCATTTCATTTCACCTCCGCATAGCACATTGCAGTATCCCAAGATTTTATACCTGTGATCTACGATTAACTGACGTCACTCAATAATGTGGACGTATAAAAACTAGATTTTTTACCTGTGATCTACGATTAAGTAACATCAAGTGGACCTACCTGTGCTGTTTTGACATCTTGAACCGGATTGGTTGGTGCAGCGACGACTGGAATAAAATAAAATCAGAACATGAGATTTTACAATAAATTACGTCGGTGTATTCTGTATGAATGAGGTGCCACTCTGAACCGAGAATTTAGAGATTGAATTTTCGGCCTAGCCTCGACCATCATTACTAAAGTCGGTACGATAAAAAAAAACATAGTCTCGATTATCTATTTTTGGATGAAATCATCAATAAGCGTTGAGCAGCAAATCGGATTCGAATCCAGTAAATTCCACTGGCTAGCGATGACATCGAGAGTTGATTATGGTTTGGATAAGTTAATTAATGTCTAATTAATAATTTAGATAACATTTCGGGCCTAAAGAAAGACCCGCAATAGGCAGATTTAGCTCTTGCATAATGTATGTTTAAGAGAACAGGATCCTAGCAACAGCCAATGGTAACCTAGGCAATAATTTGTTGTACGCCATTTTGTATTTTTATCTTGTTCACAGGCCAGACAGTAAAGCCATAAAATACAAATTGGGAATTGTTTTAATACATCAATCTGATTAAAATACAGATCCTATTTCGTTTCGTTTTTTATAGTTCATAATTTTATTTTACTTGTCAACATACGGAGGGTCTGGGACCGTTGACGAAATGTTTCATTGCCCATACCGTAACCGGGAGTTTCGTTTTTAATGTGGTTGATTAAGTCAGGTAAGAGTTGTACCCCTTCCCGCAATAAATCCCATAATTCTTGCATTAATAGGCCTATAAACCACTTGGCAAACCTCAACAGATTCCAGTACCCTACATCTAATCTCGGCTGTATGACAAGGTCCGCCATTAGAACTACTTTCAAGTTCCCGGAATACAATGGCGTTGTCCATGACGACCAATGACGTCATTGATGACGACATATTTGAAGAATGTTTTATCTTACAAAATTTTCAAAGTTTGAAGCCGTTTTTCTTTCAAGTTTATCCGATTTTCTTTAGACAAGGACAAATTTGCACTGAAAATTCTACACACTCTTCGAACGATGCAATTTTGAGAACTTCTTTCTAAACGCGGGCAAGTTTCCCTTATAAGTAAACCGGTGCCGCATCGCAAATGTATAGGCGTAGGTACATATCACTTACTGTCATACAGCCGAGGCTAGATGTAGGATACCGGAATCTGCCGAGGTTTGCCGAGTGGCCTATAAACAATATGATATGAATCATGGCGTCAAATTAGGATTAATTAAAAAATAAAAAAAACACATAGATAAGGTCCATGAAGAGAGAAATTTTACTATAAAAAAAATAGAGTGTTGGATATTGAACTGGCAATGCAATCAACTGGATTTTCTAAAACGACATTCTTAAATTAATTTCATGGGCGTCAACATCTTGTCTTAGGCCTAGTTACCTCCCTTAGATTTTGTTTATGATAATGTAAAAGACCGGATAATCTAGCCATTAACCTATTATTCTCAAATGTTGACGCATCCAGACTAATATTAGTAGAATATTTTTCTGCGTGATAGAGTTTATACTACATTAAGATCTTGAAGAGTTGTTAATGTGAGGGATCAGCCAATGAAACGGTCTGTTATGACGAGTTCTTGGCCTTCCAGTACAACTTTTCAGATCTTCATGTAGTGCAGGCCATCGAAAGTATTAAAAAACGAAACGAAATATAGATTTGTATTTTAATCAGAATGAATTTAAGTGATCCCTGCATTGGCCGAGAAAGTTCATCTAGATTTTCCGGCGTGGTTTGCCCTTGTCAGTGATGCAGGACGAAGGGCCTGACAAGGAGAGATGTCTAGTCGTTCGGATGGCACGTAAAACCGAGGTCCCGTGTACACATTGGCGTGCACGTAAAAGATCACTTGACAGTTGGAATTCGATATAAGAGTAGGCCATAGTGCCGCTGTCTGGGCAAAATTTCCCTCATAGTTAAGTCATAGCACACTGTATGGCGTATGCCTGTCTTCGTTAGCCCAGTTCGGAGCAGAACAGTAGGACGTTAAATTTCATTTCATTTCGTTTTAAAGTACTGCTTGTGGCTCGGCCAGGGGAGGCTGGCTCAATAACCAAGGAGGGTTCCCAGGTCAATCCCTCTGTTAACTGAGAAAGTTCTTCAGGGTTTTCATGTTTCCACTTGTCAGTGGGACAGTATTTAGGGTCTAGTAAGGAACAACTTCTAGTCGATGGTCATGATAACCGATGTACATGATTGCGAACATATAAAAGTACCCTTGACAGTTGGAATTCGACAACAGTAGGTGGAATTGCCGCTGTTTGGCCAAAATTGTCGTCACAACAAACTACATAGCGCGTACCCGGTTGGGATGGAAACGTAGGACATCAAACCTCATTTCATTTGAGTACTCTATGCATATGACGAGCTTTCTATCGACTGGGGGAACTAGATGGCCCAGTGTGTGAGACGTTGAGTCGCTAACCTGGATGTCCCGGGTTTGGCCAGTTGAGAGAGAGAGAGAGAGAGAGAGAGATGGGCTTTAACGTCCACTCGACACAAACTAGGTAATTTCGGGACTAACATAGGGTTCAAGTTTATTTCAATAATTCGCTTGCGCGTAGGGGTCTTTAGCAGTGGGAGGAAACCGGAGGACCCGGAGAAAACCCACGAGGTTAGACAGGCGGCCCTACTTCTTGTCATGTACAAGCGGGCAATCTAAACCACGCCAGTTGACTCAATGACAGACCTTCTGATCCAACGCGCACGCGTTAATCATTCGTCCCCTCCCCGCGATCCCTGGACAATTGGAACTCTAAATAAGAGTAGGCCTTTGCGCCGCTGTCATTTCATTTCATTTAATTTTTTTTGTGCTGTGTTTATGGTTTTCTACCGTTTTTATCTGGACGTGATTTGTTTGAGTGTCGTGGTTTTATTTTATTCAATCACATTAAAACATCAACATGATGTAATCTACCACGCTAAACATAAGCCCATTAATTACAAATCAATGAAGACCTAATTATTTACTGCGGACTATTACAGTTTAATATCCGTTTTGTTCACAATAAATAATAAGGACAGTGTGATATTATGGCATAAAGTAAGCGGATTCTCTTTCACCAAGGTTGTTTATTTCTATACGCATTGATGATACCAAACATCAATCAGCTGGACCTCCTG
Organism: Patella vulgata; assembly: GCF_932274485.2. Taxonomy (NCBI): domain Eukaryota; kingdom Metazoa; phylum Mollusca; class Gastropoda; family Patellidae; genus Patella; species Patella vulgata. The sequence continues at coordinate 76,521,650 of NC_065883.2, read as the reverse complement.
TTTTTATGGTGGCTGATTGGTATTATGTCGTGATGTCGTGGTGTCGCCCTTCATAAGGCGACAAATCCGACATCACGACATTTTAACCCGACATCACGACATTTTAACCCGACAGCACGACATGACATTTTCACCCGACAGCACGACATTTTCACCCGACACCACGATATTAAAAATGTCGTATTATCGGGCTAAAATGTCGTGATGTTGCGTTGTCGTGGTGTCGGGTTAAAATGTCGGGTTGTCGCCTTATCAAGGGCGACATCACGACATGATACCAATCAGCCACCATATGTTTTAACTTATTATGAGAGAGAGAAATGGGGTTTAACGTCCACTCGACACAAACTAGGTCATTTCGGGACTAACATCTGGTTCAATTTTATTTCAATAACTCGCTTGCACGAGGGGGGGGGGGGGTCTTTAGCAGTGGAAGGAAGCCGGAGAACCCGGAGAAAACCCACGAAGTTGGATTGTTATTATGAAGAAGGGAGAAGATCACCATCCCTCGCTTCTCATGACTGCGATTTTTAACAATGTGTTTTAAAGTGACAATTTAAGCTACAATTTCATATTTTCTAAGAAAGTCAAAACATAATTATTTCTATGTCTTTTGCTCAATAGGTTGTCAACTCACTATTATACGATCATAGTTATCATTCTCACACTCAAAAATGTTTCACACCGGAAATAATAACACAATTACCTCCTAATTACCTCCCTTGTTTTTTCTATTCCCTACCATGGAATAGCTATTTGCAAACGTTTGAATTTTTGAAGATGAAAATGATATTTTTGCCAATTTCTCAACTGGCAATAGTGAATTATAGAATTAATAGGATTATTCTTTAACAAGGTAGGACTGTTTATAGATACCATCTATTTTAAGGCTTTATTTTAATACATTTTAAAAATATAACTTAAAAATATGAAATTGTAGCTTTAACATACAAGAACATATTTATTTTCTTACCCATTTTTTGTATTTTACATCTCCCTCATATTTAAATTACTTAAAGGGGCATAATTGGAGATTAAATAATAAGCTGGCGGCTATCGCTATAGAAATTGATAATGTAAATAGAATATGCTGAAAATATCAGTCAAATTGCTCCACTCTGAACTGAGGTATGAGATTGAATTTTAGGCCTAGCCTCGATCATCATTACTAAAGTCGGTACGATAAAAAAAGAAACAAAGTCTCAATTATATATTTTGACATTAAAACATCCATCACAAAATGTATTCAAATGGATAATTGAGACTATGTTTATTATCGAAACAACGGTAGTAATGGCGACCGAGGTTAGCCTATAATTGCAACGCTAATATCTAGACCCAGAGTGAATCAATTTGACAGAAATATTTAGCATATTCTCCTTTAATTGTCTATTTTGTAAAACTATAATAGCGGGAACTGTCATCTCGTTATGTATGGTTTAATGGTCGAGAGCGAGACATTAAGTAATATATTCATACTGCACGAGGCGTTTCAATATATTACACAATGTCTTTAGCTCGAGACCATTAAACAAATTTATATACAGACACTATCCCGCACTTGCTTTTCAATGAAATACGTCACGCGAGTCCAATATTTCATCTAGTATAGATAATGTACGATTGGCAAGTTGCCCGTACATTGTTTAAGTGGCATTTAGTAACTGGATGAGAATAACACATGACAAAATTATATGGAATACAAGTTACTTGAAGAGTTTATTTAGCGACGTTTCAACGAGTGTTCTCCCGTCTTTATCAAGCAAATAATGGTACGCCAACATCAAAGGATGACATCACACCTGTATTTTATCTAATTTTTCCACAGCCCCTTTATATAATCAATCTAAGTATTTATTACTATGGATTAAACCGTGGAGGTTGTTGAGTGTATGAAAGCAGAAAATCTGGCATGCTATGCGATCTATATCTCTCTCTATGACTATTGACTATTGCGTGACTTGCTTATTACCAGTCATATGTAATAAAATCTGAATTAAATCTGAAAATAGACTAACAAAAAACGCCAACCCTGCTGTAGACCTGATTAAAGTTTACGATAACCTTTCTATATATTATATAAACCTAGCGCGTGTTTCTTCTTCGTCCGCATGTCGTATAAATCTAATACATAATTATATCTTGGTGCAAGAGAAGATATAAAACTAATATCGTTTAACTATATTTAAAACGGTATTATGGAAGATTAAATAAAAGAGAGAGAGAGAGAGAGGGAGAGAGAGAGAGAGAGCATGTAATTAAGATAAAGTCAGAAAGTCAGATTTAGTTTCTATTCCTGTTTCATCAATGACAATTCTAGTTATTGTGCGTGTGAGAGAGCGAGAGAGAGAGAGAGAGAGAGAGAGAGAGGGGGGGGGGGGTACATGTAATTAAGATAAAGTCAGATTTAGTTTCTATTCCTGTTTCATCAATGACAATTCTAGTTATCGTGCGTGTGAGAGAGCGAGAGAGAGAGAGAGAGAGGGGGGGGGGTACATGTAATTAAGATAAAGTCAGAAAGTCAGATTTAGTTTCTATTCCTGTTTCATCAATGACAATTCTAGTTATTGTGCGTGTGAGAGAGCGAGAGAGAGAGAGAGAGAGAGAGGGGGGGGGGTACATGTAATTAAGATAAAGTCAGATTTAGTTACTATTCCTGTTTCATCAATGACAATTCTAGTTATAGTGTGTGTGAGAGAGCGAGAGAGAGAGAGGGGGAGGGTAACGTCCACTCGACACACACACACTGGGTCATTTCGGGAATAACATATGGTTCAGTTTTATTTCAATAATTCGCTTGCGCGTAGGGGTCGAAACCACGCCAGTTGACGCAATGACAGAACCTTTGATACAGCACGCAAGTGCTAACCATTCGGCCATCCAACCCCCTATAAAATAAAGAGCTGGTAATTCTCACTATAAAAACTAGATAATGTAAAGGGGGTATGCTGAAAATTACAGTCAAATTGCTTCACTCTAATCCGAGAAAATCTTATTTTAAAATCACTGTAGCCTCAATTGTCATTGTTACCACTGTGGGGTAACGGTTGCACCATGGTAGGGTAACGATGGCTATAACCATGGTACGGTAACAGTGGCACCACGGTAGGGTAACTGTAGCTATAACCATGGTGGGGTAACGGTGGCACCCTGGTAGGGTAACGGTGGCTATAGCCATGATGGGGTAACGGTGGCATCATGGTAGGGTAACGGTGGCTATAGCCATGGTGGGGTAACGGTAGCATCATGGTAGGGTAACGGTGGCACCACGATAGGGTAAGGGTGGCTAATACCATGGTTGGGTAACAGTGGCACCACGATAGAGTAATGGTGGCTATTATCATGGTGGGGTGACGGTGGCACCACGGTAGGGTAACGATGGCTATAACCATGATGGGGTAGCGGTGGCACCACGATAGGGTAACGGTGGCATCACGGTGGCTATTACCATGGTGAGGTAACAGTGGCACCACGATAGGGTAACGGTGGCTATAATCATGGTGGGGTAACGGTGGCATCACGGTAGGGTAACGGTAGCTATAACCCTGGTAGGGTAACGGTGGCACTCTGGTAGGGTAACGGTGGCTATAGTCATGATGGGGTAATGGTGGCATCATGATAGGGTAACGGTGGCTATAGCCATGGTGGGGTAACGGTAGCATCATGGTAGGGTAACGGTAGCATCATGATAGGGTAACGGTGGTTATAACCATGGTGGGGTAACGGTGGCACCACGGTAGGGTAACGGTGGCATCGTGGTAGGGTAACGGTGGCTATAACCATGGTGGGGTAACGGAGGCACCACGATAGGGTAACGGTGACTATTACCATGTTTGATCCCCAGAGCTAGAACTATTAAACTGTTTTAGATGACACACTTGAATAATCTATCGGCATCATGTCGGTTTTATTACACTAACTTGTGGATGTTTTATTACACTAACTTGTGGATGTTTTATTACACTAACTTGTGGATGTTGTATTACACTAACTTGTGGATGTTTTATTACACTAACTTGTGGATGTTTTATTTCCCCAGTTTGAAAACAGATTTTTTTATTATGATAAAATTAGCGTAAATTGAGGTCAAGGAGAAATATAATAGAGTTTGAATATTGTTAATATATTATTAATGTTGTATATTTGTCGTATAGTTTATAAATCGATAAGTCAACATTCCATGACATTCCATGACATTCCATGATCAGTCAATCATGAAATGAAAATCTATGATTTCAATAAGGAAATCTAGTCTGTTAATTGATTTGGGTTTCCGAGGAATTTCGTATACGGGTGTATTTAGGAGAGCAGTGAAGCAGATGGCTGCATTGTTCTATGAACACATATTATCAAGTCACATCAGCAACAGCATTATGTCGTGGGAAATTGAAGTAGCGTTTAGTCTGAAGAACTTAGGGATCGGATGTGGGCATAGGCGTACCGGCTCGATGAATGTTAGGGGGGCAGAACCCGAAATGCCTGAAAAAAATTGGGATTACAGACGTCTAGGGCCTCCTCCCCCTCCCCGCCGCAAACGCGTTTTTTTTTCTATTCCAGTCCCCGAATACAGCAAGAGGTCTGATATATATATATATTTCTTTTGTCTTATTTCTTTACATGTTAAAATTTTGAGGAGAGGGATTATATAGGCTTTGCCTGGTTCCCAATCCTAAAATTAAATAAAATATTGTTTAGCGAGAGAGAGAGAGAGAGAGAGAGAGAGAGAGAGACCTTGGCTGCATTCATAACATGTGCGACTCTAGACTTGATATACCAGTCCGACTTTCCTTATTGCAAAACAAACCAAAAAGCCTGACGAAATACCAAAGGGAAACTGTCATATAAAAACATGTTTCTTAATTCCCAGGAATCGATTAGTTTTGACGAATGCTATTCTCTATCAATTGACATTTACTTTTTGTCATTTCCTTATTTCTTTATTAAATAACGCTCGTGAAATTTTGATGACTGACGTTAACAAAATGGAGATTATTTTACATAAAATCGATTGAAGTTAAAGATTTTATTTGTATGTATGTATGTATGTATCTTGTGTCGGATATAGATGGGTCGCCATTTTCCAAGTTTTATCAAACAACTTTTGACATTTACCTGATCCATTCCCCGGTTGTACGTGACAAGGAGTAGGGTCGCCTGTCCAACCTCGTGGGTTTTCTCCAGGTCCCCCGGTTACCCCTCCACCCACACACACACACTACGCACAAGCGAATTAATGAAATAAAATTGAACCATATGTTAGTTCCGAAATGACCTAGTTGTGTCGATTGGACGTAAAATCCCATCTCTCTCTCTCTCTCTCTCTCTCTCTCTCTCTCTCTCTCTCCCCCTCTCCGATCGAGGTTTCCCGAGTGGTGTCCGTCTTCATTAGGCCGCCGGCGTCACAGATTGTCAACATTTTATATAATTTCATTTGCTGACACCCCCCCCCCCCCAATATATATTTCACGGCTACGCCTCTGCGCAGAGGTAATGCGAAAGCCTTCTTCTAACTCGGCGTAGCAAGACGGACCTTTATGAAGTTCACGTGCATTTTACGTTTGACGTCACATCACACGGCGTCGATCATTGGCATCAACAGCGTCACACTGATCAGCAGTGAATTTTCGCTAGGTCGCTACAATCACTGACAAGGATGACATCGATGCGACTTAATGAGCCAGAAATATTAACTTTTTTCCTGCGACAAATTAAATTCTAAAACATTTTTTTTTGTGTTTTAGAAAAATAAATTAAGGCGTTTGACGTATTTGTAAGTAAAACTTATTTCCTATTTAGTGCAAATGGGTATTAAAATGAGTAAAAGTCTCCATTCTGCCCGAACTAGAACGTCTTATGTACACAATGCACGCGCCATTGAGCCAATGATTGACGCCGCGTGATGAGACGTCACGTGTTAAAGGTAGTCATCTTTTACATAGATATTAGAAGACTTTCATAATCCTCTGTGAAACAGATTGCAACAGCGTGTGCATTGTTCACATATGATGTAATAACGTAAACTAGTCCGGGCATAATGGCGCCTTTTACTCATTTAACGCCTGCGCGTACTATTTTATGTAATCATCTACACTAAGTAGGCATTATTTTTGATCCAGATTAACTTCAAACAGCTTTATTTATTTTTCTAATACTTCAAACAAAAAATGTTTTAGAATTTAATTTGCAAAAGGAAAAAAGTTAATATTGTGAGCTAATTAAATCGCACCGACGTTATCTCTTTCAGTGATTGTAGTGGCCAAGCGAATATTCATAGCTGTTCAGTTTGCTTCGTTCCGTCTAACATTTAGCCCACCACATCACTTCGAGCCACGAATAATTCCAGATAAAAAGTTAAATATTCAAGGGAAATGTTTACCCTACACCTACTTACGGTAGTCGAGGCAGAACAGTAGGGCCCTCCGTCCTGCATCACTGACAAGGGGGAACCACGCCGGAAAATCTGGATGAACTTTCTCGGCCAATGCAGGGATCGAACACCCGACCTCCAGGCGTTAAACCCTATTTCATTTAATTTCCAACTTATGTTGTACATAGTTTTAGGGGGTGGGATGGTCGAATGGTTAGCGCGTGCACGCTGTATCATAAGGCCTGTCATTGAGTCAACTGACGTGGTTTCGATTTCCCGGTTGTACGTGACAAGGAATAGGGTCGCTTGTCCAACCTCGTGGGTTTTCTCCAGGTCCTCCAGTTTCCTCCCACTGCTAAAGACCCCTACACGCAAGCGAATTATTGAAATAAAATTGAACCATGTTAGTCCCGAAATGACCTAGTTTGAGTCGAATGGACATTAATCTCTCTATCTCTCTCTCCCCCTCTCTCTCTCTCTCCCTGTACATAGTTTTGGGACTATTATCCATGTACTGGCGTCCAACTGACCTTTTGTTTCATGGCACAGAGAGAAAATCAGTGGAATGATCGTCTCGAGAGAGTTGAATACTGACAAATGAGATGGAACATAAACGGATGCCAGCTCATGAATTATACAAGTCTATGTATCTTATTTAAAGCAATATAACTCTCAGTGTAACCCCTTCCCCCCAAAAAAAAATTAAATAAAGCAATCAATCTATTTATCTATTTCTGTGAAATACAAAACTCAGTGCCCCCCCCCCCCGCCCATCCAAATTATTAAATAAAGCAATCATTTGTTTATCTATGAAATGTGTAAATATAAGCGTTTCGTATCATTGGGCGATGTAACTGATGAAATTGAATGTGCTATTCTGATCCTGTTATATCTATTTCATAAGGCTAACTTCAAGTTGGTCAAAGGTTACGAGATGTAAACAGGGCTAGCGCTAATCCCAACTCATTTTTTAGAAAATCCAATCCTTAGTAGGAAACATACTTTTTTCTTCAGAAACCAAAATACCTGCCCCGAGTTCACAAAGCATTCTCAGACTTTAGTTAAGAATTTACTCAACTTTCAATCACAAAACTTTGCAAATAGTTTCTTATTAATGTATTTGATACTTTAAAAAACAACAAAAGTTTTATAAAGGGCTATTTAGTTAAAATAAAGTGAACAAGTTTGAGTAAATTCTCAACTTAAGTCTGAGAATGCTTTGTGAACTCGGAATACCACAACCTCTTCCGAATATTCTTAAACCTAACCTACAATCTCGCCAACAATCACGTGCACTAACCTTACATGTATTTACATCTCAGCGACCTTATTTAGAATTCCAACTGCCAAGGGATCGTTTGCGTGCATACAAATGTGTACACGGGACCTAGATTTTTCATTCCATCCGAACGACTATAAGTTGTCCCTTGCCAGACCCTCAGCATTCTGTACCACTGACAAGGGGAGAACCACGCCGGAAAATCTAGATAAACTTTCTCGGTCCAATGAAGGGATCGAACACCCGACCTCCAGGCTAGCGAGCCAGCTTCTTACCCGCCTAGCCAACATGGCTCCCTCCAAGATATAAATCAAATATTGTTCCTTTAAAGCCAGTAAAATGAGCTTTATTGTTGAATAATGATTGAGATGAAATGTTATCTTGATGTCGTAATGAAGATAATCAAACAACAGGCATACGACAGATGATTTCACAATCACGATTCATCCGTTACCAATCTAAACAAACCGTTTAATATAGTTACAAAGGTAATCAGAAGATTTATCATTGTGTTAATATCAGTGATTCGTGGCAGATATTAACTAGATATGTACATTACATTACAATACGTGCTCTCTCACAGGTCGGTACGACATCGTTATGGAAGGACATTGGCATCACGATGTTGCGCAACTGATAGGACCGGATAAAGCTTCCATGGGGCGTCTGGTTGAAAATGTCACTAGGTCTCTCGCATCACGGTGGAATGGGGGCGTATTCTAGTCATTTCCAGTCACACTCACACAATTGCAATTTGTATGTCAGTATGGTCGATAAGTATATTTGGGGCCCCTGGCTTAAAGATACATTATGGGAGATTCGATAACGAGTTGGCAGTTCTCACTATAATTGTTAAAAACTAGATAACGTAAAAACAATTTGCTGAAAATTTCATTCAAATTGATCCACTATGAACCGAAAACTAAGCGAATGAAATTTCTGCCTAGCCTCGGTCATCATTACTAAAGTCAGTACGATAAACAGCATAGTCTCGATTATCTATTTAATCGTTTTATCGAGAAGGAAAGTTATGCAGTAAATCGGCTCACAATCCACTTAAGATCGCAGGCTAGCGATGCCATCTAGAGTTCATTATTATCTGGATAAGTTAATTAAGGTCTAATTAATAATTTAGATAACATTTCAGGCCTAAAGAAAGACCTGCAATAGACAGATTTGGCTCTTGCATAATGTATGTTTAATATTAGGGTAACAGACTGCAGCCCAGTAAGCCCCTCCCCCTCCCTTAATCTGGCCAATTGTGGGATAGTGAACACTGCCAAGATATTCACAGTCTGATTAAAATATAGATCTATATTTCGTTTCGTTTGTTTTATACTTTCGATGACTTCTACTACATGAAGATCTGACCGGTTGTAATGGAAGGTCGCGTCAGGGTCGTATGATCGGCTTTTTAGCCTATGGCGTCAGTCATTTAATTAACCAATCAGCGTTGATGTTTCTAGTGGGTTAACCAATCGCCGTAACCGACCGTAAAAACGAAATTTTGAACTATAAAAAAACGAAACGAAATAGGATCTGTGTTTTAATCAGATTGGCCTTCCCCCTCGCCTTAATTAGGCCCTGACTATTGTGGGATAGTGAACGGTGCCAAGATATTCGGAAAGACACGAGGAAAGATTCGGTTTAATAAACCCATTGCTCAGACAGAAAAATCTGTCTTACATCGCGTTATTTGGCAGAATAAAATCTTACACTTTAAAATAAGATGCATTATAAGGTATTCGCACGGTACCGTATTACCGAGGCCCCGCCGTGTGCACATTATAAGGTATTCGCACAGTACCGTATTAGCGAGGCCCCGTGTGCAAATCATAAGATATTCGCAGGGTACCGTATCAGCGAGGCTAGTGTGCACATAAAAAGATATTCGCATGGTACCGTATCATCGAGGCCCCGCGTGCACATTCGAATGCACGTAATAGATCCCCTGACAGTTGGAATTCGGTAAGAAGTAAACGTCACTCACACTACACTGCATGGTGATCCCGGTTGTTACTAGGGAAGTGGGAATTAAACCTCATTTCATTTTCTTTGGAATATAATAAGTATATTATTTTCGTTCTTGGGAGGGTATTGTGTACTCCTTTAGTTAAATACGCAATGCCAGGTGTTTTCCTTTTGCGTTCGTCACTTTCCTTTCTTGAAAGCTTCATAACGCATGTATGGTAGCAATGATCTCTGTGTTAAAATTATATTCGGAACGTGTTTAAAGAGTTCTATCACATATTTTATAATGACTGACACCAATATTGTCCTTTAATAGTATCCCTGAAATATGCTTCAAGTGGAACAATATTCTACTCATTACAATCCAGAGAGGAAGGATCTTTCTTCAACAAAGAAAACGCGTGATCAACGGCGTCCTCGTGAATTTCTTACTAGGAAAAGTGACCTTTAGCGAGTATTGTTATTCTTTTAAATCAAGTGATACCAATACGCCTAGAGTGCCTAAAAACTGTTGAAGTGGTCGTGGAGAACTACTCCATTGGCTTTCGAGGAAACAATGTGTTCTGTGTACAGTGTGAATCAAAGTTGTGAAACGGACATCGGGGGACCAGCGAATAAAGACATTGTTGTTCTACGCGTAACCTTAATAAATAGGAATGCTGAAATAAAGTAGCTTCGCAAAACAGGAACCAAATCAATTCACGAAAGCGAAATGAAAATGACAAATAGGAATATAATTCGATGGAAGCATTACATTATATATAAAGGGCCATGCGAACCCCACCCCACCCCACCCACCCCCCAAAAAACTTGGACCCAAGTTTCATTGACGTTCGATATGATCAGCATGTTGCATATCTGTAACAACACCGTGTACGAGTGCGACATATTGTGTCTTAGGCGGCACTAATTCGACTACGATCGCCATGAAATTTATCATGCTTGGACGGACTTCTATTTTTGATATGACGTGTCACAATCCTAAGATGGCTGTGATGACGTCATTGTGGGTTCCTGGTTTATGGTATGGTTAGTTCTAAATATTAAGGTCACTTGCAGATTTCGGCATGGTCACGAGATGTAAACAAGGTTAGGGTACATGATTGTGGTGGGTTAAGGCTAAGGGTAGAGTTGGCGCTAACCCTAATTTACATATTGTGACCTTGACGAAAGCTGCAGGTGGCCTTACTATTTAGATCTAACATACTATAAACCAGGAACTATTGAACCATTATTGGACTGGAATTACTTTTAGAGATTCAACTTTCACAATGTTGTAGTTAGCCAGGGATACTATAGTGCTGAAATCACGCATATAGTAATGAAATTAAATGGGGTTTAACGTCCTACTGTTCTACTCCGAACTGGGCTAATGAAGACAGGCATACGCCATACAGTGTGCTATGAGGGAAATTTTGCCCGGACAGCGGCACTACGGCTTAGTCTTATATCGAATTCCAGCAGCAAAGGGATCTTTAACGTGCAAACCAATATGTACACGGGACCTCGATTTTTCGTCCCATCTGAACGACTAGACAGCTGTCCTGGTCGGGCTCTCTGTCCTACATCACTGACAAGGAGGAACCACGCCGGAAAATCTGGATGAACTTTCTCGGCAAATGCAGAGATCGAACACCCGACCTCCAGGCTTGCGAGTCAGCGTCTTACCCACTTAGCCACCGTGACCCCCCCCCCCCCCTCGCATATAGTCTTGTACTGTATAATAATATATTTTTGTTGTTTGTTATATGTCAAGCGGGCAATGATCTGTGTAATTGATATCGACAAGAACCGGGGATTTAACCAATCACCAGCCGCGTTAATTATGTTCCGTGATTGACAGGACATGGCACAGTTAATTAAACAATTCCACCAAACAGTTGGGGCCCCCGATAACTTGCATTCATTTTCAATATAGTTAACCATTAACTGTACATACAGTTGACTTTGTAAACAATGTCTTCTCCATTTACCAGACAATCTTGAGTACACGGCAGTTATTACTTCCTTTTAATTAGATGCGAGTTCGTACCTTAGATTTGGTGACAAAGAAAAATGGCGTATAAGCACTAATGGTCATTATAGTTTATATATTGGTACGTCTTTGGAAATTAAATGGTGTTCATCGTCTTTGCACCGAATGGGCTAATGAGAGAGAGAGAGGGGGGGGGGGAGAAATGGGGTTTGAAATCCACTCGACACAAACTATAACGTAGGTCATTTCGGGGCTAACATATTGTTCAATTTTATTTCAATAATTCGCTTGCGCGTAGGGGTCTCTGCAGGCGACCCTACTCCTTGTCAGGCACAACCGGGGAATCGAAACCACGCCAGTTGACTCAATGACAGACCTTATGATACAAAGCTCATGTGCTAATAATCGCTAATCAATTATTTGCAGGCATATGATTTTTACGCCGTAAACTATAAATTTAGCTACCCGTCATAAACATTGTCTTTAGCTGCCCGTCATAAACATTGTCTTAAAGGACAATATTGGTGCCAGTCATTATCACATATGTGATAGAACTGGTTAAACACTTTCCAAATATCATTTCATCACAGAGATCATTGCTACGATAGAGGCGTAATCAATGCTTCAACAATCGGGAATGACGAACGCAAAAGGAAAACACGAGTTATCCCTCTATATAAGTGATTGAAGTGACGGGTGATAACAGGTACATGGGCGAATTTCTGCCCACTAATAATTCCTTCGAAGACCAAAAGTTGTTATATGAGACTGTAAGAGTATATCTGACAATTCAAAAAACCGAATTCAAAATTAAACCGTGTTTATGAATTTAGCTACCCGTCATAAACACTGACTTTAGCCACCCGTCATAAACACACTGACTTTTTAATAGCCACCCGTCATAAACACACTGACTTTTTAATAGCCACCTGTCATAAACACTGATTTGAGCCGAATTCAAAATTAAATCTGGGTTTGTGTTATGGCGAGTTCGTCCTTGTCATCGCGTGTTCATTACATTTTATATTTCAAATCGTATTAAATAAGGATATCTATAACGTATAACGAATTTCAGTCGCTTAGTTCTCGGTTCATAGTGAATCAATTTGAATGAAATTTTCACCAAATTGCCTTTACATTATCTAGTTTTTAACTATTATAGTGAGAACTGCCAACTCGTTACCGAATCTCCCATAATGTATCTTTAATTAATAATTTCTATAACATTTCAGGCCTAAAGAAAGACCTGCAATAGACAGATTTAGCTCTTGCATAATGTATATTTAAAGTAGCTAAGTCTCTATCTCAATATCATCCAAAGTCCTCGACATTTAAAACACGAATTATTTGTCAGTTTAAATCAACATTGATGTTGTGATCTTACCGGGAAAAGATGGCCTTCTGATATCCAATATTGAAGACAAAATAAACATTTTACCACTGGTACACGAATCGTGTACCATAATGCGTTATAGTGCCATTTGTAAGAAGGGACTCCTAGAGCGAGGCTAGATATATTCCACAAGTCATGTCAACGATGACCTCATATTCTTATCTGGAGAGCATGCGCAATAAATACTATCGGTGTAGACTGGAATAACCAGATGCTAGAGATTGCCATTCGATTGAGACTTCTGGCATATTTCGCCGAACATAACTGATTTAAAATTAGAGTAAAAACAGAAACGATTGAATGTAAATCAGTTTATATACATTCATATTACATTTTTTATATGCGTTGCGACCCAATTTCTAGCTACCGAATATTAGCTCTTTTAAATCCAGATTGACAACAGACTTATTTGAGAAATATTTTCAAAAGTGATTGTATTTTTTGTAGCGCTATGAGTACGACTATGTGTGGAATTAGCGCAATATAAATGGACTTATTATTATTTATATGCAGCAATTATAGAATGTTTAAAACTGACGTTTAATGACGTCACATTATTCTGACTCGCTACTATAAAACGTTAATTAAATAATACAAACGCACTTACCTGTATATAAAACACAAAATAAAACTGATATTTTCATAAACATGTTCATCTGTTGTGTTGATGTCATATATAAATATAATTCTCAAATAACTTCGTTATCCTTCCGCGCAAAAACTTCAACTGCGCAATTTACTACTGTGCGTTCCGAGCTACTAATATTCCAAAACAAAACGCTTTCCGAATCAATTGTTTTAATTAATATTTGATGTCGTCAGTAGACGGTTCGTTGTATTTGAGCTGTTGTCTATGATTTAATACCGTATATCTTATCCCAGTTCACGAGGAACCAGTCATCGACTATAGAACCGTTGAATAGTTCTCTTCTGAACGTGGTGCGTTGTTCTGTTCTCTCTCAATGTGAAGTTTATTGACTTTTCAATCGAACGAGAGAAAAGGTTTATTTATTATTCATCACGTATACATCTGCTGGAAATATTACGTATCACACTTATTTATCACAATAATTAGGTGATAATTAGCCAGCGTCAATTATGAATTCCTTTAATTAGCACCTCGAGCCGAGCAGATGCACAATCCGAACCCCCCTTATGTCATAATGAACTCGTCTTCTGCCACTAAACAGACGAGCAGAAATTGAACATAAAGTCGTAACTAATTAAAAAAAATGGGGGTTGGATGGCCGGCCGAATGGTAAGCACGTGCGCGATGTATCATAAGGCCAGTCATTCAGTCAACTGACGTGGTTTCGAATCCCCGGTCGTACGTGACAAGGAGTAGGGTCGCCTGTCCAACCTCGTGGGTTTTCTCCGGGTACTCCGGGTTTCTCCCACTCCTAAAGACCCCTACGCGCAAGCGAATTATTGAAATAAAATTAAACCATATGTTAATTCCGAAATGGCCTAGTTTGTGTCGAGTGGACGTTAAACCCCATTTCTTTCTCTCTCTCTCGCTAATTAAAAATTTATTTTGAAAAAGTTTCGTTTCATCCGATACAATGTTACAAGAATCAATATATCGAACATAGAAGCATCCATATAATTAATAAATACCTAATAGGCCTTCTATTGTTACATGTATCATGGTTTCACATTCAAAAATACCTTAAAGTAATGAAAAAATTATTTTATTTTCAAAAAGTTTCGTTTTATGGGATATGGGATATAATGTTACAGGCGGTGTCGGATTTACCATTGTGCTTAGGTGTGCTTAAGTACAGGAGCCCCGTTAGCCAGGAGAGGCCCATATCCCCCCCCCCCCCCAAAAAAAAAAAATCTGAGCAAGTATGCCGGACTACCCTTCTTTGCTTAAGTACAGGGTCCCGTTGGCCAGGAGAGGCCCCATATCCCCCCCCCCCAAAAAAAAAAGAAAATAAATAAATTCTGAGCATGTATGCCAGAATACCCTCCTTCAGGACCCAAGTAACTGGCACAGGTCCTGGTGTGTCCTTAATCCGGTCATGGTTGCAGGACTCGGTATATTGATAATAGAAACATGTATATAATTAAAAAATACCTAATAGATCTTCTTTTGTTACACGTATTATTATTTCACAATTAAAAACCCCCTCTATTGTTTCACGTTTTACGATTTCACCTTTAAAAACATCTTCTATTGTTTCACGTATTACGATTTCACCTTTAAAAACATCGTCTATGGTTTCACGGATCCGCTACCAGAAAAATGCTTTCTGAAATTCTATAGGTAGTGAATTGAAAATGGCACAAGTAGTTAGGAAATCTAATAAACAAGGGAAAACTAACATTAAAAAAAAAATTAGTTTAAATTTAAAGGTGCATTTACTCTTAAAATGTATTAAATCAAATGGGGTTTAACGTCCTACTTTTTTACACCAACCGGGCTAATAAACCAGGCAATCTGATTAAAATACAGATTAATATTTCGTTTCGTTTTTTTTTTTATATTTTCGATTAAGATCTGACCGGTTGTGGCGATAGGTCGCGTCAGAGGTCATACGAGCGGCTTTTGAGCCTATGACGTCAGACTTTTGATGAACCAATCAGCATTGATGTTTCTAGTAGATTACCCACAGTTCCATGCACCTCACGCCAAAAGTTCGCGGTAACAGACCATTTCATTTGCTAATCCCACCCAGTCATTGTACTGTTTTGTAATGCGGTCCGACTCCGGTTCACATTTGTTACACACAAAAAACTTATTAAACGGTTTAAATTATATTAAATGGAAGTAGCATATTTCTCAAAAATTTTGAAATAAACGTATATATAGTGTTTTCCACTAAAAGCGTCGATTTAGCTTCTGATCAAATCCGCGGAGTAGTTTCCTCGACCTAACGCCAAACCTGACGTTGTCTCCACCTTGCCCCTAATCCCCCCACTGCTCAAATTGCTGGACACGCCCCTGATTCGGCCAATCAAACATTTGCGTAATTCGGTTATAAACCGCCACCGTGTTCTTATTCGGACTCCGTAGTTTTGTAGCATTCAATATTTCTGTCGGGTTTTAATTTGCTAGGCTGCTTTTAGAAGTAATAAAACGGTTGAAAACGGCTGAGATCGATGAAGAAAAAATTCAACCATTTTTCATACACTTGTATTGACATAGCCAAATTAATTTTCCGCCAAACCAAATCGATATTTTTAACATCAAAATAGAGAAATCAATATATATTTTTTAAAATAAAAAATGTCGGCGCTATTCAGAGTTAACATTTACACTTGTTGAAATCGATCGTGAATCAATCAATCACGAAACGGTAATTACGAGCTGACTTAAATTAGAAAATTAGCTCGTTCACGAAAACGATATAATTAAATTAGTCCAATCTATCACGCCGTTTTGGTTAGTCTATATCAAGTGCCATGTGTCGTGCGCGAAGTAGTTAAGTGACAATTTTCCGGCGCGATTCCTCCTTGTCAGTGATGCAAGACGGAGAGCCTGACAAGGACAGCTGTCTAGTCGTTCGGATGGGACGAAAACCCCAGGTCGGGACAAAATTTCCCTCACAGCATACTGTTTCCCTCATAGCATGCCTGTCTTCATTAGCCCAGTTCGGCGCAGACCAGTAGGACGTTAAACCCCATTTTATTTCATTGTTAAGTGGGGTAACTTTGGGGTAACTGGTATACAATACTATGCTTTACATTTATTAACAGACACACGGGACCCACGTGATTAGGAGGACAAATTGTGTTCTGTTTTTCTGTGAATGAAAATTGACTGAAAGTAGCAATCGGCAAACTTCGGCATATTCCGTTACTCTACATATTCCGTTACTCTACATCTAGCGTGAAAGTAGTTTCCTTACCTGGAAAATAATACTCTTACCTGGAAAGATAATATTCTAAACTGCAAAATCTCGGATTTTCACCGGAAATATATTATCTCTGCCAGGAAAAAAAAAACCTTTTCAAAGCACACTGTATGGCGTATGCCGAACTCCAACCCACAATAATTTCAGTCACAGGCGTAGGCTGTCATTTCAAAGACAATTTTCGGGAAAAAGCCTACGCCCCCGCCCGCCCCCACCCTACGAACGTGACTACAAGTATAAGTATAAGGTCTAGAGCAGTGGTTCTCAACCTTTTTTTGCCAACGGCACACCTTGGAACACATAAAAAAATAGTGGCACACCTGGCTAAATATACATAAAAATATCTGAATTTTGAAAAATAAAAACATGGTAAGTTAGACGGAATACAACCGTAGACAGAGACTAGTCACAGACACTTAGAATGACTCAAACTAAATAAAGAAAAAACACAGCTATGAACTTATCATCGGATACTCAATTGGGGTCACGTATTTTTTCACATTTTCTAAGTGTGCCGTTCAAAATTTCGCGGCACACTTAGGAGGATCTCGCGGCACACTGGTTGGGAATCACTGGTCTAGAGTTATGTATAGGGATTTAGTTCAGTTGTAGATCGTTACACAGTACAGAGAGAGAGAGAGGAATGGGGTTTAACGTCCACTCGACACAAACTAGGTCATTTCGGGACTAACATATGGTTTAATTTTATTTACATAATTTGCTTGCGCGTAGGGGTCTTTAGCAGTGGGAGGAAACCGGAGGACCCGGAGAAAACCCACGAGGTTGGACAGGCGACCCTACTCCTCGCCACGTACAACCGGGGATTCGAAACCACGCCAGTCGACTCAATGACAGACTTTATGATACAGCGCGCACATGCTAACCATTCAACCATCCAACCCCCCGTTACACAGTACAAGGCTGATACAGGGGATTGCACGGCTATATCTATTTGTCACGGCCAGCTCAATTTACTTCAAGGTCGCAAAATTGTAAATATAATTAGGGCATGTGATTGTTGGCGAGATTGTAGGTTAGGGTTAGGGTAAGCATAGGGGCTAGATCCAGGGTTAGAGTTGACACTAGCGCTAGTCCTGTTTATATCTCGTGACCTTTGACCAAACTTGAAGTTGGCCTTCTCAAATTAATCTAACAGGGATTGCAGGGAATTAATCTTTACACAGGGATCTGTTCAGCCTAATAACAATATGTGTTCTTGTGTTTGATCATCAATTCCCCTCTTACATCAACTAGTCGAGTCTTAACAACAAAGTATTATCAATATTTGGACAACTAACGAATGGGCATCCGCATGAAAATGCCGGCGAATAAAGAAAGAAAGAGAGAGAGAGAGAGAGATGGGGTATAACGTCCACTCGACATAAACTAGGTCATTTCGGGACTAACACATGGTTCAATTTTATTTCAATAATTCGCTTGCGCGTAGGGGTCTTTAGCTGTGGGAGGAAACCGGAGGACCCAGAGAAAACCCACGAGGTTGGACAGGCGATCCTACTCCTTGTCGCATACAATCGGGGATTCGAAACCACGCCAGTTGACTCAATGACAGGCCATCCAACCCCCACCGGTGAATGAAAGCATGAAAATGCCGGCGAATAAAGAGAGAGAGAGAGAGAGAGAGAGAGAGAGAGAGAGAGAGAGAGGGAGGGTATAACGTCCACTCGACAAAAACTAGGTCATTTCGGGACTTACATATGGTTCAATTTTATTTCAACAATTCGTTTGTGCGAAGGGGTCTTTAGCAGTGGGAGGAAACCGGAGGACCCAGAGAAAACCCACGAGGTTGGACAGGCGATCCTACTCCTTATCACATACAATCGGGGATTCGAAACCACGCCAGTTGACTCAATGTCAGGCCTTATGATACAGCACGCACGTGCTAACCATTCGGCCGGCCATCCACCCCCCACCGGTGAATAAAAGCCGATTCTTGATTTAACCAAATATAACTCTTTAATACAAATATGTATAGCCATATCATTATAAATGGACAAATGTTTACCATGGAATATGAATTATAATAATAATATCATGTGTGTGTATATAGGTTACAATAATACAATAATTAAATAGAATTATTAACAATCTTTCTATTCTGGCTAGATCAATATTTATAGTCACTCTCCATCTTCAATTAATGCACGTTAATTATACAGTCAATATTGATAATTAAGGGGAAACTACTCATTTGGTAAAATCAATTTCTCTCTATTACTTCTCAAAAAAAAAACCCTTTTAATAATTCAGGGGGAGACTGCTCTTTAATGGGGTGGTAATCATGAAACACTATTTTTGGTAAAATCAATTTCTCCCCCTATATAATAGCTTATATTATTTCTGAAAAAAAACCCTTTTAATAATTCAGGGGGAGACTACTCTTTAAAAGGGAGATAATCATCAAACACATTTTTTGTAAAAATTAATTTCTCTTTATTATTTCTGAATAAAACTTTTTTTTTTACAAATGTATTTTAAATCTACTAGTCTTCAAAGGAGAGTTAATCTCTTTTAAATGACACATCCCCATCAATTTGTTGGGTTTTTCTAATATTACTGCATAAATAACATTAATTAATTAAAAATAAATAATAAGTGGCCCTATGTAATAAAAAATCTAGCTGTTTTAATTAATAGATAATTTCTTTTTGAGCCGGATAAAATGCGGAATGAATTTAAATTTCTTTATATTATACGTAGAAGAGAAATGTTTGAATGAAAATAACACAACTAGGTATAAAAACAACTACCCAAGAGTTACGGTTCTTTACAAGTAAAGAAACAGTCATAGGCTACAGTAGATATACTGAGTTATTTCCCTTAGAGAAACACATCACCAAAGTCCTGGTTTAAAACTTATTCATAATGGGAAAATCAGAAAATTTCGGATCAAAATATTAAAATCAAGGGATTTTTTTTAAAATCTGAAATAATGATAAAGAATAATTTGAAGGATATTTTTTGTTCGTTAATTAATTATTTGTTCAAAATAAGGGGAGATAACTGTAATATTTCCACTGTAGTCCAATAAAAGTGTTGTAAGGATAATACCAAATTAAAAGATGAGGCACCACCACAAATTACCAAAATTTAAAACAAAACTCATTTAGACTTAGATAAAAAAAAAAACAAAAAAAAAACAACCCAAAACAATTTGGAAAACATAGGCCTATGTTGCGTAAGCATTTTGCAAAAATTTTAAGAAAAAACCCTAATAATGTTACTCCTAGGTAGTGCTGTGCCTTTTCTTTTAAATATATTCAAGTCAAAATTCAAAAAGAAACAAAAATAGATTATGCAGAGATTCAAATTAACAATAAATTTCAGATCAATTCCAATATTTTAGAAAAGTGAAATAACCTTTTTGTTGGTAAAATATTTCATGTAAAATCTGTATCCTTATTATTAAAAATATAAACAAATTGCAAAATAATTGATGAGAAGAGTGCTTCTGTTTCTTAGGCTCCAGAATCCTTCGAAAATTTGGCTTAATGTTGGATAACTGAATATTTTATCTCATGGAAACCTTGAATTTTTTTAAACGGAACCTTGAGCTCCTGGGAACATACTTTCAGAACCACTGGCTTAAACAGAATTTCAATGTCAGCCTAGCTTGGATAAGGATTGTATACATATTTTTTTAAAACACTCCTTGGCACAAATCTGGTTTAGAAATCAAGGTGACAAAACAGTCGAGTATGTGATAATAAAATATGGATGCTATTTCGCCCGTATACACTATTTTCCAAACGTCCAAGGTGCACCTATTTTCTTAATACATACGAATTTGAATATTTTTTTTGACACATGATTTTTAATTGTGGTGTGAATCCACCTGCTTAAATAATGGTAAGAGTTATGTCCCTTTATTTTTGGTAAAAATGTCCAACAAGAAAATTATTTTTTGGGGAATACCAACACTGTAATAAAAACTGAATACAAATTTTACATGAAATATATCAACTTTTGAAATAAAACAAAACTATTTTTAACAAAACAAAAAACAAACTATGGGAACTCCTTGTAAAAATAAACGAAATAAAACAAAACTAACGTCAACGAAAACATTTGACAGAAAATTGTGTAGTTTGTATAGAAACAAAAATAAGGAGTTCCCCTGTTCTTAACCCAACCCATGGAAGAAAAAACAATCTTCCATTTTTCATATCGACTGTAAAAAATACTAAATAATACCCATCAATACTTAAATACAGGCTTTACAAACATTTGGCACTTTTTTTTCGAATAATGAATAAAAAATATATAAAATTCAAAGAATACTTTTATTTACAAAAATCAAGAATAATACCTTATTGTGTAAGAACGATGTATAAAAAGTGTGACTCACTGAAAACATTTGGTGTATTTATTAAAGCGGAAAGGTCTTTCGACAATCTTGATTATTCTATATTTTAAGTACTGGCCATTTTTTTAAATGCTTTATCTTCTCCTATTTATCACAAATCTTTCAATCTGACATCGAATTCGTATCTTTACACTTTTTCATCAAGACTAGACTGTTTAAAAAAAAAATCTTTAATTTGAGCAAAACAGTGATTTCAAATTTGATTTGGAGAGAAATTTGAATAACTTTTTCGGCCCTTATTTCAAGTATATTTGTCCAAGACAAGATTTAAATATTTTGAAATGATCTTTGACGTGATCGTTAGATCGGATGTTTTTTTCATGTCTCTATTTAAAATTTGGGCCTAGTACCGTTCGTTCTGTAAAGCCTATTAATAAAGCATTGGTACTATTTGGTTATTTTGAACAGATTTTGAATAATATTTCTTCATCGGGACCACTTAAATCATATTTTGTAAAAGATCGCAGTTTTTGATCACCGAACAAGGATATTACAGATCTATGCTCTTCATTCAGAAGAAATTTTCTGATCACCGAACATGGCTATTACAGATCTATGCTCTTCATTCAGAAGAATTCTGAGAAGCCTGTCTAAAAATATCCCGTTCTCAAAACATGATCAATCGATCAAATATGAAGAAACATTAGTACAAGTCCAGCATATCACAAATGTCAATACATTTCGTTGGGTCAGCAAAATAAAACTTAATTAAAACAGCAGAAAGAGAAATATCATTGAAAACAAAAGAAAAAAAAAACACAATTTAAATAAAAATTCACAGATTAAATAAAAAAAGATATAAAATGTAATATAGGTAGAGATACAAAGATTACGTATACTTGTAAGTTGTAATTAAAATTAATCTGATTTTATAAAATATATCATATATCATACTTGAATACGATCTAATCCTTACCCTTTTCTAACATGATGCTATATTAGGCCATACATAACAAAATATTCAGATTCTTAGACAATCGCGTATCAATTAAAAAGGGCCTTGTGACCCCTCTCATTAGTTACGGCACCTTAATATCCCGCCCCTATTACAGGACTAAAACTATACAATGTCGTGCTTTGAAATCTAATTTGTATGAAAAGTCATTTAGCCTAGTAGTGGTGATCCTTTGACAAAAAAACCCAAAAAACCTTCATTAATTACAGCACGTAAATATTTCGACCCTCTTACAGGAAGTAAAACTATACAATGTCGTGCTTTGAAATCTAATTTGTATGTGAAGTCATTTAACCCAGTAGTGGTGATCCTTTGACAAAAAACCCCACAAAAATAGAAACCTCAAGATTTTTGATAAGGATTGCCCGTGGACCAGAATATTTTGTGTGTATGGCCTTAAGATGATTTTATTTAATAATCAATCTACTTATTTAAGATAATAATTCACATAATAAAGGCACAAGATATTATTTTTAATCCGTGATTAGTAAAAAATCTATAAGTTGTAATTTATTTCATCTAATATTACTTATAATTTTAGATTTCAAGAATAATGTTGGGATTGTCTGCCCTTGTCTCTCTTACAACAACCGGTTTTGGTTTATGCGTAGCAGTTACATGTTCAATATGACTTTACATCTGAACCATGAACTTTGAACTTTGAACAAGGAGAGGTAATCCCAAAATCGGAACAAAGCACTTTGACATTATTTCTAACAAGTGCTTTTTAATCCTCATTTGAACAAGGGGAGATAATCCCACATTTTAATATCATGGACAAAAATCTAAAAAATACAAATTTAACAAATTTCAAAACTTAGATCTACATAGATTTAATTTCAATTTTATTGCACCAGATTCACTCATCCAAAAAAAATATTCTACCTAAAAAAATATTGCGATATGTTTCATCCAATCGAAAGTATCATTTTATCTCTCCGTAAGTTATTGCTGTGATAAGTGATAACAAAAAAAAAAAAAAAATTGATTACAAAAACATTTAAGACACACGACATTACTGTCTTCTCCAGTTAAATATAAATCTTCTGATTTGAAATCTTCTGATTTGCAAGCGAACAATTTTAAGATTTGTAATTTAACTGGAGGAGACATTATTACTAGAGTAATAGGCTATATTATGAAAGATATTCAGATATTTATCTAAATCGAGTTTACGGCAAATACTTTACATTAAATTTTAGCTGATAAATATGTACACGGAGCTAAAGACAATACAATTATTAAATACGACGATTAAAATATTAATATCATGGTAAATACATCGAACTCGAGTTGTCAGAAATACTCTCACTTTATTATCCCAAGCTAACGGGGAAAAGAATGATGAAATTCTGCGAGTTGGCATGGCAACAATCCATAACAAAACTTAAAGCAGGTAAACAGGCATTGTGTCCATCAAGGTCATCTGGGCATCCAACCTCTCGTTTGAGTACCTAGTTTCAAGCCTGGCAATATAGCACCTGGTAGAGGCATTGTCAGGCACAAAGATTCAGGCCCCAAGTTCACAAAGCATTCTCAGATTTAAGTTAAGAATTTACTCAAAATTGTCCGTCTTATTTTAACTAAAATATAGCCCATTATAAAACTTTTGTTGTTTTAATGTATCAAATACAACAATAAGAAACTATGTGCAAAGTTCGTGTTTCTGGAGCAAAGATATTTCTCATAAACAGTGATTGAAAGTTGAGTAAATTCTTAACTTAAGTCTGAGAATACTTGGTGAACTCGGGTCCAGACATCTGTTATTTTGTCCAACTCAGATTTGTTTTGCTATCAGTCTGTTTAATGACATTATTAAAACATGTCTCTCACATTCAAAATATCTCGAACCAATGCCTTATCTAAAACTGTTTTTACCAGGCCATACCAGGCTTGTAATGATATTAAAGTCAACAACAATTATCACACCTTTCTTACTTTATACAAATAAATCGGAATAAAGTTAAAATTTTCTGACAACTAGAAAGTTTTTACATCCGGTATAATAAATCTATATTATCATATTTAAGATGACGAATCATTCAAGCTTATCATCTCTATGGCCTCAATGGTTGATTGACCATGGCCCCAATGGTTGATTGACCATGGCCCCAATGGTTGATTGGCCACAGCCTCAATGTTTGATTTACCATGGCATCAATGGTTGATTGACCATAGCCTCAATGGTTGATTGACCATAGCCTCAATGGTTGATTGACCATAGCCTCAATGGTTGATTGACCATAGCCTCAATGTTTGATTGACCATAGCCTCAATGGTTGATTGACCATAGCCTCAATGGTTGATTGACCACGGCCTCAATGGTTGATTGACCATGGTCTCAATGGTTGATTGACTATTCTCGTTATTTAATGCTAAAATACCCCCAATCAATTCTTTACCCTTCAGTTACATTGTTTAGGGACCGTTGCGAAATTTCAACACTTGCATCCAAACGAAAAATGTGCAGATCAAGCCACCCACCGATCCGCGCAGATGGAGTAAAAAAATGTTGACATATTACCAAAATCAACAATTTACAATCATAAATAACCAACATTTATTTTATCATTTTGTATCCACGGTGTCGTTGAACTCGCCCTTCCAGTTCCGCGGTTAATTGTTTAAACGCACGTATTGAAATACTGAGACGGTCCATTAGTGGTATTTTAGTGATCAGCCACATAAACTAAAACATAAAGCTTTAAGGAATATATTAACTGAATTTAATAGCAACAACGATTCTATTGTAGTTATACAGCTTTAAATTCTCTAAACTGTATTCCATAAGGTCCATTTTCAATGTACAAGTTTTCACCCACGAAAAAGTCAGTCTAATGCAAATGTAATAAGACAATTTCCATGTAATTGGCAGAAATACCGCGAAAACGCATTCATAGAAATGGGACCTAAAGCTTGGTGTTTTATTCATATCTTTCACTGATAATCGGAGATTCTATTAGCAATTACAATAACGAGACGAGTCCATCAATTTACAAACCATTCGATGATAAATAAGAATGATCATAAATGAAGGGTTTGAGTAAAATTAATTTTTGCCGAGACATTTAAAATTAAAATAATAATTATTATAGATTAAAGTATGCTCAGAACAAAATATACAGACTTTATAATAAATACAAATTTTCATTTCTTATTATACGTATCAAAGAGGAATTAGAACTTCAGGGATTTCCAGTGGTCGGTAAAAAAGATAATTTTCAATTTGTGGTGTGTGAAATGACTGTACCGTTATATGCGCTAATTCGACTGCATGCAAAATTTGAGACAGATTTGTTCGGCAATTTCTAAGATATAGGTGTATTAAGACTTTGCGTACAGGTTGTTTGCATCAAGCTTCTAGTGGTTGTCAGAAGAGAGAAATTTTACAATAAAAAAAAATTAAAAAGTGTTGGATATTTAACTGGTAATGCAATTAAATGGATTTTCTGAAATGGCATTGTTAAATTAATTTCATGGGCGTCAACATCTTATCTTAGGACTACTTACCTCCCTTAGACTTTGTTTATGACAATGTAAAAGACCTGATAATCTAGCCAATAACCTAATATTACCAAAATTTGACAATGCATCCAGACTAGGAAACCGGAGGACCCAGAGAAAACCCAGGAGGTTGGACAGGCGACCCTACTCCTTGTCCCGTACAACCGAGGAATCGAAACCACGCCAGTTGACTCAATGACAGACCGTATGATACAGCACGCACGGTGCTAACTATTCGACCATCCATCCGCCCCCTATTTTTCTGGACGATAGAGACTAAGCGTGTTTTTAACTCCATGTCAAGACAGGAAGTGGCTGCTTTTTAAATTAACAATGTTGCTACTTTAAGTAGACCAGTTCTCTGATTTTTCAACAGTAAGCTGAGTCTACGTATATCTGGATAATTAATATCTATTTTCTTGTTCAAAGTTCTAATTCCTCTTTTTAAATCTATATTATAGATAGTTTTGTAGACATAATTATAAACTATATTTAATTAATAATTCACTATTTAGTTCAATTCAACTTCTTCAAAACGTTAACAAAGTTTATCAATACTGTTTTCATAAACAGACCAAAAATCAGTGTTATTATTAGGGCTGGACGATGTGATATATTGATTTATTAAAACAATCGTCCAGCCCTAAACATAAACATAGACCAAAATCTTTCCTTACTCAAACAAAAGAAAACATCAATGCTATTATTAGGGCTGGATGATGTGATATATTGATTTATTAAAATGATCGTCCAGCCCTAGTTATTATTAATATGCAAGTTTTCGGGTGACAGAACAAATAAATGTTAACAAAATAAAACAAATCAGCGAAAATACAAAAAAAACAATTATTGTAAGTTTATAGGGTAAATATTTGATTTAAAACAAACATTTATTATTCTATATTTAGATTAAATATAGGCTGATAATTTAAGTAATATAATATCTATGTAATTAGTACGTAAATCAACATAAATGGAATATTACGATTATGACCAGGGGCCTCATTCATAAAAACTTAAATTAATATATTTTAAGGATGCAGCCATTTCATTGGTTGAGAGTCAAAATGTTGGCTCTTAGCCAATGAAGTTTGGTCGTTCCTGGAGAGTTTTACGTCTACTTCTACCAAGGGTGATATTGTAGACAAGAGCCAATGAAAGTGCTGAATTCGTAAAATAGTCTAGTTAAAAGTTTTCCTGACTGAGGCCTCAGATAAAATATATTCTATCATATCCAAAATTAAAGAGAGCACCTTGTGGCTCAGCGTGTAAGGTGCTCGCATACTGACCAAGCTGTTTAAACATCATTAAAGTTTCTAAAATTAAACATACATTATGCAAGAGCTAAATCTGTCTATTGCAGGTCTTTCTTTAGGCCTGAAATGTTATCTAAATTATTAATTAGACATTAATTAACTTATCCAGACCATAATCAACTCTCGCTGGCATCGGATACTTAAGATTTTAACTAGATTAGAACGGTTCGCCATTTAAAAATTTAATTTAAAAATGGGAAAATGAGGCCAAGTCTCAAATATACCAGTGCCCTGGTTACCAAAATGCACACATCTGGGCTAAGAACATAATGAAGTAATTTGAATGAAATAACACTCTTGCTGGCTTGACAGCTCCAGAAAATAAATAATAGCCTTATTCTAAGTATTAGATGTTTAAGTATCCTACTTGTTGTGTAAATTATCCATTAAATCCTATTTTACTTATCCAGAGAGTTCGAAAATATTTTTAAATCTAAGTCACATTTGAAAAGCTTTACGTAAGGCTTTTCAAATCATTTAGTTGAATTTTTCCAATTTTTTAAATTAGGTGTGTTAAGATGAAATTTGTATCATCAATTAATTGGAATATTGTAAAATAGTACAATTTGTTGACCAGAATAAAGATTGGGACATATTATTCAGTTACAACAAGAGTGGTATTGAGCCTTTAAGCTATTATAGCAAGAATTGTCAGCTCTTAATCTAAATCTTACATAATGTATCTTTAAGAAATAATAATTCAATTAACTACAGATTAGCTTAAAGCCTAATCAATTTTAGATATGGTAGAATAAATTTTTCCTGGTCATAATATTATGAAAAAAACACCGAATAAAAACAAAAACATATGATTTAATTTCCTTACAACTATGACATATTTATATAATGTTTAAATAACTACCTATTTCCTTCTTAAATTACTAGAAATAGGAAACAGATTCAGAAATAAAATGTTTTTTGCTTACTCTACATTTGGCTAATTGTTCTTTAATTAATTAAAATTTTACTTTCTTCATCCATATCCTCAACTTTTCAAATTTACTGATAGTCAAAAATCTCAAAAAGAAGTATTTCGAAAAGACTGAATATTTTTGAGTTACAAATATATTTTTCCTGGATATGTTTATTCCGCCAGTTGGTTAGATATATAAAATCACGACTTTCGAGGAAATATATCTTTATAATTTTAATAAAATATGAATTTAGTTAAAATACAATCTGTGCATACAGGCCTTAACATCTTAATAAACAGTCAGGCCTCGTATCATAGACTAGATTCCTATGTTTCAATTAAATTCAAGCATTTATATCGAAAAAATGAACTGATAAAAATGTACAACTAAATTTGTCTGAATTAACTTAATCAAAGAAATGGAAACTGATAGAAATTTAAAACTAAATTTGTCTTAATTAATTTAATCAAAGAAATGGAAACGGAATAATTTCCAAGAAAAGGTAAATCTACGAATTAAAATCTGTGTCTATTATAACTAGAATGTAAAATATAATCAGAGATCACTTACAATCATACCAGTAGTCGTTTTAAATAAAACACACATGATTGGATCCGGCCTCTTGTTTGAATTCTATATGGAGGAATCGAAACCCCGCCAGTTGACTCAATGATAGACCGTATGATACAGCGCGCACGTGCTAACCATCCAACCCCCCAGTATACGATTGTAAATGATCCCTAATTATCAACTGGGTTATAGAAGCGCATTTATTTCAAGCTTCCTTTTGAGGTTTATAATGGAAATACTGTAGAAAGGCTGATAACATTTTCTCATTCTTGACAACAGAGTCTACAAAATAGTCTCAGTTGTCAAATATGGAATCCGGATGGAATTCATACAAACTGTCAATAATCATCCCTTGGTCAACTTAAATGACAGATTTATAAATGACCTCTATTTCAGATCAGGGTCAAAGTTCAAATTCTATTTTTATCTATACCTGAGACATAATACACATATCATTCTTTAGAAGTCCTACTGATCTAGACTATATATTTGACAACCTAATAACCTAGTCTACAGTAAAAAGGGTTTGAGGTACTAAAACGGAACAAACTGACCAGAAATCCATGATATACTAAATTTCTATTTACACATATTTATACAATAACTTAAATCGAGGAAATCTGAGAATTATTTTTTTGGTATTCACTGGGAGCGAGAAAAAAGCTGTTACTACGGTTACGGACATCTGTACAAAATCTTTAAATAAATAGCGAGAAAATATTACAATTTGAATATCAACTTTATATCGCAAATTATTATGTCTTGAGCAAAAAATATATCTAATATAAAAAATTGACAAGAAATGTGAAAATATTATGCATCTTTCTGTTTTATTTATAAAAACAATAAAAATCTCAATATTTTTATTATTACACTATCACAGAATATTAAAAATATAAAATCAGATCTGTGCAATATATTTCTTATGCTTTTTAATCTATTGAAAGAAGATCTTAATATAAATAACTTCAGGTAAACTTTGGTTTTTTTATTAGGGACCTCTCGAAGAAAATTTAATCTAAAGGTCAAAATGTCAAATAAATCTAAATGTTCAACCTTTTTCTACAAATATTTCCATTATTACCTAAAAAAAGAAATAGTTTTTAAATACACTTCTTAAATTGAAAATAGTCTAACCCTTTAGAACCAAGTACATGTGAATATTGACTACCACGTGACATTCAAAATGGCTGACGTATGGCCGTCACGATTCCCCAGAGAGAGAAACGAACCGTAAACTTCTCTCTGGGAGCTCGAGACTGATGTTAATATTGACGACCACAGTTTACTGAAAAAAAATTACAGAAAAGTGCCAGTAATATATTTTTGTAATTGTTACATCAAGTTTTGTAGCTCATTTTTGAAATTACCGCTCCCTAGACCACTCAACAGACAGTGTTTGATGAGACGGGGCACATTTATGCACTAGAGGGAGCAGTTGTTTTGAGTGTTTTCTGGTAGACTGGGTGCTAAAGGGTAAAAATATTTTTTAAATATGTTTCAAGTTAAAAAATGTTTGAAAATATTCAAATTTTTTTTTGTGAAAACTAATAACGATAAAATTTAAACGAGGAACATTTTAAAATTAAGAAGTTGTTTTTATCCAGAATATTCACCAGTCCACAGCGTAATGACTGTCCGAACGCCACCATGAAAGAAATGTGAAGACATCATTTTCAAAAACAAAATATTTGCCGTTTAAAACATCTGTTTGTCAAAAACATTTCTTAAACAATACCTTTCACAGAGTCCTTTACACATCAAAGGCTTTGCCAAAATCCAGCCCAATTCTAAGAGAGTGCATGTCGGAAACATGTTATTACCATCCAGATTCAAGAATAGACTGTGTAAATTTTTTTGAAAACAACCTCTTCACGTTTCCCTCTTGGTTTAAAGGTCGAAGTTATTTTGCGTTTTATTTTTCATAATATAAAATTTAATCCTCTTGCTAACATTTAAATTACAAACATTTACATTTACATTTACATTTAGGTATCTGAGACTAAAAGTTAACATCTAAAAAAAAATATTAAAAATTATTTCTTCTACATCTTTGATTTTGTTCTCTGGAAATTGCACGGTTTTCATCTTTCGGTTTTCTTGGCCTTGTCTTGTTCTAAGATCTACGTATTATAAATATTACATGTACATTAAAACAAGAGATTAAAAAAATTCATTTATCAAACACAAAACATTACGTCCACAACGTATTTTTGGTCTGATATCGAAATCACTTTAAAGACATTTCTTCACATTGATATGATTTCTTTGTTTATTAAAAATCACATCACTTTAGAAATATTTCCTTCGGCACAATTTTCGACGAAATATCAAACGTCACAGTCTGTTAACACGGTGAAGATTTTTATATAAAAGCGTGTACGTGTATGTCACATCAAGGGGAGATAAATCACTCATTTATGCTGATATTTAAATGTACAGGCATGATTATGACAACAAAAAATATTTTCCTTTTAAAAATTGCTCGACTCGAAACAATTCTTGATCACGTACAATGTATATATAACACACCACACCAGAAAGCACTTGTTGTCTTTGGGTTTTTTTTACTGTCAATAACGAAATTCAGTATTTTTTCCTAACATGACCAGCGTGCCACGAAATTACACCACAAAGCATTTGCCATCAATCACAAAATATTTCCATCTTTAAAAATATAAATTAGATGAAAACACTCGTCAATTAATTGCCGATTGCATGATATTAATGATTATTGTACTCTGAACGAAATACGGACAACGTATTTTTGTTCATTTGGCAGATCAACGAATGAAAACGCACAGATACAGAGAAACACAGAAAAATCGACCAATCACAAGTGAGCTTTTTCCATTTGACAATATCTAATACATCTAAGCACTATGTGAGAGGCTAAGACATCTGATGGTTTTTTGATATTCAGACGGCGAGTCCATCGATCTATAAGATGACTAGACAGCTTTGATTCGAGACCCACAAAATTTATATGTTGATTTGTTTTCTGGGAAGGCAATCTGTCTACGTAGAAAATGTTACGATTATAGATAAAGCCAGTGTTATGATTGATTTTGTATTTCACTGTCCACACAGAAAGCCAAAAACGAAACTAAAATTTGTCAACAAGCCGACTATCGATTAGTCCTTTGAAAAAATTAAATTTTCCAGAGGTTGCTCATCAATTAATCGAAATGACGGAACAGATCAAACCAATGCCTTTTGACTTAAATCATAGAGGTTTCTCTAATTTAAGATGCGCGGCTGGAATCGGCTGGATGCAGATTTGATCAAATTAAAAAATATAGCTTTCTAAAGAATTTTGATTCTCTTTTAAGTCCAAGTTACGCACGTCAAATTTTAAAATAAAATTAGCACCGAATATGTTTTCTCCAGACATATTGTATTTTGACATTGTAATGCTTTTTTTTTTTTCGAACACAGTATTTCAGGTGTTGTAGTTTCACTTCATTTGTTGGTGTCGCGAGACAACTTTCTTGTACATTATGTTTCCTTTTGTAATGAAATTGTCTGTGTTTATAAATAGTCTGATCTTGATTTGATGTTGTTTTGAAGTATGTATTGTTTCTCGTTATTGCGAGTTATCTGTCACGCCATTCCGTATGTTTCTTTTAAAGTGTTCATGCCGACATCATCAGTCATACTGTGTCCTCCGCTATTTAATTTGGCTGGAATCATGTGCTGCTGGGAGATAAACTCAGGTTGGTATTTCTCCATCAATCCCATATAATCCCCTGTGGCGATTGGGTTTGTCCAAGTCGTTATTTGTGGAGTGGGTGAGGACTGTCGACATTCGTAAAGATTTTGCGGCACACTTCTATGATTCTCGAAACTATTCACGAACAGAAACCCGTGACCACCCTGTCTCTGTGCCGCGTCAAGATCAAAATGTTCGCTGTGCCAGCTTTTTGGTCGTATGGTTGGCATGGTTAACATGGTACCAGTATCGCTAGGACAACAGGCCGACCATCTTCGCGAGTCTGCATCCAGAGAACTTCCAGACGGATGAGAATTGGATGACTTCATGGTGGAGATATCGTAAGATCCACCCGATGAGACGCTGTTCGTGTGCATCAGGGACGTATCATTACATAAGGCAGTAATCAGCGGAAATGACATTGCGTGACTACGTATATTCTCCAACTCGGGGTGTAATTTTTCTTTGTGGTTTTTAACGTTTACTTTATGATGTTTCTTCTTCCCTTTTACGACACCTTCTGGATCTTTTTCTTTCTTTTTCTGAAAATTGATTTATTTGTAAACAAATATAATTAGACAATTTCACAATCTGATCATACAATCTGATTAAAATACAGATCTATTTTTCGTTTCATTTTTTTAATACCACATGAAGATCTAACCAGTTGTAGTAAAAGGTTGCGTCAGAGGTTGTACAAACGGCTTTTGACCCTACGAGTTCAGACATTGATTAATCAATCAGCATTGACGTTTCTAGTGGTTTACCCACAGTTCCGTGCATTGCACGCCAAGAAATCGCCGTAACAGATGGTTTCATTGGCTAATCCCTCATGCCATTCAGAATGCAGGTTACATAACAACTCTTCCAGATCCTAGTGTAGTACAGACAAATAAAACAAAATTTAAACTATAAAAAATGAAACGAAATAGGATCTGTGTTTTAATCTAAAAGGAAAATTGCAATAATAAATAATTATTATAATAAGATTTTATTTCTTAGTCCAATTTAATGAAATGAAATGGAATTTAACGTCCTACTGTTATGCTCCAAACTAGGCTAATGAAGATAGGCATACACCATACAGTGTGCTATGAGGGAAATTTTGCCTGGACAGCGGCACTACAGCCTACTCTTATATCGAATTCCAACGGTCAAGGGATCTTCTGTCTTTGTCAGGACCTCCGTCTTGCACCAGAAAATTTGATAAATTTTCTCAACCAACACAGCGCGCGAACCTTCAACCTCCAGACTAGCGAGCCAGTGTCATACTCACTTAACCACCGTGGCACCAACCAGGCTAATAAAGGAATAAAGACAGGCATACGCCATCCAGTATGCTATGACGGAAATTCTGGCCAGATAGTGGGACTACAGTCTATTCTTATACATCAAATTAAAACTGCCAACAGTTCTTTTACATGCATGCCAACATGTATACAGAACCTTGGTTTTTCTTCCCATCTAAAAGACTGCATCACTGGAGACCCAGTCGGAAAATTCTGAGGAACTTTCTTAGTCATCATTAGGATCAGCGAGCAAGCGCCTTACTCACTGAGCCTGGTCATTATAAGAAAGTCGCCTGAAAGGATCATTTCATAAGTTACTACTCACCTCTATTTGAGCATCTTCTTCGTGTGTTGAGTCAGTAACATCCAGATATTTTACGTCTGATGTTGTTGATTTGGGTACCACCGAGCTCTGCATGGTTTGTACACGATTGGCAGGAATTTCAGCCACTACTGTGTTATCAGCGAAAGCCAGAGGTGGCGTAAAAACTTCCGTGGCCTCCTGTAACGTACCCTCTATCCTGTCCCCCTGATTCACCGGGAAGTATGTGGGATCTGAGACTGAGAGAGGAATAATACCGGGACTGAACTTCGGAGGACTTGGATCCACAGGAATCAAGTTAAATCCATCTTTAATTGGAATTGGTTGAATTCCTGCAGTTGGATGCTTCTCTGAAGCTGCTACAGACATTGCGGCACTGTAAGGAGGAGGGTCGGGTAAGTTCATGTAAGCGGGCGTGGGGTTCTGATGGTCGAGAGCATAGGCCATGTGGTACATGGGTGGTGCTGGTTCATTCGGGACCAGTGTTGAGCTGGAGCTTGGGAAATTCTTTGGATAAGGTGGTGGAGAAGACTCCATATTAACAGCAGGATAACCTGTGGTGTAAATGGACTGTGCTGGTTCAGTCGGTGTTAATCCCACACTAGAACTTGGATAGCCCATGTGAAAAGCAGAAGTGGGTTCTTTCGGCGATATTCCAGTGCCAGAGATAGGAAAAGACAAGTTATACGCTGGAGGAGACGGATCATTACAAGGTGGTAGATTCGATGTTTGGTTCGTGTAACCTAGGTGATACATAGATTGACCTTTATCACTACCTGGGGTCAAGGCCAAAGTTGAGCTGGGTGATGGCGTAGTATCGGGAGTTTTCAGTGTCGTCACTGGAAGTAACGGCTGGTTAAATGATGATGGGGCTGTTGACACAACTGGAGGACACACTGGTTTATTTGGTAGAACTGTGATGCCTAGACTCAGTGGTTTTGATTCAGTGGATGATGAAACTAGTGAAGCATCAGATTTTGGGTCCAGAGGCTGAAGAATCATCTGGTTCTTCAAACTTTCTTTACGACTGACATTTCTACTAACGGGGCGCGACGTCTTCTCCACGTCGGCCTTAATCAGCGCCGGGGGAGAGTGGAGAACGAAACCTGTGTTACGTGCTGGATATATGGGCATGGGCGCCGATTGTTGGAGCTTGCTACGATAGCTGCCAGGGGTGTTGATGGGGGATAGTGGTGGTGGATGTGTTACACCAGGGGAACGGGGTTTATATAGTTCCACAGAATGAGGTGATAAAACGGGACTGGGATTACTGGAGGCAGATTTCTTATAATCTAAAAATAAATAAAAATAAAATATTTCTTACTTTTAAAGATACATTATGTAAGAGCAATGGGGTTTAACATCTACTCAACATAAAATAGATCATTTTGGGACTAACATATGGTTCAATTTTATTTCAAAAATTCATTTACGCATAGGGAGGGGTTTTAGCAGTGGGAGGAAACCAGAGGGCACAGAGAAAACCCACGATGTTGGACAGGCGACCCTATTCCTTGCCACATACAACCGGGGAATCGAAACCATGCTAATTGACTCAATGACAAGACTTTATGATACAGCCTGCAAGTGCTAACCATTCGGCCATCCAAGACCTTACCCACCCCCCCCCCCCTCGACTGAAATAAGTGTGATATAGAAGTATACAAGTAGTAGTATACAGGGTGCATGTGCTAACCAGTCGGCCCTCCATCCCCTGTATAGAAATATTCAAGTGATATAGAAGTATACAAGTACATACTATGAAAACTGTTAATTATGTGAGCAAACTTGGATCTTGGTGTACTTGGTGTTGTTGAACTACCAGATCCAGGTGGTGAATCTATCAATATCTCCTTATTATGATCAGCTGAAATTATACAAATAAAATGGGGTTTAAAGATACTTTCTGGTGGTTTTTTCCAACAAAAGTATGATAATTTTGGAAAGTAGAGACACCCAATCTTACTAGAAAAATACTGGATTTCTTGAAAAACACCCGTGGAATGCGCACAGGACAAAATTGAGAGGGTATAACTAATTGGCAATCTGACAATTAATGGCTGTCGGTTCGAGTGACGTCATTACAGAAATGAAATGGGGTGTAACGTTTCAACATCCTACTTTTCTGCACCAATGGGGTTAATGATAACGGGCATGCAAATGAAATGGAGTTTAACGTCCTAATGTTTTGCTCTGATGAGGCAAGGGTAAATATGTATTCACGATGATCAAGGAATGTGACATATTATTATCTTTTAAAAATCAATTAATTTAACACATACCATCACTGTCGTCGAAACTGATAGTCATCTTATCACTGACAATCCCTGACGTCGTGTTAGAGCTAACGTCACTGACAACTGAATATCTTTGATTACCACTGGATGATCCAGACTTGCTGGGCGATAATTTGACTGGACGATGTTGTATCCAGTTACCATTAGCAACCAGATCACGTGCATCACTGTATATATAGGATTCCCTATATCGTCTTTTATCTGATGAAATAAAATGGAACACAAAATATTTATGCAACTTGACCTTAGTGGGTGCTAGTGGATTGTCAGGCCAGGCCCTGAGTTCACAAAGCATTCTCAGGCTAAATTAAGAATTTACTCAAAATCGTTCGCCTTATTTTAACTAAAATATAGCCCTTTATAAAACTTTGGTTGTTTTAATGTATCACATACTCCAATAAAAAACTATGTGCAAAGTTTTGTATTTCTGAATCAAAGATATTTCTCATAAACAGTGATTGAAAGTTGAGTAAATTCTTTACTTAAGTCTGGGATGCTTTGGGAACTCGGGGTCCGAATATAGTGAATTAACAGAATGTTCTCCTGTTACAGTTTTGCCAGGAGAAGAATAACAATCTGGTTATATTATATTAGGGCTAAGTTGAATTCAAGTTGTCGCTGGAATGTCTATATGGTCAGGATTATAATAAGGTAGTATTTGGTGGTGTTTGGTGGTGTTTGGTAGTATTGGTCCTGCCAGTCTATATTGTCTATTCATCATATCTTGGTAAATACGAAACGGAATTAAACCATTATTTGATTAATATTCCCTTCAGAGATTCAACTTTTGCAATATTGTACTTTATAAGGGATTACAAATGAAGATTAGCAGTCTTAAGTAATTAATTTGAGTACATTTAAGGACTGATGTTCTTTTTAAAGATTCAACTTTGATAATATTGTTGTTTGCAAGAGATTTCTCAATCCTGCAAGTGAGTGTATTTTAAAGTGGACTGTCATGAAAATCTTAGATTCTCAAAATTAAGATAATGACTTGGTTAAAAGAGAAAATGAAATGAAATGGAGTTTAACATCCTACTGTTCTGCCAATGTGTATACGGGACATTATTTTTTTGTACCATCCAAACGACTAGACAGCTGTCCTTGTCAGGCCCTCCCTCATGCACCACTGACAAGGGGAAACCAAGTTAGAAAATCTAGCTGAACTTTCTCGATCAATGCAGTGATCGAACACGCAATATCCAGGCTAGCGAGCCAGCGTCTTACTCACTTAGCCACCGTGACCCCTGGTTGAAAGAGAGAAAAGATGGCCGATGTTTTACCTTCTGCATCTAAATGTCTTATTTCCATCAACTTGGGTTGAATGTCCATCTGAAATATGTGTGTTGCTCGACATATTGTCAGTAAATATTTTGATGTGACGTCGCTATCCGTGTAATATGTAAATTTACGGCCATCAGGACAGCCAACGGCACGAATCTCAAACTTCTTTTTCTATAAAAAAAAAAAATAAATTGAGATTTTCTACAAAACATAAAAAAATATACGGTAGAGTAGAACGAATAAATTAGTAAAAAAGACGAGACAGTGACAGAATTTCACATTCTAAATAAATGGAAAATTGTTCGGAAACAAGCATCAGTGTGGGAAATGAAGTTAAATAAAATGGAGTTTAACGTCTGACTGTTTTGCACCGAATGGGGATACATCATTCTGTGTGCTATGAGGAAACTTTGCACGGACAGCGGCACTAAGGCCTATTCTTATATTGAATTCCAACTGTCAATGGATCTTTTACGTGCACATTGATGTGTACACAGGACCTTGTTGGTTTTTTTTGGTCCCATCTGAATGACTAGACACTGGGCTACTCTTTTGTCAGGGAATCTTTAGCATGATAACATTGGTATATACGGGACAATAGATTTGTATCCCATTCGAACGTCTAGACACTTATCCTTTCCAGGCCCTACTGACAAGAGAAAACATGGCTGGAAAATCGGGAGAAACATTGTCGGACAACACAGGGGTCTAACGAAAGATATCCTGTTCGGTGAACCAGTGCTATTATCACCAAGCCACAATGCCTCAAGCCCTTCGGTACGAATAATTTTTATATTTCATTGCAATAAAAATGTTCTTCAATATATTCATGCATGGATCTCTACATTTAGAAAAAAAAAAAAAAATCGAAATCTAATAAAAGAAATACTTACATCAAAATATAGTCGTCCAATATCTGGCCATAAAAATATGGAAATAAGATTTCTGAACCTGTCGTCAACTTCCTAAAAGTAAAAATATTTCAATATCAAACTACTGACATACAAACACGAATTAATTTTAATTCCGATGAAGATTCCAAACTAATTCTTGGTCCAAGATAAAGTTCATGACATTCTCCAAGTGGCTGACCATTTCTTATATACAGTCGTGGTAATCATCTAATCTACAAATCTACTGTCATGAAGGTGACAAGTCTGTTTTATGATGAATTATTATGGTACACAAATAAAGTTGTACATCAATAAGTCACATGCTTGACAGAATGATTAGAAATAGAATCGGATCACATGTCTTATTTTTCTGCTCCAACTGGGCTAATGAAGTGTACTATGAGGGGAATTTTGCCTGGACAGCGGCACTATGTCTTAGTCTTATTTTGATTTCCAGTGATCAGGTCATCCCTTCCCATCCCATCTTGAGGAACATTCACGACTAACACCAGGACCTCCTGGTTAGTAAGCCAGCAACCGAACTCAATGAGCTGTGTCTCCCGGAATCATAGTTCAGTATATCAATGAATTTGGGAGCGCAAGAGAGACACAGAGAGAGAGACGTGGTTTAGCATCCACATAACGAGAGGGAGAGAGAAATGGGGTTTAACGTCCACTCGACACAAACTAGGTCATTTCGGGACTAATATATGGTTTAATTTTATTTACATAATTCGCTTGCGCGTAGGGGTCTTTAGCAGTGGGAGGAAACCGGAGGACTCGGAGAAAACCCACGAGGTTGGACAGGCGACCCTACTCCTTGCCACGTACAACTGGGGATTCGAAACCACGCCAGTCGACTCAATGACAGACTTTATGACACAGCGCACGCACGCTAACCATTCAGCCATCCAACCCCCCACATCCACATAACACGGTACTAAGAATCCAGAGGACCTGACAGAAACTAAATCGACACGGGAAAAATAATAAAATGAAATGGGGTTTTAACGTCCTACTGTTCTGCTCTGACTGGGGTAATGAAGACGGGTAAACGCCAGTGTGCTATAAGGGGAATTTTGCCTGGACAGCGGCACTAAGGCCTACTTTTATATTGAATTCCAACTGTCAAGGAATCTTTTACGTGCACGCCAATGTATACACGGGACCTTGGTTTTTCGTCCCATCCTAACGACTAGAAAGCTGTCCTTGTCCGGCCCTCCATCCATGAATTTGAGACGGACATTATCAGTGATGGGCGACTGCCTAATCCTTCCAGTTGTCCTTACCTCGTATATTTCAATGCCTCGCGGACAAACGGCCAACCACGTATTCCATAGTTTATCTGTCTTCTTTTTCTTGACGCGGTAAAAATGTAAGTTATGCGCTGATGGAATAACAGATGCTTCTTTAATATATTTTAATTCTGCATCCGATCGGGTGAGATTTCGGTTATCTTTGTGGATTTGTGGAGTATTCTGTTTGATGAAATCTACACCTCTCTTTTCAATGATCTGAAAGTTTATAATGGTAGTTAAAAGTTATTTTCAGTATTTACACAAATCTGTTTTTCGTAACGCTTCGGGACTAAGATATGGTTCAAATTTATTTCAATAATTTGCTTGCGTGTAAGGGTCTTTAGCAGTGGGAGGAAACCATAGGACCTGGAGAAACCCATGAGGCTGGACAGGCGACCCTTCGGAGAATCGAAACCACGCCAGCTGACTCAATGACAGACCTTCAGATACAATGCGCACGCTCCAACCCCCCCAGAAGCAAAATAAAACATGTGGATGACATTTCAACATATGATCATTCATCACATACAAGCTGGAAATCAACACCATGCCATTTGACTCAATGACAGACCTTGTGATAAAACGTGCATGCCTTAAGCCATTCGGTCATCCAACCCCCAGTACGAATAGTCCTGGGGGACGAATTATTCAGAGTCGGATAGTCCAAGGGGACGAATAGTCCTGAGGGATGAATAGTCTCAGGGGTGAATTATACTGGGACGAATAGTCTCAGGGGACGAATTTCCGGGAACGAGTTGTCTAGGGATGAATTGTCCCGTACCTGTACATTGTTAATACAAGTGGTTTGTTGAAGTGACTTACCCAAGAAGGAAAATATTGTTTTGGATCAAAATAGTTATCTGTGTGACGTTCTGGTGTTAATGTTCCATAATCTGCCTGGAGGGCATGACCCACCATTTGAAAACATTTCTCTTCGCTGTTTAAATTATTATAATTTAAAACATTTTCTTTCAATTGAAGATAATATAAATGACGAGTGACTTTCTCTCTGAAAGAAAGAAAAAAAAAAACATGGTTAAAGAAAAGGAAAGGAATCTATCACCTCATCAACACAATAACTTGATGTATCATGCACTTATTTTTGTTGGTTTTTTTTGGTGACATATGCAATGCTAGAAAGGAGAATTCAGCGCAGACAGTGACGGTTCCATCTTCTCTCCATTCATTTCCAGGTTGTGTGTTCAATCCCTGCATTGGCTGAGAAAGTTCATAAGGAATTTTACGACATGGAGGTCATGACAAGGGACAATGTACATGTATAGTCATTCAAATGAAATAGGGATAACATCCTACCATTAGTATTTGTCAGTGGTCAGTTTATTGCTCAATTTCGTACTACCGTGGGAGATCACGGTGGCTAAGTGGGTAAGACACTGGCTCGCTAGCCTGCAGGTGAGGTGTTTGATCCCTGCATTGGCTGAGAAAGTTCATCCAGATTGTCTGGCGTGGTTCCCCCTTGACAGTCATGGAGGACGGAGGGCCTGACAATGACAGTTGTCTAGTCGTTCTTATATGGAATTCCAACGTGCACAGCAGTGTGTACGCACAACCTCAGTCCTGCATTAATGACAAGGAGAAATCATGCCAGAAATCCTGAGGAATTTTTTCTGCCAACACCGGGTGTGAGTCTGAGATATCCAGCATCTTACATACTGAGACATCCAGCGATCCAGCATCTTGCATACTGAGACATCCAGCGATCCAGCATCTTGCATACTGAGACATCCAACGAGCCAGCATCCAACGAGCCAGCATCTCACTCACTGAGCCACTGCAGCTCCCATGTAACTTCAGTATAATATCAATAACTTACCTGAGTAAAACAACTTGATCTACATAAAAATGAACTCGAAACCAAACTGTTAAGATGGGTCTATTTTGGCTGTCATAACCCTGTAACATATAAAAAGTTTTATAATCAGTGAAGAAACCATACTCCTCGCAGTGTTTCGTTTGATTAGAACTAATCCCACTAAACACTGCTTTTTTGGAAGCAAATTTTTGTTCCAAGCAAATTTTTGTTCCAAATTATGAGTGGTCAATAGTCTGATTGACAACCAATAGCTAACTGCGTAACAAAATCGTTAAATTTGAAACAAAGCTCCAAATTGGACCAAATATGTTTACATAACGCTACGTCATGACTCACGATTTTATTATTCCCAATTAACCAGTGCATAGAAGAATATTGCAGAAAAACTAATTGATTGACAAACGAGGCTATCGACACAGATACAATGTAAACAATACTGTATGGAGACGAAGAATAATTTCACCGTTTTTAATACCTTAAATCACTGATTTGATTGAACGGGAAGAATAGACACACTCTCTCAAAAGCTCAAGTATCAGAAGCCAATTCAGCAATGGGTAGAGAGGGATTTCTCGGACCATTGCTTCAGGAATATGTGCAGAAACATGATTAGCAACAACTACCGGGTATTACATGTACATGTACTGTCTGTGCCATCTATTTTATGAAATGGAGACTTTGTTTACAGTAGTACGAAATGAAATGAAATGAAATGGGGTTTAATGCCCTACTGTTCTGCTCTGAACTGGGCTTATGAAGACGGCATACGCCATACAGTGTGCTATGAGGGAAATTCTGGCCGGACAGTGGCATTACAGCCTACTCTTATATCGAATTCCATCTGTCATTGGATCTTTTACGTGCATGCCAACGTGTACACGGGACCTCGGTTTTTCGTCCCATCCGAACGACTAGACAACTGTCATTGTCAGGCCCTCCATCCTCCATGACTGTCAAGGGGGAACCACGCCGGACAATCTGGAAGAACTTTCTCAGCCAATGCAGGGATCAAACACCTCACCTGCAGGCCAGCGAGCCAGTGTCTTACCCACCGTGATCCCCCCACGGTAGTACGAAATTGAGCAATAAACTGACCACTGACAAATACTAATGATGGTGAAAAACTGTCTGTTCAGCTTTCTTACCTCCCCTTGACAAGTCTTCCATTTCTTTGGTGATTGCTTGTGGATTTTCTCATCCAGTGCTACAAACTGGAACTCATTTTCTGAAACAGATAACAGATGGTCAAGTCCTGTATAGTTTCTAGGTAACGTTACATCCAGGGGTTTACCATGTTCCTGAAGCAACGACTGCGAGTTTTACAACATCTGGACGTTGCTTGTTTACTTCAGAATTCCCGAACTTATAGATGTGTTATCTACAGACAAGTGAACAATAGCGTCCAATCAGAGGTTGTGACATTGCGACCTCCACGCAAACCTTGACATCGAATGAACCTTGAACTTTGCAACTTGATTATCACAGGTAGACATTTTAGCTGGAAAGCGCGAGATTTGGTATTTGTGATGATCAAGGAATCTGATAGGCTCACAAGTTGGGCTTGTACCCAATTGAAATTGGAGTCGAAATATGCAGGGTATTACGTGAAGGCCTTGAAAAGATGTACGTAGTTAAAGCAAGATCAAGACTTCTATTGAAGATGGGGGTTTACTGACAATACAATTTATTAATTGTCAATTAAGTTGTAAAACAGGGCATTATAAACTGTAAAATCATTACAAAGAGATAGAGAAATGGGGTTTAACGTCCACTCAACACAAAATAGGTCATTTCTGGACTAACATATGGTTCAACTTTAATTCAATAATTCATTGTGCATAGGGATCTTTTGCAGTGGGAGGAAAACCATAGGACCCAGAGAAAACCCATGAGGTTGGACAGACGACCCCACTCCTTGTCACGTATAAACGAAAATAGAAACCATGCCAGTTGACTCAATGACAGACCTTATGAAGCAATGCTCACACATTAATCATGCAGCCACCTAACCCCTCAAATTTTGCTAATCAACATAAAAAAGCTCAGTTTCAATTCCAATCAAAGAAATAAACATGTCATTGATTCACTCAAGACTTGAAATATCTGGGAATTAAATGTAGTTTTTTATAAAATGATTTTTGTTTTATTCAAGAGAGAGGAATTTATGAAATCAATAGAAACTACCGGTATATAAAATATACTGCGTTCATACACATGTACAAATAAATTACCTTTCTTAAAAGCTAGTCCGAAATATTCCACTTCACGTAAATTAAGGTGAGTGGCTACTTGATTAAATACTTCTTGAAACTTGGATTTAACCTGGAAAAATAAAAAACATAACAATTTCATTCTTAAAGGTCCATTTTTAAAATGAAAGAGAGAGAGAGAGAGTAATGGCGTTTAACATCCACTCGACCCTACCCCTTGTCACATACAACCGGGGATTCGAAACCACGCCAGTTGACTCAATGACAGACCTTATGTTACAGCGCACACATGCTAACCATTCGGCCATCCAACCCCCCCGATTTAAAATGAAATGAAGTTTAACTTCCCACTGTTCTGAACCAACTGGGCTAATGGAAACGGGTTTACGCCATACAGTGTGCTATGAGGAAAATATGGCGTACTCTTATATTGAATTCCAACTGTCAAAGCTTCTTTTATATGCTCGGGACCCCCGTTTTTCATAATGTGTTTCAGCGCCATTTGAAACAAGGGACTCAAAGAACGAGGCTAGACACATTCAACAAGTCACAAGTCAAACGGGGACGCCATATTCTTATCTGGAGAGCATGGGCAATAAATACTATTGGTGTAGACTGGAATAACTAGACGCTAAAGATTGCCGTTTGATTGAGACTTCTGGCGTATTTCGCCAAACATAACTGATTTCAACGAAACGATTTAATGTAAATAAGTTTATATACAGTATATTCATATTACATTATTATATGTTGCGACCCATTTGTGTCAACTTCAAGGTCCCAAATATTTGCGATTTAGCTCCTTTAAGTTAAAAGTTACACGTACATGTATTTCAATTGTGAGTGCCAAATACTCTAAAATTTGAGCAATTGACAAACCTTACAATAGTATAATAGATAGACAAACAACATCTACAAGTGTTCAGCAAAACCCGAAATTATTTTTTTTTTTAAATTTCGGGCAGTCACCTACAAATGTACATGTACATGTACAGTAGATTTCAACTTAGAAGCAATATTTATAGTTTAATTGTCAATGTGTCACGATTGTTTATCATATATTTTGTAGAACTGTATGTCAAAGATAGAGTGAGCTATGATTTAGAACAGATCGGATCTCTCTCTTTCTTGTTAATAACTGTTCTATGTTTAATAAACTACATAGAATTCACAACAGCTAGGTAGTGTTAAGATTGACTCTTTGATGTTAACAAGCTATAGTGTGAACTGAAGGCCATGTGAATAGACTGAGGGGAGCTGACATTTAACTCTTGTTTTATAGGAGAGAGAGAGAGAGAGAGAGAGAGAGAGAGTACATGTACACTGTAATTAAGATAAAGTCAGATTTAGTTTC
Organism: Patella vulgata; assembly: GCF_932274485.2. Classification (NCBI taxonomy): domain Eukaryota; kingdom Metazoa; phylum Mollusca; class Gastropoda; family Patellidae; genus Patella; species Patella vulgata. The sequence continues at coordinate 76,476,669 of NC_065883.2, read as the reverse complement.
TATTCCGGTTTCATCAATGACAATTCTAGTTTCAGTTTCACAACCAAACATTGCCTTCAACATATCAATTTTCAACTAGTTTAATGAGGTCATAGACATTTTATCTGTTTATAATATTAAAGAGACATTATCTTATCACTTTCACCCATAAAAGAAATGTACAGACATTAATTTTGCATTCCATGTACATGCAAATGAGAGAGAGAAAGAAATGGATTTTAACGTCAACTCGACACAAACCTGGTCATTTCGGGACTATGATATGGTTCAACATTATTTCAATAATTTTCTTGTGCGTAGGGGTCTTTAGCGGTGGGAGGAAACCGTGAGACCCGGAGAAAACCCATGAGGTTGGACAGGCTTGTCACATACAACCGGGGAATCGAAACCGACATGTAAATGAAATCAACTACATGTACAATGTATTTGTCATTTTGAAATGCAGACTACCAGTTTTCGTATTTTCTATTCTTTTCCTTAAGATAACATTGTTTAAAGATACATTATAGGAGATAAGATAAAGAGATGGCAGTTCTCGCTATAATAGTTAAAAACTAGATAGTGTAAAGGTAATTTGCTGAAAATTTCAGTCAAATTGATCCACTATGAGACGAGAAACAAGCGGGTGAAATTTTTGCATAGTCTTGGTCATCATTACTTAAATCATTAATATAAACAGCATAGTCTCGATTATCCACTTTTTTGGATTTAATTATCACTGGCCGTTAGCGGCATATTGGAATCTAATCCAGCCAACACCGAAGGCTAGCCTTGACATCGAGAGTTTATTATCGTCTGGATAAGTTAATTAATGTCTAATTGATTATTTAGATAACATTTCAGGCCTAAAGAAAGACTTGTAATAAGCAGATTTTGCTCTTGCATAATACATGTTTAAACCATTTTTTTTTTATTTACATGTACATGTAACACCTTTTCAATTTGATAACATCATTTAAACCCCTTTAATACCCTTTCTTTTGATTTAAGGGCGTTGAGCAGTCTAAAATGCACATTTTAAAGCTAGCACTGTAATTTTTGTTGATAAGATATGACATTTTTTGTTATTTGGGGTGACAAACTACATATTAATCACCCCAAAAATACCAATTTTATTTACCAACTATGTTCCAAACTTGGCCCAAAACCATGTTAATAAAGAGTGCTGATGACAACAAAAGTCAAATTTTCTCAGTTATGCTGGCATGGATTTTCATCAATTTTGGCATGAACACTGCTAATTGCAATTCCCCCAAAAAAACACAGAATAATTTTTGGCTATAGACTGTGGTTTATCTGGGCCCGGTTCATAGAAAATTCTTAAAGTAAGCACAAAGTCGTGCTTCACTTTTTCTCACGTAAGAAACTTATAAAAAATACCGTCCCTAGACAATTCTCAAGACCATTCTTACTTAAGCACAAGTCAAGTGTAAGTCTAAGCACATTGTGACTGGTAAAGTTTACCATAAACTGAGACTACGATGCTCTTTAACGTCATAAAAACAACTTTGGTATGCGAATTACGTCATAAATTTGTCGTCTGCTTCCTTGAAGTCATATATAATATATGGTTGATTTAGATGCATTTGACATGTCCCCTATACACATATAAAATGTGCCACAAGATACAAAAAAACGTAGACACATACAAACTAACTGAATAATTGTGAGAGCGCCTGATCTTAAAGTAGCCTGTGTGTTGGTAGCCTATTGTTTACTAATTGGCAAATAAATAAAGTGGTTTCAGGGTAGAAGCGAAATTTTCTATAGCATTCTTAATTTCTTCTGGGGAAATGAAATGAAATGAAATGAAATGGGGTTTAACGTCCTACTGTTTTGCTCCTAACTGGGCTAATGAAGACGGGCATACGCCATACAGTGTGCTATGAGGGAAATTTTGCCCGGACAGCGGCACTACGGCCTACTCTTATATCGAATTCCAACTGTCAAGGGATCTTTTACGTGCACGCCAATGTGTACACGGGTTCTTCTGGGGAAGGATTTTCTCTTTCTCTTTGGTATCAAAAGGTGTCGGAAATGCCGTCGAATAACTCTACGATCAGCCATCTTTTTGAAGCAGAAACAGACTTAAGGTTGGTAAGCAAGCCATATACCTTGCTTGGGACTTGTGCTTAGATTGACTATGTTTAAGAACGAAGTTATGCTTAACGTTCTTGTGCTTACAATGAAGTCTACTTAAAATCTAAGCACAAGAACGTTCTTAAGAATTTTCTGGGAACACAAAATAAGGTAAGTTTACTTAAATGCAAAGTCTACTTAAAATCTAAGCACAAGAACGTGCTTAAGAATTTTCTAGGAATCGGGCCCTGGTATCTATGGAAATGCCAAAAAACAATGAGTTTTCTGGAAATTATATTATTACTGTACATGCTAAAAAGAGATGGATAATCCCCTCCTTGGATCGAAAGTAGAGGTTATAAGTGACATTTTGACACCATAAACATCATAAAATATCAACTCCTTTAGCAGGAGGAGGAATCTGGAGTTCCCTGGAGATACCCATCGAGTTGGACAGACGTCCATACTCCTTGTCACGTACAACAAGCGGGGAATCGAATCCACGCCACTTGACAATGACAGACCTTACGATTTACCTAGCATTTGTTAAACCATTCGGCCAGCTACATGTACCCCCCCGCCTCACCAAACATAAATTAAAGATACATGTACATTATGGGAGATTCGATAACGAGTTGGCAGTTCTCACTATAATAGTTAATAACTAGATAATGTAAAGGCAATTTGCTGAAAATTTCATTCAAATTGATCCACTATGAACCGAGAACTAAGCGTTTGAAATTTCCGTCTAGCCTCGATCATCATTACTAAAGTAGGTATGACAAACAGCATAGTCCCGATTATCCATTTAATCATTAAATCGTGAAGGAAAGTTATGAAGTAAATCGGCTCATAATCCACTAAGGATCGCAGGCTAGCGATGCTATCGGGAGTTGATGATGGTCTGTTGGTTAACTGGTCTCGAGTATCTGATGTCATTGAGAGTTGATTACATGTATGTTCTTGCTTTGTTAATAAATGTTGCATTCCCATTTTTAAATTAAATTTTCAAATAGTGAACCGTTCAAATCTAGTTCAAATATTGAGTATCCAATGTCATCAAGAGTTGATTATGGTCTTGTTTTGTTAATAAATGTCTAATTAATAGATTATATAACATTTCAGGCCTAAAGAAAGACCTGCAATTGACAGATTTAGCTCTTGCATAATGTATGTTTAAACAACATTTCTGGCCTAACGAAAGACCTGCAATAGGCAGATTTAGCTCTTGCATAATGTATGTTTAAACAACATTTCGGGCCTAAAGAAAGACCTGCAATTGACAGATTTAGCTGTTGCATAATGTATGTTTAAACAACATTTCGGGCCTAAAGAAAAGACCTGCAATAGGCAGATTTAGCTCTTGCATAATGTATGTTTAAACAACATTTCGGGCCTAAAGAAAGACCTGCAATAGGCAGATTTAGCTCTTGCATAATGTATGTTTAATATTAAAATACTTACATCAACATAAATAAGACAATCTTCACCAGTCAACAAAACAACATGAACCACTTTACTACGTTTTTTACTGGGAGTCAGCGACGTAGTAGTGGACATATTTTTATTATCACTGTCTCCTCACTCAGTTATCCCCCCTACATCGCAACACATGACATCACAATCATCACACAAACTGAAATAAACAAAAAAATAAGATCAATTACATTTTATTCTACATGGCATTTTGTTTAAATCCGCTTGAATGCTGTTTCAGGGATTTTGAATACCTTGTAAACCATACCTATGTATCAATCCGACAATGTTCAAATCAGTTCAGTATTTACAAAGATACATTTTACATGTACATTGTACAGTATTTACAATGGTCATTTCGGACCTAATACATGGTTTAATTTTATTTCAATAATTCACTTGCGCCTTGGGGTCTTTAGCAGTGGGAGGAAACCGGAGGACTTGGAGAAAACCCACAAGGTTGGACAGGCGACCCTACTCCTTGTCACGTACAACCGAGGAATCGAAACCACGACAGTTGACTCAATGACAGACCTTACGATACAGCGCACCCGTGCTAACCATCCGACCACCTATAAATAAACAAAGGACATTATTTCCACAATATCAAAATTACTGGAGCTAAAGTGTGGTTTAATGGTTTCAATATATTACGCAATGTCTTAAGCTTGAGACCATTAAACAACTTAAACATCCTTTTACAATGAAATACGTCACGGGAGTCCAATATTTCACTAGTATAAATAATGTACGATTAGCAAGTTGCCCGTACGGTTATTTAAAATAAGGATACGCCAACATCAAAGGGTGACGTCACATCTGTATTTTAAAACTGAATAATGTGCATTTAAAGATTAGAAGCTGATTAATGACAACAAAATATTTAAATTTCATAGGCGTTACCATTTACTTGAATACCTAGCATATCGAAGCCCTTTGGTGATGACAACACTATGTAAATTGGTTGGTTTTATTAGAGTATGTGATCTATCTTATTAAAGTATGTGACCTAGTTAAACTAAAAAAAGTATGTAATATGTCTATTCAATATGTATGTCAAGCACATTGAACTCAAAGCACTTTGGTGAAGACACCATCATATAACTGTTCGGTATCAATGCATCTGATAAGAATACGTGATCATTAGCAGTACATGTATGTATGTGACCTAAATCCTACATGTATCTTATTAGTAGTATGTGACCTATCTTATAATTAGTAGTACGTGACCGAGTTGAACACAAATATCATGTATTGTATGTAATGCACATCGAAGCACTTTGGTAAAAACACGATCGTATAATTATTCTGTATTTTGTATTTTATTCCGGTATACATGTATGTGACCTACATGTACTGTAACAATCCATTTTAAATAGAGTATGCAACCTATCGTATGAAAATATGCAACCTATCTTATTAAAGTATGATGAATACGAAAGTAATTTATGCCCATTAAAGTAGCTAAGTCTATAACTCAATATCACCCAAAGTCTTTGACATTGAAAACACAAATTATTTGTCAATTTAAATCAACATTGATGTTGTGATATTACAGAGAAAAGACAGGCTTCTGATATCCAATATTTAAGACAAAATAAACATTTTACCATCCGTACACGAATCGTGTAGCATAATGTGTTTCAGCGCCATTTGTAACAATAGCTCGAAGAACGAGACTAGACATATTCCACAAGTCATGTCAAACGGTGACATCATATTCTTATCAGGAGAGCATGCACAATAAATACTATCGGTGTAGACTGGAATAACCAGACGCTAGAGATCGCCATTCGATTGAGACTTCTGGCGTATTTCGTGGAACATAACTGATTTTAAATTAGAATAAAAACGGAAACGATTGAAGGTAAATCAGTTTATATACATTCATATTACATTATTCTATTGTGTTGCGACCCATTTGTGTCAACTTCTAGGTGCCAAATATTAGCTCCTTTAAATACATGTATGTATATGAAAAGAATGTTTTATTTCTTTATATCTGAGTCAGAACGGAGGGCCTGACAAGCACAGCTGTCTAGTCCTTCGGATGACACGAAAGACTGAGGTCCCCAGTATATAATGGGATACAAGTAAAAGATCCCCTGGTAGTTGGAATTCGACATAAGAGTAGGCGATAGTGCCGCTGCCCGGGCAAAATTTCCCTAATAGCACACTGTATGGCGTATGCCTGTCTTCATTAGCCCAGTATAGGAGCAGAACAGTAGGACGATAACTCCATTTCATTTCATTTATATCTGTGTATTTATATCAAGTGTACTGAACCAATTTCGTGAAGACAGGGTCATGTAACAATGAATCTGAATTGAGAATGTGGCCTATCTTTTTAAAGTATGTGACTGTGAATAAACATGTAAAAATAATGCATAAAGTTATTCGATCATTACAGCACAAGATGGTGAAAAGATTCATCTAATCTGCAGATTTAGTATATTATCGTCTCACGTGTTTTTAATCCTGCGAAATCTATGAATTAAAATAACCAGTTAAGATGTGATAACTTATCATTATTGTTATTTCAACACGACAAGGCCTACTTATTTTTCATATTGTTACTTGAACATGGCCTTCAGGCTATTGTTACATTGTAGGCCTACATAAGCTACAATGTGTGCCTTCACGATAATGTAATTAAGTCAGGAATTTGCCCATCCATTTTGCTTATCTCCTCATCATCATAGCCAATTCTCCAATGAATTTGAATCCCAAATAAAAACCAATTTGACTTTTTACATGACTTATTCATAAAAGCAACATTATCAACAGTAAAGCAACTATGTAATTAGTTAGCGGAACAAGTGACAAAAGAAAATATTCAAAAAATAACCGAGACAATAAAAAATGGCCATAAAAATATTAAAAAATCTGTTGTGCACTCAAGCGAGATAAGGAATCTTTATTATTATTCATTTTGCCCTTCCCTGGCCTTACACTAACTTCATTCAAGCGATTGGATGCCTTCAAAGATTTCAAAGATATTTTTGAAAACACGAATGTCGGCGATACAAACCTTCTGTACATGGAATCATAAAAACTCCCTCTTGGCTGCTATTCCATCCATTATGCTTAATTCCTTGTAATTATGAAGATAAAAGGAGAAATATTTGACATTCCTAATTTCTTTTGTGGACAGTGAGCTTTCATTAAACGTACTCTTCGAGACAAACGTTCTTGTCATGACCTACTTTCTGAAAATGTCAAATTCTTTTGTAGACAAACATTATTTTTTAACGTGAGCCAAATTTTGCTCATCAAATTCAAAACTATAACAAAAATTTTTGTAGTTTATATATTCAGAATTTATTTGTTATTATTTACAATAGCAGTGTTTTGTGGTGGAGGTTTATTTTATTCTCGTATTACCAGTCTGATGGGATTTAGTGTTTGTCCCATAGATATCAGTGTAAATGGTAAATTTTGGAGTCTCTATTTGATGGTTGGATAATCGAAGGTAAAGTACCGGAAGCACGTGGATGTAAACAGAACAGAATAATTATCTTGTTTATTTTTTTCAATTGAAAGATTCTTGATCAAAGTAAAAAAATTAACTTTGTAGACTTTGTAAGTATTACCTACGGATTTTCTCTATCGCATTCAATAAATCTTTTCTTAGACAAAACTAACTGTAAACATGATAAAAAAGATATTCCTAAAAATGTCCCGGTAATCTCAATTGATAAATTGAAAGTAGATGTTTATTTATAAATTCTAGTTCTGTGATTGCATGTACCATCATCATCCACGTTAAAATCACTGATTTTCAGAATTTATGATATGTGATATATGCTGTGATGTGTTTGTTTTTAGCTACGATTGAGTGCCTTTCCTTTTTAGTGCCGCCTGGCAAATTTAATTTCTTTATTAATGAATGTAACATCTTAAAATAAGTTAATTTTATACTATTAGTATATTAGGACTAATTAAACATACCCAACCCAATCTAGTGAAACAACTTTAGCTTATCTGCAAATATTATCAGTAAATTTATTCAAGCAGTGTTTTTATTTATGAAAATTGATACAGACATTCATATTATGGTGTATCATTAGTCATGACTTCCTACTTACTTGTGGTTTTATATCCACAAATATTTAGCACCGCCTTCATTACGTAACTAGATGTGGAAATGCCAGCAATCATATAAAAGAGATGTTTTTTTGTACCTGTGTCATGTTGGATTATATTTTTATCGGTAATTGTAGTTGGATATGGCAGAAATATTATAATTAACAATAATCAATCATTGTTTTAAAGAAAGAATATTGACAATTTTGCTTTTTGAAGTCCGATTTGATTTACATTGGGGTTTTGCCAGGTAAAACTATATAGTACCATCTCTTTATCTCGAAACATGGCGGGTTTCTTACAGTGTATCTATGTCTATCCCACCTTTATTATATTGTATATAAGTGCTATAAATCTTTGTGACAGACTTCAGGACTGATAGACCAACAGTTTGCTGAACTACAAAGGCCTCATAGGTGATGAGATCGCAGTGATGATGATATGCGTATCGGTTCTAGAACACCTAATGCCACCTCTGCCTGGGTCATTTAACACCCATTAGTACCACATACTGTGGGCCAATTCATTTGTAGCTGGAAGGTTGGAATGTTTAGCATGTGCGCGCTGTATCATAAGGCCTGTCATTGAGTAAACTGGCATGGTTTCGAATCCCCGGAGACACGTGCTCGCTGCACGCTGTATCATAAGGCGTTGTTTTGAATCCCCCGTTGTACGTGACAAGGAGTAGGGCTGCCTGTCCAACCTCGTGGGTTTTCTCCGGGTCCTCCAGTTTTCTCCCACTGCTAAAAACCCCTACGCGCAAACGAATTATTGAAAAAAATTAAACCATATGTTAGTCCCGAAATGACCTAGTTTGTGTCGAGTGGACGTTAATCTCCATTTTTCTCTCTCTCGAATCCCCGGTTATACGTGACAAGGAGTAGGGTCGCCTGTCCAACCCCGTGGGTTTTCTCTAGGTCCTCCGGTTTAATCCCACTGCTAAAGACCCATACGCGCAAGCAAATTATTGAAATAGAATTGAACCATATGGTAGTCCCAAAATGATCTAGTTTGTGTCGAGTGGACATTAAACCCCATTTCCCTCTGTCTACTAATCTTGGTATAGGTCTATAATTGCATGGTACATCATGATGGTAATGTAGCATGACCTACATGTAGCTGGTATGGCCTGTCAGTTAAATCAAATCTGCTTGAGAGACAAAAACTAGGTCATTTCAGGACTAACATATGGTTTATTTTTTTTTTATTTCAATAATTCGCTTGCGCGTAGGTGTCTTTAGCAGTTGGAGGAAACCGGAGGAACCAGAGGCGACCCTACTCCTTGTCACATACACCGGGGGATTCGAAACCATGCCAGTTGACTCAGTGACAGGCTTTATGATACAGCGCACACATGCTAACCATACGGTCATCCAACACCATAATCTGCTTGCGAAAAAACAGATTCTAAAACTCCTCACCAAATTATTGTCCATCAAAAATTATTTTCATTTCAAGCCTAAAACTATGACTTATTCTCACACCGATGTATTTTTTTTCTTGAAGAAAAATGACTGGAGAGTTTACTTCGACTGATGATTGGAAGAAAAGATTAAAGAAATCAGAAGAGAATGAAAAACTCATTGAAGAAATAGTTCCTGGTATTACAGAGAGAATATCTCAACTCAACAATTCTAAAAACCTGTAAGATCCAATCTGATTAAAACACAGATCCTATTTCGTTTCGTTTTTATAGTTCAAAATTTCGTTTTACTTGTCTTTACTACACTAGGATCTGGAAGAGTTGTTATCATTGACATGTTCTGAATAGTGAGAGGTATAAGCCAATGAGTGCTTTAGGCGTGTTTTACACAAAACTGTGGGTAATCTACTAGTAACATCAATACTGATTGGTTAATCAAATGTCTGACGTCATAGGGTCAAAAGCCGCTTGTATGACCTCTGACGCGACCTTCCAGTACAACTTGTCAGATCTTCATGTAGGTCGTCGAAAGTATAAAAAAAAACGAAGCGAAATATAGATCTGTATTCTAATCAGATTGCTGTAAGATTTTTGTATTGGACAGGACCTATAAAACTTAACTGAGATAAAATCCAAATTTTAGTAATTTAATTGGATAATATTAGATTGATTTTAGTGCTAAGGCAATCAAAATTGAAGTATCTACTAAAATTTGGATTTTATCTTAAAGTAGCTAAGTCTCTAACTCAATATCATCCAAAATCTTCAACATTGAAAACACAAATTATTTGTCAATTTAAAACAACATTGATGCTGTGATCTTACCGGAAAAAGATGGGCTTCTGATATCCAATGTTTAAGACAAAATAAATATTTTACCATTGGTACACGAATCGTGTACCATAATGCGTTGCAGCCCCAGTTCTAGCAAGAGACTCGAGGAACGAGGCTAGACATATTGCACCAAACCAAACGACGTATGAAGACTGGAATAACCTGACGCTAGGAATTTGCATTCGATTGAGACTGCTGGCTTATTTCACGGAACATAACTGATTTGAAATTAGACTAAAAACGGAAACGATTGAATGTAAATCAGTTTATATACATTCATATTACAGTATTATATGAGTTGCGACCCACTTGTGGCAATTTCTAGGTCCCAAATGTTAGCGATTTAGCTCCTTTAAGTTAAAATTTCGTGAATCAGGCCCAAGATTGCTACATGTATATAGGAAAAATGAAAATGAAATGGGGGTTCAACGTACTACTGTTCTGCTCCGGCTGGGCTATGAGGGAAATTTTGCCCTGACAGCGGCGATACGGCCTACTCTTAAAACAAATTCCAACTGCCAAGGAATCTTTTATGTGCATTCCAATGTGTACACAGGGCCCTCTGTCCTGCACCACTGACAAGGGGAAACTATGTCAGGAAAACCTGATGAACTTTCTCGGCAAACACCGGGAGCGAACCTGCTACCTCCCATCTTCAATAGAAGGCTTGATCTCGCTTTAATTACGTACATCTTATCAAGGCCTTCACGTAATACCCTGCATATTGCGGCACTAGTTTCGATTGGGTACAAGCCCAACTTGTGAGCCTATCAGATTCCTCGATCGTCGCGAATACCAAGTCTCGCGCTTTCAAGCTAAAATGTCTACCTGTGATAATCGAGTTGCAAAGTTCAAGGTTCATTCAATGTCAAATTTTCCGTGGAGGTCGCGATGTCACAACCTCTGATTGGACGCTACTGCTCGCGTGTCTGTTGATAACATAGCTATAAGTTAGGGAATTGTAAAGTAAACAAGCAACGGCCGATGTTGTGAAACTCGCAGTCGTTGCTTCAGGAACATGGCGACCTCCAGGCTAGCGAGCCAGCATCTTACTTACTTAGCCACCGTGGCTCCTGCTAAACACAGTAAAATGTTAATCTCCATTTCATTTCTGCTTTCTTAAAGATGGGTTCCCAGAAAAGTATTTATCGGGTGGTTATTTCCAATAAAAGTATGGCAATTTTGGTATATATGGAAAGTAAAGATATCCAATCTTACTAGAAAAATACTGGATTCCCCGAAAAACACTCATGGAGCGTATACAGGACAAAAATGTAAGGGTTCCCCTAATCGACAGCCCGACGATTAGGAACTTCTGCACGCGTGATGTCAAAGGTCACAAGCTAACATTGAGCGCTTGATGTACAAGTTGATAAACGTTATGAAGAGTTAGACGTAGAATACTTTCTGAGATAAAAATGACGGAAAAAGACGCGGGTAGTGGATAATCCGAGAATTTAATTAGGATTCGATATTTGTAATAAATAGTAAGCGATTAAAGACAACATCGTCTTATGTATGCAATGAATTCTCCTCTGACTCCCAAGACGTGACGTAAACATGGCCTGGTTTGATCGAATTTTAATAGCAGGGCATTCCTTCGCAATGTTTGAGAAGGATTTGAAGCATAATTATGACAAATTAATTAGTTTGAATATGTTTTTGGTCCATATATACCATTAAATCACCCAGTTTGTACGCGGGAACCCATCTTTAATTAAATGTTAAAATAATCAGTCAATATACCTGGGTTAGTAAGTTGATATTAGCGTGGAATAATCTGCCATAAATATGATATTTTATTTGAAAAATGGATTAAAATTGTTTCAGGTTAGAAGTGAGTAAAGTTATAGAGAAGATTTTTGGTTCGATGTCGTGGAAGGAGAAGGGTGAAGATGAGAGAACAATATTTATACATTATATTATTACATGTTATATTTCTATGGCAACTGATGTTAAAATATTCAGAGTATTTGTAAAGGTGAGAATTATTTGAGACTAGAACAACCAGTGACATATTCTAACAAGACTAGAACAACCAGTGACATATTCAAAATGTTTGAGAGTTTGGCCTTCTTCATAGCTAACAAGATTAGAACAACCAGTGACATATTATAACAAGACTAGAACAACCAGTGACATATTCAAAATGTTTAACAGTTTGGGCTTCTTCATAGCTAACAAAATTAGAACAACCAGTGACATATTCTAACAAGACTAGAACAACCAGTGACATATTCTAACAAGACTAAAACAACCATTGACATATTCTAACAAGACTAGAACAACCAGTGACATATTCAAAATGTTTGAGAGTTTAGCCCATGCCACAATTCTAACATGACTAGAACAACCAGTGACATATTCAGAATGTTTGAGAGTTCGGTCCAAATGAAAACATTTGAAGGTTATGGGTGGGGGGGGGCCCATTATTCCATACTATCTATGTTGCTAGACAACATGTTCGCAGGCATGTAAAAGAACATTTGGAATTAATTTGATGTCTGGGCAAAATTTCCCTCGTAGCACACTATATGGCGTAAACCGCCTGACTTCATTATCCCGGTCGGTTCCAAAAAGTAGGATATCAAACCCCATTTCATTCATTCATTGCTAAACTAAAGCTGTTAATTGTCTTAAGAGGGATTTAAAAGTATTTGTAAACTATAATATTGTGCAAGTTGAGTCCCTATGAAGGAATATGGGTCCAAATTGTTTCATAGTTTGACTTTATATATGGGATGACTGGATATTTTATTTAACTATTAATTTTTTTTTTAAAAGATCGTGAATGTTTTGAGGAAGGAAAATGGAGACTTGATAAAAGATGAATTATCAACTATTCTATGGCCATTGTTAAAGATGGCTTCACAAGGAGAAAATACAAATAATTTAATAACTGGTAAGTGTGATAAGATACTCCAATCGGGAATCAAAACCTCAACCCCACTCATGGACTTGATACAAGTGAGCTAAAGGGAATTCCCTATGACCAAGTGAGCTGAAGGGAATTCCCTATGACCAAATGAGCTAAAGGGATTTCCCCAAGTATATTTAAACCCCACTATATCACAGAATTTTCACATGGACTTGATGCGTGTCTATCGACTGTGCTTAAAGGACTAATCTCGATTTTATTTTGGAGAATAAAACTGCTGCTTAAATTATGTTAAAAGCCCTTAAATTCCTCTACCTTAGGACCAAGCAACTAACTCACTATATATGATACGTTTTCAAACAACTTAAACCCGTCAGTCATCATCAGGAAATGGAGACTGATGTCCCAAGCTGTATTATACAGTGTCTGGATAAAACCAGACTTTTATTTCATGAAAATAACATGTAGGTGAATAGTACCTTTCGTTATCAAGTACAGCACGTTGGTCATGCACTGTATAGATCTTTAAGGAACGGCAATAGATTATCAGGTCACTCAACTAATAAATTGACCCGAAATCTTAAAAGGGTTATGTGTCCGGATAAGCCGAAACGACTCAATATTGTGAGCTGAAATTTTGAGAAAAGGTAAATTCCCCACACCTCTATATTTCGGCGTTTAAATTTCATACGTACACAGACTTTTATTTCTGAGACTCTGTTGAAATCGGGATAGTCCCTTAAATGGAATTCCCAATGACCAAATCAGTAGGAAGTGTATTAAAACTCGAATAGCACAGGACTCTTGTATGGACTTGATACATGTCTGTCGAATCATTTAGAAGTATTATAATCTAGGTATCCGCATGATATAGCAAAAATCACACAGTATGCCACATATTTACTTACTGCTACATGAAGTACATGTAGGACTCCAGCAGCTTGAATAAACACAGCTATGAATTTAATCACTTATCTCATTAACCCTTTGAACCCTGGGAGTCATGGTGGCTCAGTGGGTAGGCCTGGAGGTTGCAGTTTCGATCCCGGTGTTGGTTAAGAAAGTTCATCAGGATTTTCCCATTTGGTTTCCCTTTTTCAGTGGTGTAGGACAGCTGTCTAGTCATTTGGATGGGACGAAAAACCGAGGTCCTGTGTACACATTGGCTTGTATGTAAAAGATCCCTTCACAGATCGAATTTGATATAAGAGTAGGCCGTAGTCCCGCTGCCTGGGCAAGATTTCCCTCATAGCACACACACAGTATGGCACACTGTTTTCATTAGCCCAGTTTAGAGCAAAACAGTAGGACATTAAAACCCATTTCATTTCATTTGTTGAACCCTGGTATATATACCGTAAATGTCCCACCCCCTGGCCTGTGGGGTAAAATTTGACAATTTTCAGTGACAAGACATAAAATTGCTAATCACCCAAAGTACCAACAAAGGGGATATTCTGGAAGTATGGATCATGTGCTAGCAGGAAAGGGGTCGTTGGGTGGCCGAATGGTTAGCGAGTGCACATTGAAAAAGAAGGTCTGTCATTGAGTCAAGTGGCATGGTTTTGATTCCCTGCTTGTACATGACAAGGAGTAGGGTCACCTGTCCAATCTCATGGGTTTTCTTCGGGTCCTCCTTTCCCTCCTTTATTGAAATAAAATTGAACCATATGTTAGTCCCAAAATGACCTAGTTTGTGTCAAGTGGACATTACACCCCATTTCTCTCTCTCTCTCTCTCTTTACCAGGAAAAATAGTTCTGAAATATACATATACATGTAATATGATTTTACAAGGCAACATTTGTACTTGATTCTTACAATCTTCCATGAAATATGAGTTCAGACCCTGAGTTCACAAAACATTCTCAAACTTAAGTTAAAAATTTTCTCAACTTTCAATCACTGTTTATGAGAAATATCTTTGATCCAGAAATACAAAACTTTGCACATAGTTTCTTATTAATGTATTTGATAACTTAAAAAAAAGTATTTTAAAGGGCTATATAGTTTAGATAAAATAAGGCAAACAATTTTGAGTAAATTGCTTTGTGAAATTGGGGCCAGAGGCCTTGTGAACATTTTCTGTTGAACATTTGTTCTTTTTAGTATCAAATATATTGGACATAGACAAGAATATTAGAGATGTGATCAGATTAGATGTACCTCAGCTATTAAAGATGATGTCGGCCATTTTAAACCAAACTTATAGTAACCAAGACAACCAGCATATGGCTATCAAGGTAAATATATCCCTCACGTTTTGTAACGTTTTTAAGGTAGCCAAGTCTTGAACTCAATATCATCCACAGTCTTTAACATTTTAAACACGAATTATTGGTCAATTTAAATCACATTGCAACATTGATGTTGTTATCTTATCCTGAGAAAATGGACTTTTGATATCCAATATTTAAGACACAATAGAAATTTTAAACTTGGCACACGAATCGCGTTCCAGATTGCTTTTGAGCCCCATTTGTAATGAAGTGACAGTATGGACGAGGCTAAACATATCCCCAAAAGGGAAAACTACCGGAGTAGACTGGAATAACCAGACACCAAAGACTGCCATTCAATTTACACTTTTCTTTTCACGTATTTCGCTGAACATAACTGATTAGAAATAACAGTAAAAACAGAAACGATTGAATGTAAATCAGTTGATATGCATAATTCATATTACATTATTATATGCATTGCGACCTATTTGTGTCCATTTCTAGGTCCCAAATATTAGTGATTTAGCTCCTTTAAGAAAGGATAGATTCAGTCCTTCATGTTTACGAAATGGTGCGGGAGCCATAAAACACTCCCGCCAATTTAAAAATATTAGAGATTTAGCTCCTTTAATGAAAAGGATAGATTGGATATAAGAAATATGCATTAAAGATACATTATGTAATATTTAGATAAAGAACTGACCATTCTTGCTATAATAGTTCAAAAATAGAGAGAGAGAGAGAAATGGGGTTTAACGTCCACTCGACATAAACTAGGTCATTTCGGGACTAACGTGTGGTTTAATGTTATTTCAATAATTCGCTTGCGCGTAGGGGTCTTTAGCAGTGGGAGGAAACCGGAGGACCCGGAGAAAACCCACGAGGTTTGACAGGCGACCCTACTCCTTGTCACGTACAACCGGGGATTTGAAACCACACCAGTTGACTCGATGACAGGCCGTATGATACAGCACGCACGTGCTAACCATCAAAAATAGATACTGAAAATAGGATATATTGAAAATTTCTGTCAAATTACTTTATTCTATGCAAAGTTATGAGTGTTTGAAGTTTTGACAAAATTAAGCGTAGATTTTTTATTATCTTAGCAAAGGTACTTAACAATCAAGACTAAGTCTAGATTATCTACACTTGCGCACCAATAAATTATTGAAAAAAGTCCTGAAATAACTAAGTTTGCGTCAACTGGACATTTAGCCTGACTTCTCTCTGGAGCCACGCTGGCTAAGTGAATAAAGAGCTGGATAATTGCTTATGCTAGATCGCCACTATCACGATTCGCGCTACAATTGAAATCGTGGTTTTAATTGTGGAGTAATCGTGGTGATCATATCAGTTTTTATACTATATTGAAGTCAGTCGTAGAAATCGTGTTGATTGTATCTGAACGTATCTGCATGTTCCAGGACTTGGATCCAATCGGGACAATCCTATCGTAACGCATCGCACAACAGTGGGAACGTAGCATTATCAGGTGTTCTTGGGTTCTCTCCCGGTGTTAACCGAAGAAAAGTCCTTAAGATGTTCCAGTGTCGTGATTCACGCTATGATTGAAATCATGATATATTATGGTCAGTCGTAGCAATCGTGTTGATCGTATCGAAATGTATCTGCACATAGCAGATCGTGGATCCAATGGAGACAATCCTATCTTAACGCATCGCACGACAGTGGGAACCTAGCATTATCAGGTGGTCTTGGGTTCTCTCCTGGTGTTAGGCGAAGAAAGTTCCTTGAGATGTTCCAGTTTCACTCTGTCGGTGATGCAGGATGGAGAGCCTGTGAAGGAATAGTGTCTTATGATTTGGATGGTATGGAAAACCTGGATTCTGTGTACACAATGGCAGGATACAGGGCCTGACAAGAAACATTGTCCAGTCATTTGGATGGTATGGACAACCTAGATCCTGTGTACGCATTAAAAAAACATTAAAAAACCTTTGACAGAATTCAAATTAAGTTCAACCTGTATCACTGCTGTTCGGTCAAAACTTCCCTCATAAGATACTGTGTGTTATTTCCCCAGTTGGAGCAGAAAAGTAGGATGTTAAATCCCTCTAAACCTTATTTCTCTCTTGACAAGGGAGATAAATAGATCACAGAATATTTGGGGATGGTCGATTGTCTGTCCGGAACGTTCCGCATGGACAGAATTACAATTGAGTGAGGCAGAATTCAGTCCTGTCAGAGGTCTGCCAGTCCTGACAACTGAGGTGGTGTGAGTAGAATCGTGCCGTAATTAAACACATGGTTGTTTGAGATATTATCTTATGCATTCGACGTATGTGTTGTTGCACGAAATCCCCATTCCACTCGATTGCGACTATTTTTGGGATTGAGAGAATTCAATTCCAGAACGTTCAATCGAATATCCCCTTTGTTATTTTACTTTGTACCTTTTTTGTTTTCTGTAGTTAAATCTTCAAGCATTTCAAGTCACGCCAGGATACGGTCAGTTTGCGTCTAGCAGTCTTATTTTATCAGCAAAGAATGAAAGCCAATCAGATTCAATAAAAGAAATCCTACAAGCTTTAATAAATGTCTTCTTCTCAAAGGTTGGTGCATTCGAATTATATTTGAATAAATTTGCGCTTTGTGAGAAATCGCTTAAAGGATCTAAACTTGTTTGATATAAAAGAAAGGGAGAGAAATGGGGTTTAAAGTCCATGCGACACAAACTAGGTCATTTTAGGACTAACATATGGTTCAATTTTATTTCAATAATTGGCAGTTCACCTCAAATGCTTGTGATTCAAATTTTTTAGTTTGGAAATTTTAAATATAAGAATGATCATGTGACTTCGGTAGCTATTTACATGTATCTATCAAGCCTACGGCTCATATGTTGTTGGGTTTTTTTAGAATAAAACAATGGATATGTTATTATTGGCTGGTACAACATTGATAATGATAATTAACAGTCTGACCGATTGTCAACAGATAACAACAATATATTATAATATATTCAACTCTTTAAATACAGGTAAGATATCTCAGTTTCTCATGTTTAAATACAAGTAAGATATCTCAGGTTCTTATGTTTAAATACAGGTAAGATATCTCAGATTCTTATGTTTAAATACAGGTAAAATGTCTCAGTTTCTTATGTTTAAATACTGGTAAGATGTCTCAGTTTCTCATGTTTAAATACAGGTAAGATGTCTCAGTTTCTTATGTTTAAATACAGGTAAGATATCTCAGTTTCTTATGTTTAAATACAGGTAAGATGTCTCAGTTTCTTATGTTTAAATACAGGCAAGATGTCTCTGATTCTCATGTTTAAATACAGGTAAGATGTCTCAGTTTCTCATGTTTAAATACAGGTAAGATGTCTCAGTTTCACATGTTAACATACTGGTAAGATATCTCAGTTTAAATATTGAGGACACCTTGCTCCTTGGGTTCATTAGAAATGAGAGCCCAAGTGGCTCAGAGAGTAAGCCCTTGGTTCCCAAACCAGACTATCCAGCCAGATATAGATTCCGGTGTTGACCTATGATAGAGAAAGTTTCCGAGGATTTTCCTGTTTAGTTTCTCTCTTGTCAGTGATGCAGAACAGAGGATCTGGCAAGGATGAACATCTAGTCTTTAAAAAAAAATACAGGTCCTGTGTACACCCTGGCTCATAAAATGACTAACATGATTTTTCTGTTTTATTTCAAAATTTAAACAGATATATTGACATGGGGTGTTGAGATTCCCTTGTCTTAAGTTGGCTTACTAACCTGGGGGTCCCGTGTTCGATCCCTGCTTTAGCCGAGAAAGTCCATCCAGATTTTCCTGCATGAGTCCTCCTTGTCAGTGGTGCAGGACTGAGGGCCTGGCAAAGGATAATGTATTATCGTTTGGATGGGATGGAAAACCGAGGTCCCGTGTACACATTGGCGTGCACTAAAAATCCTGTGACTATAAGAGTAGATCGTAGCGCCGCTGTTCGGGCAAAATTTCCCTGATAGCAGACTGTATGGCGTATGCCCGTCTTCATTAGCCCAGTCTCAGCTAACCCCATTTCATTTCATTTCACCTTAGATCACAGTTATTACATCATGCTAGTCATATTTATATAAATGTGTTTTGATTTTGATAATGCTAAATTTTGATTAATTATTTCGTACAGAGATGGAAGTGAAGATAAATATTGGTACAGTAGAAATTATGATTCCACAGATGAAGAAGAATGCTACAGTTGTTAAACTAGTTTTATTAAAGTCAATAGTTACATGTAGTAGTGATGATGTTCTACTTCATGCTGTGAACAAGGGGGACAACTCCCAGGTGTTTTTCCTTGATCTGTTTCCAATGATTTGTGAGCTGTGTGACAGTAATGAAGATCTATATCTAAGTTTTCAACTTTTTTCTTTGTGGTTTAAACAACTAGTGAAACTATGGTCGCATATTTCAGTGAATCATAATAACAGATGTGATCGTGATTCGAATGCAGGATCCGATTTAAATGCCTTAGAAACAAAAATTGTCGAAGAAACAATAAAGTACGCTTGGATAAATCTGGAAAGTCCGATAGATGATGTTCCTCAGTTTGCCATAGAGATTCTTCAATCTCTTTTAGACATCGCTTGGGGTAGTGACAGACAGACATCATTAGTTGTTCAATTGTTAAACCGCTGTTTATCAACGCCATGGAATATCAGGTCCCGATATAAACCTCTACAAATACTTATACCTTATATACAGTCACATCAGGTAAATCAATACTTATATACAGTAGAATCTGCATTAAGCAGCCACCCAAGGGAATTTTCACAACTGACCGCTTAACGGGAGTGGCCTCTTAATAAAATCTTGTTGCTTTTTGTGCTGACATAAATTAAATATTACGCTTGGATGCATTGGAAGCGGTAAATTTGTCTGTCGCTGAATCTTGCGCCGAACGAAAATTCTTTACTCAAATCTCGGACATAACTTAACGGGAGTGGCCTCTTAATAAAATCTTGGTTCTTTTTGTGCCGACATAAATTAAATATTACGCTTGAATGCATTGGAAGTGGTAAATTTGACCGTCGCTGAATCTTGCGCCGAACGAAAATTCTTTACTCAAATCTCGGACATAACTTCTGTAAACTTGTCATTTTGTACCAACCTTCGATACTACTGTGATGCATTCGATAATATTTGTGAAGAAAATCGATGAATTCATTTTATTTTATCAAAAAAGCACATGAACAAACAAACATCGCTAATTTTATCACCTATTTACAGGGGGTGTAACTCTGTATCTAATATTATAGGAGGTGCTAAGAGAGATACCAGATGATCGTGACAAAACTCGGTACTTTTATTTTATTCAATCAGCATCAAATAATGTGTCGTTACGCGTGAAAACAATGATCAGGTTAGTCGTTTAATAAAACAAAAGATTAATTAACAGATAATCCCGGGTTGATTGTTATTTTTACATTTCTTTTTACCTGATCAGTGGGGGTCCAGTTAATTAACTACTACTCACGGGATTAGCGGGGGTGTTACAAAGAACGACAAAATGGTATCATTCAACAATGGCCGTTGAATGGGCGATGTTTTGTTGAATTTATTAGTAAAATAGTGACCGCTGGCCGCGTTAGAGGAGTGACCGTTGAATAAAGAGATGAAACAACAGAATTTCTACGGGGGGAATTTATCGTGACCGCTTACAAGGAGATGTCGCTGAATAGGAGTGGCTGCTCATACAGATTCTACTGTACATCAGGTAAATCAATACTTACATACATCAGGTAAACCAATACTTATATCTTATATACAGCCACATCAGGTAAATCAATACTTACATACATCAGGTAAACCAATACTTATATCTTATATACAGCCACACCAGGTAAACTGTGACTTTTTTTTATTAAAAATCACTGAAATTCTGTTGGTATACAATTAGCAGTATACCTTTGTTTATATTTGTTAGAGGTTTGTTTTTGCAATTGCTGAAAATTTTGGCTTGATTTTTTAAGTCAATTATTGGATGTGTCTGGAAATATATTTGTTTTAGAACCCCACAAAGCAGGGTGAGTTGATGCTTGAGGGATTGAAAACATTTAATTCCAGAAGTTTAATCACGTATCCCCCATATTGAAATTATTGTATATTTTACAGTTATCTGCCCTTGTTTCAAGTATTAAAGAAGAACTGTTACAATGCATGAGTTTAAACTATCTGGTACCACATGCTTCAGATGTTTATAAAACATTTCTACAAAATATTCTGTAAGTTTCTATTAGATATTTATTTAAAGTTTTAGTGCCATGGAATAGCCTTATAGACAAATATTGTAAACAAATGAAATGGGGTTTAACGTCCTACTGTTCTGCTCCTATACTGGGCTAATGAAGACCGGCATACGCCATACAGTGTGCTATGAGAGAAACTTTGCCCGGACAGCGGCACTACGACCTACTCTTATATCAAATTCCAACTGTCGAAGGATCTTTTATGTGCACGCCAATGTGTACATAGGACCTCATTTTTTCATCCCATCTGAACAACTAGACAGTTGTTCTTGTTAGGGCCTACGTCCTGCATCACTAACAAGTGAGAACCATGCCGGAAAATCTGGATGAACTTTCTTGGCCAATGCAGGGATCGAACACCCGACCTTCAGGCTAGCGAGCCAGCGTCTTACCAGCTTAGCCATCGTGACCCCTCAATTTTTCGTTTTTTTAGTGCCATGGAATAGTCTTTTAAGACAATATTTTTAACAGTTAGAGTTTGAACAATGTCTCAGGAAACCATCAAAGCCAGTTATTTAACCTCTGTTTTAAGAAACATTATCTGAGTCACAAGTCATTGTTTACGATATATAAACAAAAATATCAAAATATGAAAAATCTTTAGTTTGCTTTATTTGTAAAATCTGAAGTTTTATATTATATGTTATGTTGTATCATTAAAAAGATATTTTTGCCTATTTTAACACTTTTTTTCGTAACGTAAGAGACTTGCGACTCATCTTGTTATTATGGCTAACATATCTTTGTAAATACTGAAAGTATTTTAAACATTTTTCAACCTTTTAGAGATTCAAGCTTCACAATCTTCTCAATATAATGATCGGTGGCATTAATTGATTTATTTTTTATGATATTTTTTAGAAAAAGGACTTTGGGCGAAGAAGAAAGACTGAAATATTGGGTTGACGTCTGGAGTGATTTATTGATTAATGGGGTTCTAAGTTCTGATAGGTAGGATTTATTGTCAATCTGGTTGTTTAGACAAGGATTCTGTAATAGTTTTACTAAGCCTTTGAATTTCTTGTAGGTTTGGCAGTAAATTCCGAAATCCCCTGCCATAGAAGTGTCTGCATAATCATGTTTGCAGACTTCTTACTGAATTTATTAGTGGTTATCGCGATGGCCGAGTCACTGATAACTTGAACAATAAAATTCCTTAAATAATTTCTGAATGGCTCGTTATGTTGCGCTAATTCTTCCAAACTTTTGTGCATTTCTCTTCATCCTGTCATTTGAGGGGGGTTGGTTTGCCGAATGGTTAGTGTGTGCACGTTGAATCATTAGGTCATTGAGTCAACTGGCGTGGTTTCGATTCCCTGGTTGTACGTGACAAGGAGTAGGATCGCTTGTCCAACCTCGTGGGTTTTCTCCAGGCCCTCCGGTTTCCTCGCACTGTTAATCTGGAAATGCTCCTTTAATCTTAATGGAGCCGCATTGGCTAAGTGAGTAAGACGCTGGTACCCAGGAGGACGCATGATTTTCCTGGTTGGTTTGCTCTTGTCATGGTCCCATGGCATGCATGTAAAGTAACTCTTGACAAGTGCCACTGTCCTGGCACGAAATTTCCTCACAGCACACTGCATCGCGTATGCCCGTCTTTATTAGCCCTGTCGGAGCAGAACAGTAGGACGTTAAACCCCCATTTCATTTCATTTTCTTTTATCTTAAAGATTTCACTTTCAGCTTAACTTGTAATAAAGTCAACACCTATTGGATACCAATAACATTAAAACTACTGCCCTCTAGTGGTCAATATCTGCAATCCTTTTTCGCTGCTAAGATGGATACAGCTGTTTGTGAGACTGGTCTACAGAAACATCTGTTTGCATGGTGTGTTGTAGTCAAGAATATCAGGAATTCAACAGGAATAGACATTAAAAAACTGGTATGTAAAAAAAAAAACGACAAAAAATTTTCGTTAACCCTGGTGTAATTTTATAAAAAGCATATTTCATTGGGTGTAATTTTTTTTTTTCGTTTAGATTTTTTTATAAACTCAAATTGGTTGTGGTCGTGTACTGTCCCCTCGCCCCAGTCCCCCAAACTTTAGTTGAGTTATAGTCATGCTCACTTTGTAGAATCTTGTTCATGTTTAAATGACCAAAGTTATCATCTGATATGCTTGAAATTTATATACATGTCGGTCGTTCAGTTTAGATTTCAAGCATTTCTAGTTTCATTTTGCTACTCTGATGTCAGAAACTCATTTCACATCAAGAACTTGTCAGGGGGTATGTGAAGGGGACACAATGACTCGCTTTGCGTTTTGTGTTTAGAGTTTTTAGCACATCTCTCAAATCAAACAAATCACATATTTTAATTGTGGCTCTCAATAATTGGCAGATTCTGATCTTCAATACTCCATATTTCTCAAGAAGATGTTGAATGACCAAATGGTTAGCACATGCGCGTTGTATCATAGTGTCTGTCATTGAGTCAACTGGCGTGGTTTGGATTACCCGCTTGTACACGACCTGTCCAACTTCTTGGGTTTTCTCCGTGCCCTCCGGTTTCCTCCCACTGCTAAAGACCCCTATGTGCAAGCAAATTATTGAAATAAAATTGAACGATATGTTAGTCCTGAAATGACCTATTTTGTGTCGAGTGGACGTTAAACTCTCTATCTCTCTATCTCAAATGTCATTCAAGTGGCTTTAAAGTTTAAACAAAATGCAGTACAGTTAACTCAAGATATGCTACATATCAACTCTAGTATCTTCCACATGGCCCTAAATATTTTTGTGATAGTCTTCTCGTTCCCCCCAATGATATAAATATTGTGTTTTTGTGTTCCTCCTTGCTACCATATCCTATACTTGTTATTTACAGAGTAAAGATATAATACATCACGTATTGTACAGTGATGACGATAATGTTAGAATGGAAGCGTTCGGTTTAATCTGTAATTCTAATAAAAAAACAGGTAAGTTGATTCTCATCATTACTAAAATTTAAATCCCAACTTCTTAGAAATAAAATGAATTGTGGTTTAACGTCCTACTGTTCTGCACCAACTGGGCTAATGGCAAAATAAGCTAAATGTCCCCCATAGCACACTGTATGGCGTATGCCGTCTTTATTAGCCCAGTTGGTGCAGAACAGTAGGACGTTAAACCCCATTTCATTTCACTGAACCATCGTTAAAAACTTTTTAGATCATAAGATCTGTCATTGAGTAAAACCCCATTTCGCTCTCTTTCTCTATCACAGCTAATAAAAGTCATATTTTGTAATCTTGGCTCACTTCGGAAGTAGAATATGGCCGTGATTATAGTTGGTATTAGCACAAGAACAGCAGCTTGCCTGAACCATTTTCTGTTCAATATGGTGGCACCCATGTCAGTAGTCCTGTCAACTGTACTTAAGGCCTACGTTTCATTGAATTCCAACCAACAATATTTGTTTTACATCCACAACAACAAGTTCACAGGTGGAGCTTATTTTTTGTCCAATGCACTGTCAAGTAGAAAGCAGACTTGAAAATCATGGGGAAGACGAGACCTCATCTATTCTGTCAATGCTGTGTTTGATAAGGCTGGGAATCGATATGAAATTTTAATATCGATTATCGGCAAGAATTTGTCAGCGATTATCGATAATAATCGATTATCATTCTTCCGGAAAAAACGAACTTTACCGACCTGTTTATTTGTGTTGATCGAGTTACAGTAGTGTTATTATCTAAGTCTAATACTGTGCCGATGTACGTAAAAAAATCAATTAATGTAAAATAATTAGTTGCTAAATGTAGGATTAACTTGAGTATTATTCTAAGTTTTGTTCTTGATTCATTTGAACCTTTTTTTTATTCCAATATCTCCGATAAATACAAAGACAATACATGGTTTCTCTTTGCAAGTTACTGGCGATCACACAGTGTTACTAATAATAGAATAAAATATAATAGAAGGCGTCTATTGATTGGACAATAAAAAAATAATTACCGGCTTTCAAAGTAGAATTTTTATGATTGGTTAATTTTGACGAAAACCAAAGTAGAATTCTTCCAAGAAATTACGAGAGATATAGATATTTTCCCGGGAAGTCAAAAACGTGTTTTGTATGGACTGTATCTGACATGATTTAGTAATAAAAGCTGAGTTGATCATTAATAATACAATTAGTTTTATCGTGAAAGCAGACAATTTCTCTACAAATCAATCAAGAGCAAAGAAGGGAGATAATTCTAATTTTACTATATCACGTGCGATCGTCATTGTTCACAAAGTGCGTGACCTATTTTAGTTTCAACTAGTAATAACAACAAAAACAACGAAAATATTAAAATAATGTATTTAATCTTAAAGTTTAGTTTTTTTACAATAATATTTATTTAAAATGTGCCAGTTTGTAAGCAGAGGGGGAAAATAGTTGTTGTGTTGACCTTGACCTTGTGTATTCGTTTATTCGTCTGCATGCCAGACTACGGCAAGTTCAGTCATGTGAAAGTGACCGTAACTTGCCGTCAGAAGGTAAATATACCGATAATCGATATTTGAATTTCAATATCGATTATCGTATCGTTAAATAACTTCTACCGATTATCGATTATATCGATATTTTTGCACAGCCTTAGTGTTTGATACTTAGTCCTACTAGTTAGTGAAGCACTGCTGTACTCACCTAGGATGAGGGGTTGGGTGAAATCATAAGCTCTGTCAGATCTTCATGTAGTAGAGACCATTTAGATTTTTTATTTGAATCAGATTGGCTATTGCAGATATAGTAAACATGTTATAATATAGTCAACCCCTTTCTGTTGTAGTTGGGAGTGCTGGCCGAATGGTTAGCATGTGCGCGTTGTATCATAAGGTCTGTCAATAAGTCAACTGGCATGGTTTTGATTCCCCAGGTGTACGTGACAAGGAGTAGGGTTGCCAACGAATTATTGAAATAAACTTTTACCATATGTTAGTCCCGAAATGATCTAGTTTATGTTGAGTGGATGTTAAACTCTCTCTCTCTCTCTCTCTCTCTCTCTCTCTCTCTCTCTCTCTCTCTCTCACTCTGTGGTTTATAATAAATAACTTTCATTGTATTTCCAGAACCGTTGTCTGATACAGAGATGGTTTTATTAAAGGAGTTCCTACCACTGAATCTAAGAGTTGATTCGGCACCATTTCGTCAACTTTTAGGAACCAATTTACAGAGATTATTCCTGAGAATTAGAGATAGTTGTTTAAGTTTTATCAAGAAAAAAGTTTCACCTCAACATTTAGGTAATTTACGTGAACGCCAATGTATAAACGGGACCTCGGTTTTTCGGCTCATCCGAACGACTAGATAGCTGTCCTTGTCAGGCCCTTTGCCCCGCATCACTGACAATGGGGAACCACGCCAGAAAATCTGGATGAACTTTGTCGGCCAATGCAGGGATCGAATACTTAACCTCCAGGTTAGCGAGCCAGCGTCTTACCCACTTAGCCACCGTGACCCCCCCCCCCCCCCCGGCTCAAAATGGAGATTGTTAGTGGTGTATGTACAAAAGTATATTGGTCTATTGGATTTTGGAGCCTCGGTGGCTCAGTGAGTAAGACTTTGGCTCGCTAGCCCGGAGGTCCCGTGTTCGATCCCTGCGTGGTTCCTTCTTGTCAGTGGGGCAGGACAGAGGGCCTGGCAAGGCACAACGTATAGTCATTTGTGCACGTAAAAGATTCCTTGGCAGTTGGAATTCAATATAAAGTAGGCCCTAGGGCTGTTGTCCAGGCAAAATTTCCCTCTTAGCACACTGTATGGCATTTGTCTGTCTTCATTAGCCCAGTTCAGAGCAGAACAGTAGGATTTTATAAACCCCATTTCATTTAGAGAGAGAGAGAAGAGAGAGAGAGAAGAGAGAGAGAGAGAGAGAGAGAGAGAGAGAGAGTCTATTTGTATCTAAGTTATTGTACATATTTTTCACTGGTTGAGCTATGAGAGGGAGAGAGAGAGAGAGAGAGTCGACACAAACTAGGTCATTTCGGGACTAACATATGGTTTAATTTATTTCAATAATTTGCTTACGCATAGGGGTCTTTAGCAGTGGGAGGAAACTGGAGGACCCGGAGAAAACCCACGAGGTTGGACAGGTAACCCAACTCCTTGTACAACCGAATCCACGCCAGTTGACTCAATGACAGACGTTATGATACAGCGTGCACGTGCTAACCATTCGGCCACCCCCTTCCCCCTGTTGTGTTAGTAATATAGGACTGTTTACTCCTGCTGTGTACTCTTGCTAGTATTATCTTCTGAATTTATTTACAGATAGGAGTATAGACTTCATAGACTGGTTGCATAAATTCTTTATATTCAACCTTGTACCTGGGGTCAGCTTTCAGAGACGTAAATTATGTATGGACAATCTAAGCATACTGTACCAGGTGTTCCTGCCTACATCAACATGTACCACAAAGAAGAAGTGCCAATCAACTGGTAAGTGGGCTACTTTTACTTTTCTTACGACTTCAAATAGTTGACGAAACTCTGGCTGCCACCTAGATCTGTCCACTAAGTTATTTGAAAAGCCAGTCGTGAATGAGATTTCAGTCTAGAATAGGTTGAAAATGGAACAGTGAGTTTTATAGTTCAAAAGTTTTTTTTATTTCTTTATAAACCTGTAACGGGAAATGTCTTTGATCTTTGGGGTATATTCTATGCCCGGAATAACTTGGGGTCTGAAAGGCGGGACGGCTTTGGATATATTCAGGGAAATTTGGGGTTATTCTTCTAAAAGTTTTTCTTTAAACCTGTACCGGGTTATTCTTGCAGGGTAGGGTTTTTTTTCCATAAAAAAACATGATATAAGGTTTTTCTTACGAGAATTCTGGGATATTCTCATCTTGCGTACTACGTGTAAACATAGACGGTTCATAAGCAAGATAAAGTCCTCGACTTCAGAAAAAACCCTCAACAGAAAAACCGTGGCCTGCCGGCCTCGCTTTTTCTTTTTCTCGAGTTATTTTCTTCAGTCTTTCTTTCCCCAGCATAACCTCAGTCTCATGCTTTATCCTACACATACTACCCTAGGATCTGGAAGAGTTGTTATGTAACCCGCATTCTGGTTGATATGACAGATTAGCCAATGAAACGGTTTGTTACGGCGAGTTTTTGGCCGTATTTCATTAGGAACATTAACACTGATTGGTTAATCAAATATCTAACGTCATAGGTTCAAAAGCTGCTCGTATGACCCCTGACACGATCTTCATGAAGTAGAGGATATAGAAAGCATAAAAAAATGAAACGAAATATAGATCTGTATTTTAATTAAATTGTGATTCATGTTAAGTGAGCTACTGTCCTTTTACACTTTTGTGAAGAATGAAATTGTCAGTTTAAGGAATAATTTCCTCCTTGCTAATAATAAAATTGTATTTTTTTCTAGGTTCAACAGAATTACTTGTAAAATATGCTCAAGATAAAGGATTGTGGAATTTCTTTCATCACGATAATTTTATTTGTTTGGTTCATTGTTTGTTGGATGGTGCGGATGAGGTAGGTTCATTGTTGGATGGTGTGGACGAGGTGGGTTCATTGTTTGTTGGATGGTGTGGATGAGGTAAGTTCATTGTTTGTTGGATGGTGTGGACGAGGTTGGTCCATCGTTTGTTGGATGGTGTGGATGAGGTTAGTTCGTTGGTTGTTGGATAGTGCGAATGAGGTAAGTTCATTGTTGGATGGTGCAGACAAGATAGGTTCATTGTTTGATGGTGTGGATGGGACTTAGTTCATTGTTTGTTGGATGGTGTGGACGAGGTTGGTTCATTGTTTGTTGGATGGTGTGGATGAGGTAGGTCCATTGTTTGTTGGATGGTGTGGCAGAGGTTGGTCCATTGTTTGTTGGATGGTGTGGATGAGGTTGGTCCATTGTTTGTTGGATGGTGTGGACGAGGTAAGTCCATTGTTTGTTGGATGTTATGGATGAGGTGTTATATAAATTATTAATTAGACATTAATTAACTTATCCAGTTCATAATCGACTCTCGATGGCATCACTAGCCTGCGATGTTTATTGGATTAGGTTCCAATTTGCTGTTCGACTTCCATTCATAATTAAATCATGAAATGGATAATTGAGACTATGTTTTTTATCCTATCGACTTTAGTAATGATGATCAATCCTAGGCTGAAAATTTCAATCGCTAAAATCTCGGTTCATAGTGGATCAATTTGACTGAAATTTTCAGCAAATTCCCTTTACAGTATCTAGTTTTGAACTATTATAGTGAGAACTGCCAGCTCTTTATCTAATCTCCCATAATGTATCTGTAAGTTATTTTTAACTTTATTAAATCTATTTTCCAGATAAGAGAGCTGTCATACAACTTATTACATGCATGGTACAACTGGTCTATGAAACATAACCAACGATTGGTTGAACCTGATGTCCAGATGTTATCATGTCATATATTGGTTGAATCTCTTCGTCTGTGTAATAAACCTAAAGCTTGTGACAGCCATAGTGGGGCTTTATTAGGTCGTCTAGTATTTAATAAGTAAGATATCATCCATTTGAGAGAGCGAGAGAGAGAGAGAGAGAGAGAGCGAGAGAGAGAGACGTCCACTCGACACAAACTATGTCATTTTGGACTAACATATGGTTAAATTTTATTTCCATAATTCTCTTGCGCATAGGGGTCTTTAGCAGTGGGAGGAAACTGGAGGACCCAAAGAAAACCCACAAGGTTGGACAGGCGACCCTCATCCTTGTCATGTACAACCGGGGAATCAAAACCACGCTAGTTGACTCAATGACAGACCGTATGATACAGTGCGCCCATGCTACCCATTCGGCCATCCAACCCCCAGATCTCTCTTTAAAAATTTGTCATTAATCATTAATAATACATAATATTTATTTTATATTCCGTTTATAATTCCATATTAGTTATTAATGATATAGATATACTGTAGTTTAATTCACTTCTAATTTACGAATTCTGTGTTGAATATTAAGAAATTTTGTGGTGTTGTTACAGTTCATTTTTTGAGCCACAGCATTTTCTGAGTTTTGTTGCAGCATTACAGAAAAGCTATTTTGTAGGAACTGTAATATTTTATTTTTCTAAATTTTATTTTGTTATTTACAGATTTGCATGTATAGGTCTGGATTTCAATATAGAGAAATCATCAGAATCGAAATCACCACATATAACTTGTAGTGAAGGCAGTCCAGAATCTAGTCCAGTCCAGTTTATAAAGTTATTATTACAAGAATTAGAAGATAGTATTAAAACAGCTGTAGATGATCCAGTCCATGCTTCTCAACATCAACCTATTCATGGTAGTATCTTCTTTAACTCCTTCATAACGGGGAACCACGGTGACTAAGTGGATACAACGCTGGCTCTCTAGCCTGGAGGTTGTGTGTTCGACTCCTGTATTGGCCGAGAAAATTCATCATGATTTTTTGATGTAGTTTCCCCTTCCTTGTCAGTGATGCAAGACAAGAGCCTGACAAGGAGAGCTGTCTAGTCATTTGGATGGGATGAAAAACCGAGGCCTGGTGTACACATTGGAGTGCACGTAAAAGATCCTTTGACAGTTGGAATTTGATATAAGAGTAGGCCGTAGAGCCCCTCATCATTAATCTATACAAAATAATCTAAAGATTCCAATCTTAGTCTAGTCATTCGGATGGGATGAAAAACCAAGGTCCTGTGTTCACATTGGCGTGCATGTAAAAGATCCCTTGGCAGTTGGAATTCAATATAAGAATAGGGCATAGTGCCAATAAATTTCCCTCATAGCACACTGTATGGCGTATGTCCATCTTCATTATTTTAGTTTACAAGGAATTCAAACCGGCCATCAGACAATCAGACTTTAGTAGAAGAGAGAAATTCCTGTCAGTCTGATTAAAACATTGATCCTGTTTCCTTTCGTTTTTATAGTTTAAAATTTTGTTTTACTTGCCTTTACTACACTAGGATCTGGAAGAGTTGTTATCATTGACGTGTTTTGATTGGCGTGAGGAATTAGTTAATAAAATGGTCTGTTACGGCAAGCTTTAGGCATGTTTTACGCGGAACTGTGGATAATCCACTAGTAAAATCAATGCTGATTGGTTAATCAAATGTCTGACATCATAGGGTCAAAAGCTGTTCGTATGACCCCCGATGTAACTTTCCAGTCAACTGGTCAGATCTTCATGTAGTGTAGACCATCGAAAGTATAAATAAACGAAGCGAAATAGATCTGTATTTTAATCGGATTGTGTATATTTCATATATTTAGGAAAGGGGAGGGAGAACGGCAACACTTTAAAGAGTAGCAGGGGCGGGACAGGCTGATAGATTTGTGTAGCTGCTGAATCAAACAATGATGCCGGCAGAGAGAGCAAACATTAATAGATAAAGAGTCTTTTAACCCGAATATTATGACGATAAAAAAAACACCTTTTTTTTCAACCATGTCTGTTTTTGTACTGATGTTGTGTGGAGATTTTTAAATATCTTTGTATTTACAGGACTTGTCCAGGCTGTAACATTCTGTATGATGGATATGATGTCACATGATGATAATAATGGTCAATCATTGGATGATGTAGTAAGACTAGTGGTGACATCTTGTATTAGAATTATTGAT
This sequence comes from Patella vulgata, assembly GCF_932274485.2. Classification (NCBI taxonomy): domain Eukaryota; kingdom Metazoa; phylum Mollusca; class Gastropoda; family Patellidae; genus Patella; species Patella vulgata. The sequence goes on along the minus strand of NC_065883.2, from coordinate 76,444,849 downwards.
ATAATGTTGTTAGTTATGTCTGGAGGTAAAACAGCAGGTAAAGATAATTCTGTTTGTGAAATGAAATGGGGGTTGAACGTCCTACTTTTCTGCTTCATTAAGTTAGAGGGGGGTATGGGGGTGGTTGCCGCGGTGGCATTGTATCATTGAGCGTGGTTTCTATTTCCCGCTTGTACTTGACAAAGTATAGGGTCATCCGTCCAACCTCGTGAGTTTTCTCCAGGTTCTCTGGTAACCTCCCACTGTTAAAGACCCCTGTGCACAAGCGAATTAATGAAATAAATATTGAACCATATGCCAGCCCCAAAATGGCATAGTTTGTGTAAGTGGACCGAAAAAGCTGTACCAAAAAAAAGCAATTGTTTAATTGAAGCCAAGCTTCAAAACCGTCAGACTAGGAATGAGGGGGGTTGGATGGTCGAGTGGTTAGCATGTGCACACTGTATCATAAGAGCTGTCATTGAGTCAACTGGCGTGGTTTCGAATCACCGGTTGTACGTGACAAGGAGTAGGGTCGCCTGTCCAACCTCGTGGTTTTTCTCCGGGTCCTCCCACTGCTAAAGACCCTCACACGCAAGCAAATTATTGAAATAAAATTAAACCATATGTTAGTCCCGAAATGACCTAGTTTGTGTCGAGTGGACTTAAACCCCTTTTCTCTCTCTCTCTCAAACTAGGAATGAAGATTTCAATTCCTCAGGTTAAAAAAAAATGAACTACCTAGATATAAGCCCCATTGTGTACATGTTATGTTTAACATTATCTGTATCACTATGCTTTGACGAACACCCCACCCATCTGTAACTCAACCCTAGGGTATCACAGTGTTATAACATAGAGGGGGGTGGGGCTGACAAGTTAACTTGCGGTATTTCTACCCCAGGTCTGGGGACTTTCCCTAGGGCGTAGTAGAGTAACTGGTACCCTGTGTGTAGCCCCATCACAGATTATCAGGTAGTACATGGAAAATTAGTCCTCTCCCAGATTTATAAAGGGGCGGGAATCTTTACTTACAAAATAATGGTTGTAGCAAAATTTGATAACTGAATATTTATGTAAACTTAAAAATTATTATTTTTATCAAGTATGGTTATATCCTAGTGAATGATTTTTGAGTATGGACAGTTTTAATTTTGGTTTAAGATTCGATTTGGAAATTAAAGAAGAAATTTAGATATATAAAAAGTTATAAATTTTTATAAACTCATTCTTTAAAGGGGAGATAACTATATTTGCCAGATGGAGGCAGACCACCATTAATTTCCCCATTGACTTCAATGTTAATTCTGGCCACTTTGCCCACCCCCAACTTTTCCCCAAATTTTCGTTGGGCTGAATGCTTTTGACTACAGACAGAGGAACAAATGATCATGTCTTTGCACTAAAATTTATGTGAGGTTGACCACCAAAATTTTGAGATACACAAACTTGAAGAAGCATACTAAAAACATGTAACTAGTTGCCCTACATATCACTGTAGCCAACCTGATAACCCTGTTATTCTTCCACCTCAAAATCATGAATATTTACCAAAACCTGGCAGAAAACAGAAAATGTTAATTCAAACCCTCTTCGTCCATTCTAGACCAAAAAATCAACAAAGATGGGCATGCAAAAGGGGAGAAAAGAGACAGAGAGAGAATTGCTACCGAGATGGTGAAATTTAATGGTGGTCTGCCTCTTATACGTCAATGAAAAATGAAAATTGTGCATTTTGTCTTATTTAATGGAATGCATTGTTATAAGTGTAAATTATACTTTGTAAACAACCATTTATTTTACTAATGTTTAATTTTCTTTTTTTTTTAGAGACCTGTTTATCTTTTGCGGAACTTGGCTCGGCTATAGAAACTATGGTAACTGACAGTCAATCTGACAATACAGTTCTCTCCCCTGAATTTCAATGTCTGTTGTCATGGTGCTGGGTTAATCTCAAGGTATTTATTTATGTGAAATCAATTTCTTAAACAAAACACTTCCTTTGAGAACAGACAGGCCTTGTTTATACAAACATTGATATCGTCACATGGCCTTGCTTTCCTTCATTTGACTCTGGAGAAACTGATTTGTATTTTTGATTTAATCAGTGTTGACCAAAGGCCGAAACTTTACAACATTAAATACCTCTAACCAACATGGATGAAATGCCTGAAAAAATTTAGCGTTACAGACTTCAGTGCAAGACTGACCTTGAATCCCAAACAACCAATCAATTGTCTCGAGATAGGGGGTCCTCGCCTCCCCCTAAATGCTGTAAATGCATTTTTCTGCTATTCTAGCCCGAGATTTAAGTAACTTCAAAGTTTCTAATCGTTTTGCAACCAAAATCCCATTCTGTGCCGACCACAATTTCATGCATCCAATCAGACTGTTGCAATTGCATTTATAAATAATAATTGATGCCCGGAAAATTTCACACAAAGTAGAGTTGCGCCAGATAAAATGTTTTAATCCATAGTCAATTCAGTAAAAATTCGTGGTATTCAATTAAAAGAAAAGTAAAATTATTATAAGATTTCTGGCACTTTAATTTGCCAACAAGATGAAATAATGATTTTTGTTTTTACTTTACCCGTCTGCCCGAAAAGTCAGATTGCCTGCAAGTTAGCTGCTCCCTGGCTCGTACACCTATGCCTAAATGTATGACACTATCCTAGTCACGAACCTTTTCCGACGTGGTTTCCCCTTGTCAGTAGTGCAGGAAGGTAGACCTGACAAGAACAGCTGTCTAGTCATTTGGATGGGACAAAAAACCAAGGTCCTGTGCATACATTGGTGTGCACGTAAAAGATCCCTTGGCAGTTGGAATTCAATATAAAAGTAGGCCATAGTGCCGATGCCTGTGAAAGATTTCCCTCATAGCATACTGTATGGCGTATGCCCGTCTTCATTAGCCCAGTCGGAGCAGAAAAGAAGGACGTTAAACCCCACTTCATTTCATTTCATTTAGTCACGAACCTCCAGAAAACTCGGTAGGACTTTCATGCTGTGTATAAAACGTCAATAATCAATTAACCCGGTAACATTTTTTACGTTAATTATGTTTTTATATCTTTATAACATCCATAATACAAAGGTTATATACAGGAAACTACACACACAGCTGTGACATTAAAGTAGCTAAGTCTCTAACTCAATATCATCAAAAATCTCCGACATTGAAAACAAGAATTATTTGTCAATTCAAATCAACATTGGTCTTGTGATCTTACAGGGAGAAGATGGGCTTCTGATATCTAATATTCAAGACAAAATAAACATTTTACCATTGTTCATGAATCGTGTACCATAATGCGTTTCAGCGCCATTTGGAACAAGGGACTCAAAGAACAGGACTAGACATATTCCACAAGTCACGTCAAATAGTGACGCTATATTCTTATCTGGAGAGCATGCACAATAAATAACATTGGTGTAGACTGAAAAAACCAGAGGCTAAAGATTGCCATTCACATGAGACTTCTGCCGTATTTCGCCGAACATAACTGATTAGAAATTACAGTAAAAACAGAAACGATTGAATGTAAATCAGTTTATATACATTCATATTACATTATTATATGCCTTGCGACCCATTTTTGTCAATTTCTAGGTCCCAAATATTAGCGATTTAGCTCCTTTAAATATAACTTCCCTATCCCTTAGCTTGTGTTTTGTGGTGTTACACTCTTTTTTTTAAGTCTTCATGGTGACCTCTCTCAGTCTCTAAGCTGAAGAGACTAAAGGTACGTCTATCTTGCAAAATACCTACTTAACCCAGTTCTCGTTGTCACCCATTTGTTAAACATACATTATGCAAGAGCTAAATCTGCCAATTTGCAGGTCTTTCTTTAGGCCTGAAATGTTATCTAAATTATTCATTAGACATTTATTAACATGAAAAGACCATAATCAACTCTCGATGGCATCGCTAGCCTGCGATATTTACTGGATTAGAACCTGGTCTGCTGCTGCTGATTAAATCAAAAAATGGATAATCAAGACTATGTATTTTATTCTAATAACTTTAGTAATGATGATCGAGGCTACGCCCAAAATTCAATCGCTAAATTCTCAGTTCAGGCTGATCGATTTGACTGAAATTTTCAGTAAATTTCCTTTATTTTATCTAGTTTTTAACTATTATAGTGACAACTGCCAGCTCTTTATCTAGTCTTCCATAATGTATCTTTAACCACTTCAATATATTAAACAGAGCACCTATCATAGAACTAAAATAACCCCTAGTACATATAGATATTGCAGGTGACAATATAGGCTGTGTACAAAAATACTTAATAACAAATTTTACTATACATTACAATAACTTAAAATACACAGATCATTGCTACAAATTTTGGTCTTCGAAGGAATTATTAGTGAGCCGAAATTCGCTCATGTATCTGTTATCACTCGTCACTTCAGTCAGTTACATAGAGTGATAACTTGTGTTTTCCTTTTACGTTCGTCACTTCCGATGACTGACACGAATATTGTCCTTTAAAATAGCTAATAAATACAAGAAATATGGTGGACAGTTAGTGAATACATTTAAAGGTGTTCACCTAATGGATTGTAAAGGATGATGTCATAACACAGTGCAAAGGTGTACCATTATACATTTATATGTAGTTCACTATCTTACAAAAATTACTCAAAACTACAATTTAAACAGATTCACATGTAGAGAGAGAGAGAGAGAGAGAGAGAGAGAGAGAGATGGGGTTTAACCTCCACTCGACACAAACTAGGTCATTTTGGCACTAACATATGGTTTAATTTTATTTCAATAATTCGCTTGCGCGTAGGGGTCTTTAGCAGTGGGAGGAAACCGGAGAAGCCGGAGAAAACACACAAGGTTGGACAGGCGACCATTCACATGTAGAACTACACATTTATTTTCATTCATAGATCTAATCACACTTTAACCCAGGATTTGAAAATTTCCCATTCATACATGTCGATATAATTATACCATAAACAAGTATTTGAAAATTTTTGATTTAATAGACCTGTATCAATCAATCAATCAATCAACCAACCAGTCAACCAATGAATCGATCGATAAATCCAATCTTTATTCAGTATTTAAGGCCTCTGGCCCATAGTACATAGAAATACAGTATAATAAAAGATATCAACTATATAAAACATAATTATATTACAACAGATAACTAGTTATTATGCTGTTAGCCTTAAATATATATTCTGCTATATTATTTACAATGTTTATTTACAACCTTAGTTGTCATCTAAGGTCTTTACACATTTGACAAGATACAACGAAATGAATTTCATCTTTGATAGTCGTGTAGTCTAGATTATCCAGACAATATTTACATGTAGATCTATCTATATTATGCCATCTTCCAGTTTCTATTGCTAAGTTTTGGTTCCCACATCTAAATTTAGTTAATGCTATTCGATACCTATATGTATCCATTCTAAGAGAGCACTTAAAATTTTATGTTTTTCTAAATTTAATAAGTTTAGTGCGCAAGTATCCTTGTAGTTGAAGCTTAGATGACAAATGCCTCGATCTACTTAAAAAATCAGAATAAAAGGAACAAGCTCTCGCTACTAATTACTAAGATAATTCTGTTATCAGATGTTCATTAAAGCCAATCTGTTACTTTATTGGAAACCAACTGATTGGAATTGGTGTAGCACTCTAAATATGTCTTAAACGGATGAGCTTGCGAACATTGAATAGGAAGATGTATTTGTCTTTCAAGCTCAGTTTCCTCATCCAAAGACATATTTTTATTACTAGCAGAACATAGAAGCATACTTCTTAATTCTAATCCGATAGGAAGATCTATTTGCCTTTCAAGCTCAGTTTCCTCATTTAAAGACATGTTTGTAAGTGAAGTGCTTATTGATCCTAATCCTGAATCTTCAGAACTTAACAGAACTTTTGTATTGATGGTTTTTTTCGTCTCCTGAATTTTCGCTAATTCTGCCAAATGATGTCCTTGTTGTGCCAGTACAGGTTTCCCTTAAAAGATTAAATAATGATAAAAAGATTAATGGCAGAACAAGCTTAGTTCCAGAAATGAAAAATAAGATATTAAACCAGTAGCTTGAAATTTGGAACTAATAATATATACTATTCAAAAAAAGTAGGGGATATTTGATTTTGGGGGCATAATACTAAAATATGCAAATGACTACGAAAAAAGTCACTATAGAACCTAACAGAAGAAACATTTCCAGTTACATGTGACGCCCAAACGCACCAATAGCTACCGCATGGAATGCATGTGATGCTTGGGATCATCATGGGGGTCCAACCCAAGATTTGCACGACTCTGACTTTGAATGTTACAGTCATTGTGGCATTGAATTCCAGGGTGGAAACATCAGTTTAATTGTTTTAGTGACCAGAAAACAAATTTTGATATGCGTCGGCTTACCCAAAATGAAAGGTTACGTGCCCTTGGCATGCTACAGATCGGCACAACACAGGCGGTTGTGGCGCGGACGATGAATGTTTCTCAGTCTGTCATAAGCAGGCTATGGTCCAGATACCGTGATACACAATCTGTACAGGACAGACCACGCTCAGGTCGACTAAGGGCGACAACTCAAGCCCAGGATTGATTTATCCGTACCTTGGCCTTGAGAAATCGTGTCATCACAGCAAATCAGATCAGCGCTCGTCTTCAAACAGACACTGGTGTGAGAGTGAGTGGCCAGACGATTCGGAATCGACTGCATAGGGGTCACCTTCGCGCCCGACGTCCTCGCGTGATCCCTTGTTTGAGAGATCATCACATTCAGGCAAGACGTCGTTGGTGTAGGGATCATCAACACTGGGATAATCGACGCTGGAGCAATGTGATGTTTTCAGATGAGTCAAGGTTCACTGTTGATTTTTTGGACAGACGTAGGAGGGTGTGGCGTCGTCGAAACGAGCGCTTCCAAGACGTTAACGTCATCAGACATGATCGATTTGGGGGTGGTTCTGTTATGGTGTGGGGAGGCATCACTGTTGCTGGAAGAACGGCTTTACATGTTGTTGCAGGGCGTGTTACAGGCCAGTACTACCGGGACAACATCTTGGCAGTCCATGTTGTGCCGTTCGCCCGACGTCATGGCCGCCATTTCATCTTCCAGGATGACAACGCAAGATGTCACAGGGCCAGGATCGTTACAGGTTACCTCCAACAACAGAACATCACCACATTACCTTGGCCAGCACTGAGTCCCGACCTCTCCCCCATCGAGCATGTCTGGGACATGCTTGGACAGAGGTTACGTCAACGTCAACAACGTCCTGCCAATGTCCAAGAACTTGCTGCTGCGTTGCAACAGGAATGGGACAATCTGGACCAAAATGACCTTAGACGTCTCATTAGAAGTATGCCACGTCGGATCAATGCTTGTTTGGCAAACAGAGGAGGATTTACCCGTTACTGACTTGGTTGTGATGCTGTGGTAACTTTGCTGTTTGACCCCGGGTATCATTTTACCCTTATAATGGTCAGTCTGTGCCTTACTTAGTCTAACGATCATTTGGAATAAATCGATGTCTGTGAACTTCATTTCATTTTGTCATTTGTTTCTTCGTCAGTTTCATTAGGTGACTTTAATAACACTTAAAAATCAAATATCCCCTACTTTTTTTGAATAGTATATAAACATTTAAAGTGCACATAAATTGACCTGGAAAAATTTTCTGTACTTGTAGCCAGTGGTTACTATATGCACTTTATGGCAAGTTCACACCAATCTGATTAAAATTATTCGACATATTACCGTTTATGTATCAGACACCCGAAAACACTTTTTAATATTTCAATAACAGCCTTAATCTGATTGATTGGCTGGTGACGTCACAGGGCCCAACATACAATATACACTATTAGGATCTTATCGCTATCCATACATACCACCAGTTGACTAGTGTGTATTGACAGTTAATTAAAATTCTTACTGATCTAATCATTACCTGATTACAACCAATCTGGTTAAAACACAGATCCTATTTCGTTCGGTTTTTATAGTTCAAAATTTCGTTTTACTTGTCTTAACTACACGTGTTCTGAATAGTGTGAGGTATTAGCCAATGAAACGGTCTGTTACAGTGAGCTTTAGGCATGTTTTGCACGGAACTGTGGGTAAGCCCCTAGAAGCACTAATTCTGATTGGTTAATCAAATTGCTGACATCATAGGCTCACTTGCCGCTCGTATGGCCTCTGACGTGACATATCGCAGCAACCAGTCAGATCTTCATGTAGTGTAGGTCATCGAAAGTATAAAAAACGAAACGAAATATAGATCTGTATGTTAATCAGATTGGATTATAATTATCTACATGTAAGCTACACATCACTATAACTCAAAGCATTTTTAAGAGCTGACCTTTATCTTCTTGAATTCATATAGATTATATATTTGTGACTAGAGTGAGTTTTAAAATGGCGCATTATCTTTGTGTCGTTGAGAGTTGTGGGAATTCTAGCAAAGGAAAGGTGCACAGTTTACCGTCGGTTTTCTTCCGTAGAAAAGTAAAGACATTCTCGATTCTCGATCATAAACATATCTCATACAACCGCGGCAATGAAGATGAATCACCAACAAACTATATTACACCCAGCTATCAATATAGAATAGAAATAATTCCAAGTCGGTTATGTTGCCGGTGGTAGATTAAATGAGAAAGGTATGATGGTGGGAGGAGACGGTAGGGCAGCTACACCTCAACACAACGCTAATCTGTTCTATTTGATATATAGTTAGTCCAGGTAAGCCTTAATTTCGTATTTATCACGTTGCAAAGCCAAAAAAAGAATATTACAAAGTTTTGATCTTTGATCTGGCCGGCATTACAAAAGATAATTACCTAATCAGCGTTTTTAATCCTGCCAATACTCCTAACATTGAGGTGTTAATTAATTAATGATCCCATGTCTGTGCAACTTCTAATCGGTATTGATTAATGAGAGATATTAACGACACATATTCATATTCATTCAATATCAAATCTTTGGTTAAAAATTTGTAAAAATCATTTAAAATCACCAAAAATCATCTAATTTGTACTTGTGTCCAATTTAAAGCTGACCGTTCAGTTTTAATAATGAGTGTCCAATTTACAAGTGTTTAATTTCTCTATCACTGTTAAAAAGAAACAACCTAATTGATTATCAATGTATAAATGATTCATTTTTGAACAGTGGTCAGGAAATTAAATACTTGTTAATTTTAAATGTTAATCATAACATTAGAATTATTACTGTTTCTTCCAGGGTTGAAAGCAAAATTGATGGCACGCGAAAAAGAAAAATACTGGATTCTAAGTATAATGAACCATCTCAGAGACAAAGACGATTCGACGCAGTTGCTTCGAAATGAAACATTGTTGTCAATCACATCCAGAAGTACTACCACGAAACCATTTCGTTTCGTAAAAGCCGACAATTAATTATGTTCGCAGCGCCATTGACAACAATTTTTCACCTATCTTGTTATTTTTATAGAAAGCAAATTATTGTACAGGTTTACTGTTGGCTTACTCCAATTTATTCTGATCAAATGGACATGGAGAATATGGCTACAGCGCCTGTCTTTGTTGTGGTATTATAAAACATATCCTAAATTGAATCTTAAATTAAAATAAATTACAAAACAAATTTTCCGTAGTCAATTGTTTTATTTAATTAGGGGATTAAGGAATCAGTCAGGCTTTAATGAACACCCTGGCTGTAAATAGCTAATTAAGGAATAAACATTCCGAATATGCATTTGGTCACTGTGACGTCACTGGCGCCTGAGGGGATTACGAGTGTTTTCGATAATTGGCAAAGTCGTTTTTACGGGAGGTCTATATTTGTGACTTTGAGTGAAGTGCATATAGTAACCACTGGCAACAAGTACAGAAAATTTTGCCAGGTCATTTGATGTGCACTTTAATGCAACTTGTAACATGGACGAGAAATCTTCCTTTGTTCTTTCCGTTGAATAAGTAGATTGGGTGGAGCTTAACCGTGCAATAACTGGACATGTTCAATGTTATTGCACACTTGTGCTGGTTTACACTAGTTTTAGTAGAAATCATATAGAGAAGTGGGGTGGGTTTTCTGTGCAATAACAACAAGCATGTTGAGCAGTTGTCGTATTATATACTTAGGTATGAGGTTTGATTTTGAATGGCTCTGGCTTCAAATTGTTAATTAGTTTATTGTTACCCATTTGTATATAATCTTCTGTAACATGTTTGATAACGGCGAGAGTATCCTCATTTAAACGTTGCAGTTAATAAATCTAGTGAATGTTATCCATACTACCAATCTGGTTAAAACACAGATCCTATTTCGTGTCGTTTTTATAGTTCAAAATTTCGTTTTACTTGTCTTTACTACACTTGGATCTGGAAGAGTTGTTATTTAACTCGTGTTCTGAATGGTGTCAGGGATAAGCGAATGAAACGGTCTGTTACTGCGAGCTTTAGGTGTGTTTTTCACGGAACTGTGGGTAATCCACCAGTAACATCAATGCTGATTGGTTAATCAAATGTCTGACGTCATAGGGTCTTAAGTCGGTCTTTTGACTCCTTACTGACCTGTCGCTATAACTTGTCAGATCTTTATGTAGTGTAGGCCATCGAAAGTATAAACGAAACGAAACGAAATATAGATCTGTATGATAATCAGATTGCCATACTAGATGTGTGATCAGTTTTAGCTTTATAAACATTGTAATGTTTATGTAGTACGCTAAACTTACTTTTCTCGTCAAAAGCTTTAACTGCAGGTATCATCAATGTACAGACAATAGTTATTACACCCAGAACTATATAGTCAAAGATAACTCTCAGGTAGTTGGCCCCTGGAAAAAAGATGGGAAAGAGATTATAATTATGAATTTCTTCCGAAATTTCACGTATATAGTCGAATCAGTCACATTGTGCGCTAAAAAATATTTCCCGGTAAATCATAAAATCGGCTGTAAATCCTGCCAATCAGTAGTCACTAGGGGCGGAGCTTAGGAACCGATTTCACGCTGATTAATGGCCGGTGAGTTTTACCAGAGATAAACGTATCTCAAGGATCGAGATTGACTATTAATATCATCATACAAAACTCGCCAGCCATTTTGAAATCGGCAGCATTTCATTCTAACATATCCTGGCAATCAGTAGCCACTGGGGGCGGAGCTTAGGAACCAATTTCACGCTGATTAATGGCCGTCGAGTTTCACCAGAGATAAACGAAGGGTAAATGTATCTCTGGGATCGAGACTGATTAATAGTATTAATTAAAGAAACATTATGTAAGATTTAGATAAAGGGCATTTAGATAATGCAAGAATGAATATATTGAAAATTTAATTTAAATTTATACTTTATTGCGAGCGAAGATATTAGCCTTTGAAGGTTTGACAAGATGTGGCCATTATTTGTAACCACCGTACTGGTTGTTTGAAGATAAGCCTCGCTTCTCCATTTTTAAATTAAATCAAAATATAGCTGAACCATTTAAATTTTAATTTACTTGATATCAGAGATATCTCTGATACCATCGAGAGTTGATTATGGTCTTGTCATGTTAATAAATGTCTAATTAATAATTTAGATAACATTTCAGGCCTAAAGAAAGACCTCTAATGAGCAGATTTAGCTCTTGCATAATGTATGTTTACAACTAAATGTATCTACAAGAGTACGGAAACAGAAGTAATAATGACAATCACAAGCAACACTCTAAAGAAGCTAAATCACTAATATTTGGCACCTAGAAATTGACACAAATGGGTCGCAGTTTATTCCATAGAAAAGGTCTGACTAGGAAAATGCACATGTTCCAAGATAATGGTTGTAGATTTTAGATGAAGTTTTTCATATTTAAAGGAGCTAAATCGCTAATATTGAGGGCGTAGAAATTGACACAAATGGGTCGCAACGCATATAATAATGTAATATGAATGTATATAAACTTTTTACTTTAATTTCAAATCAGTTATATTTGGTCTTTCGGTGAAATTCACCAGAAGTCTCAATCGAATGACAATTTCTAGCATCTGGTTATTCCAGTCTACACCTTTAGTATTTATTGTGCATGCTTTCAGATAAGAATATGATGTCACCGTTTGACATGACTTGTGAAATATGTCTAGCCGCATTCTTCTCTTCGAGTCTCTTATTGCAAATGGCGCAGAAACGCATTATGGTACACGATTCGTGTACCAATAGTAAAATGTTTATTTTGTTATAAATATTGGATATCAGAAGCCCATCTTTTCTTGGAAAAATGGTTAGCACGTGCGCGTTATATCATAAGGTCTGTCACTGAGTCAACTGGTCTCTCTCTCTCCCTCTCTCCCTCCCTCTCTCTCTCTCTCTCCCTCTCTCTCGGACATGATTGTTTATAACTAAAATGACAAATATTATAAATTCACCTTTGGCGTCATTGTCCATGATTCCAGGTCCTGTGTCTCGTGACTGCAATGCTGAAAGAGATATTTTTATTGTTCAAATTATGGAATTGAATTCTTCACTGTAAATTCTGATATTTGTGTTACCGGTATATAAAAGATACATTATGTAAGATTTAGATAAAGAGCTAGCCATTCTTGAAACAATAGTTCGAAAATAGATAATGTAAAATAAATAATTTGAAAATTTCATTCAAATTACTCTATTGCGAGTGAAGATTGAAGGTTTGACAAGACGTGCAATAATTTCAACCACCGTACTGGTTGTTCGAACCTAAATCTTGCTCCAGCATTTTTAAATTAAATCCAAATATGGCTGAACCGTTCTAATCTATTTAATATTGCAGAAATCCGATGCCATCGAGAGTTGATTATGGCCTGGATACGTTAATTAATGTCTAATTAATAATTTACATAACATTTAATGCCTAAAGAAAGACCTGCAATAGGCAGATTTAGCTCTTGCATTATGCATGTTTAAGAGAATCGTACAAAACCAGAAATTACTGTAGTAGGTGAAGGAAAATCTTTCAATTAACAAATGTTAATCAGATACCTACCAGTATTCAGCTGATGATTCAGATATCTATTTTCTGAAAAAATAAGGAAGAAATAATGAATGGAAATAATCAAAATTTAAGACCAGCGGCTACCAGACAGGATACGCCCACATTTTCGAGAGATGGATAGAGAACAAGCTAAAAAGAAAGTGATTTTTCCCACAATCAAGGGTCACAATTCATTACGGTGTAAATGTGATATAATCAAACGGTTTATAAATCGGATAATAATTGTGACCTCCAGAGGGACCAAAACCTAAAATAGGCGATTTTGCGTACAATCAGGGGCCATAATTCAGGAAGTTAAGATCTGATATGCGCAAATATCGAAAGGAACCAAAATCTTTGGGTTATAAACATGCATTTCAAGTTTCATCAAAATCAGATTAAAATTGTGACCTCTACAGGGTCTACAACCTTGATATACCATATTTCTATACTATTCACGTACAAGCGGCGGCCATTTTGTCCGGCAGTTTTGGTCCAATTTACAGGAAATTCGAACTCCACCTTTATTATGGTGTTACGGTGATATATTCAAACGATTTTTAAAATCAGATAATAACTGGGACCTTCAGAGGGACCACAAGCTAAAAAAGACGATTTTTCGTATAATCAGGGGCCATAATTCAGGAAGTTACGATCCGATATGGCAAATATCGAAAGGAACCAAGATCTTTAGGTTATAAACATGCATTTCAAGTTTCATTAAAATCGAAATAAAATTTTGACCTCTACAAGGTCCACAACCTTGATATACAATATTTTTAGACTATTCACGTACAAACGGCGACCATTTTGTCTGGCAATTTTGGTCCGATTTTCAAGAAATTCGAACTCAACCTTCCTTATGGTGTAACGGGGATATAATCAAACGTTCTGTTAAATCTAATAATAATTGTGACCTCCAGAGGGACCACAAGCTAAAAAAGGCGATTTTTCGGACAATCAGGGGCCATAATTCAGGAAGTTACGTTCCGATTGGCGCAAATCTTTAAAGGAACCAAGATCTTTGGGTTATAAACATGCATGTCAAGTTTAATCAATATCGATTCAAAATTGTGATCTCTATAGGGTCCACAAGCTAAAAACGTGATTTTTCGTACAATCAGGGGCCATAATCCATGAAGTTTCGATCCGATACATGCCAATATCGAAAGCAGCTGAGATGTTTTGGGGATATACCTATATTTCAAGTTTCGTCAAAATCAGATAAGAATTGTGACCTGTAGAGAGTCCACAAACAATTGTGGACGAACGGACGGATGCCCAGACGGACAGGGGCAACGACAATATACGTCCACATGAAAATGTGGGCATATAAAAAAAGAGCTACATCTGTTTTGGTTAGGTGTTCACTTTAAAGCTGGCTATGATTATTGTTCCATTATCTCCAATTTGATTAAAATACAGATCATTTCGTTACACTTTCGATGGCCTACACTACATGAAGATCTGACAAATTGTACTCGAATGTTGTGACAGGGGTCGTATGAGCAACTTTTGACCCTATGACGTCAGACATTGATTAATCAATCAGCGTTGGCATTTCTAGTGGTTTACCCACAGTTACGTGCAGGGCACGCCAAGAATTCGCCGTAACAGACTGTTTCATTGGCTAATTACTCACATTAACTAGAACACCTGTTATATAACACCTCTTCTAGATCCAAAACGAAATTTTGAACTATAAAAACCGAAACGAAATAGGATCTGTGTTTTAATCAGATTGAATGAAGATGCCTATAAAAAATATGGAGGTTTTTCTATTGTAATGATTCCCCTATTCACTTTTAAGTATTAGTATTCAACTTACCTAAATCTTTCAAATCAAATTTTAAATTTAAATTGTAGATTACAAGCGCTATTATAACGAGAATCAGGGACATAATTCCTGTAAATACCAGTTTATTCTGAAAAAAATATAGAGACCAGCATTTAATTCACTGTTAGATTTGATTGAATGTTCAAGTTTAAAAAGTTGTGAATTTTATTGACAAGTTCACATCCACTTCCGGTCATGAAATAATGCTCGAAAGCTGAATCTCTCCTCCGTTAATGCTTTTGGAATGTTTCAAAGAATGTCTTTGTCAAGTTCCATCCAGCTGCATTCGTAAACTGCCAAGAAATTAAACTTCAAATGAACTGACAACCAATCTGGTTAAAACACAGATCCTATTTCGTTTTGTTGCTATAGTTCAAAATTTCGTTTTACTTGTCCTTACTACACTGGGATCTGGAAGAGTTGTTATTTAACTCGTGTTCTGAATGGTGTCAGGGATAAGCCAATCAAATGGTCTGTCGAATCAAGTGTTTGACCTTTTTTGCCCGGAACTGTGGGTAATCCACTAGTAACATCAATGCTGATTGGTTAATCAAATGTCTGATGTCATAGGTCAAAAGTTGGTCTTTTGACCCCTGACGTGTGACCTATTGCTATAACTTGTCAGATCTTCATGTAGTGTAGGCCATCGAAAGTATAAAAAAACGAAACGAAATATAGATCTGTACTTTAATCAGATTGACTGACAACAAGAGAGAAAAGGATAAACATTCTTCTTTATCTGTATTAGTGGCCGAATGGTTAGCGCATGCGCGCTGTATCATAAGGTTTGTCATTGAATCATGTGGTGTGGTTTCGATTCTCTGGTTGTACGTGACAAGGAGTAGGGTCGCCTGTCCAACCTCGTGGGTTTTCTCCGGGTCCTCCATTTTCCTCCGGTTTCCTCCCACTGCTGAAGACCCCTACACCCAAGCGAATTATTGAAATAAAATTGAACCTTGTTAGTCCGGAAATGACCAAGTTTGTGTCGAGTGGACGTTAAACCCCATCTCTCTCTCTCTCTCACTCACTCTCTCTCTCTCTTTCTCCCTATTATTGAATAAGACAATAAAATGTTTGGATTTAAAAAATATATTTACCTGTGTTACGAAAGACATTTAGGTTTTTCTAAAACAAAAAGAAAAGAAAAAAGGGAAAGTTATTTAGCGTCTTACAAAAGATGATTTACAAAGTTACATGAAAAAAATGACAGCTACTCAGATCTTCGGGGAATCACGTGGCTAAGTGGGTAAGACGCTGGCTCGCTAGCCTGGAGGTCTGGTATTCGATCCCTGCATTGGCCGAGAAAGTTCATTGGGATTTTCCGGCGTGGTTTCCCCTTGTCAGTGATGCAGGATGGAGGGCCTGACAAGGACAGCTGTCTAGTCGTTCGGTTGGGACGAAAAACCGAGGTCATGTGTACACATTGGCGTTCACGTAAAAGATCCCTTGGCAGTTGGAATTCGATATAAGAGTAGGCTGTAACGCCGCTGCCCGGGCAAAATTTCCCTCATAGCACACTGTATGGCGTATGCCCGTCTTCATTAGCTCAGGTTAGGAGCAGAACAGTAGGACATTAAACCCCATTTCATTTCATTTTTCATTTCATTTCAACTTTTAAACAATTTCTAGACATTATGTGTAGGATAAAGTATGGGACTGAGGTTATGGTGGGGAAAGAAAGACTGAAGAAAATAACCCAAGGGTTTTTTTCTTCAGTCTTTCTTCCCCAGCATAACCGAAGTCGAGGACTTTATCTTGCTTATAAATCGTCTATAATTACATGTACGTAAAATGAGAATATCCTAGAATTCCCGTAAGAAAAACCTTATATCATGTTTTCTTATGGAAAAAAAAAACCCTACCCTGGAAGAATAACCCGTTACATGTTTACAGAAAAACCTTCAGAAGAATAACCCCAAGTTCCTCTCGAAATATATTCTGAAGACAAGTTATTCCAGGCATAGAATATACCCCAAAGATCAAAGAGATTTACCGTTATAGGTTTATAATGGATGAGATAATCTGATTAATATACAGATCTATGTTTCGTTTCGGTTTTGTTATACTTTCAATGGCCTACACTACATGAAGATCTGACCAGTTGTAGTGGAAGGTCGCATCAGGTGTCATACGAGCAACATTTGACCCTATGACGTTAGACATTGATATATCAATCAGCGTTGATGTTTCTAGTGGATTACCCACAGTTCTGTGCACAGCACGCTTAGAACTTGCTGTAACAGACCGTTTGATTGGCTAATCCCTCACATCAACCAGAACACAGCTTATAACAGAGCAGTTAATTCCAATGGGAGAATAAGATAAAGAGTTGACAGTTAAAGAATAGATAACGTAAATAGAATATGTTGAACCGAGATATTAGCTTTTGAATTTTAGGCCTAGCCTCGATCATCATTACTCAAGTCGGTACGATAAAAAACAAAGTCTAGATAATCCATTTTTATGTTCAATTATTTTTCAAAAAATGAATTCAAATCCGCTAAATATCGCAGGCTAGCAATGGCATCGAGAGTTTATTATGGTCTGGATAAGCTAATTAATGTCTAATTAATAATTTAGATAACATTTCAGGCCCCAAAAAAGACCAGCAATAGGCAGATTTAGCTCTTGTATAATGTATGTTTAAGTCTAATTTC
Source organism: Patella vulgata (assembly GCF_932274485.2). Lineage (NCBI taxonomy): Eukaryota > Metazoa > Mollusca > Gastropoda > Patellidae > Patella > Patella vulgata. The sequence continues at coordinate 76,427,389 of NC_065883.2, read as the reverse complement.
ATCTATTTATTTTGGGATTGAGAAAGGGGACATCAGCCCTTGTCACCATTGACTTTTTCTAAGGACATAAAATTTTAAATGTAGACTGATGCCAACTTAACAAAACAAGTGCGACATATCAAATCTGATAATTTTTATAAGAGAAGACAGATCATATCAATTTTCAGGCCTCTAGGCTACCTGTCATTATGAAAACCTTGTTAACGTGTAAGAGACTACAGTTTTTAACAGCTTTTGTTCAAATTTGGTACGAAATGAAATGAGATTTAACGTCCTACTGTTCTGCTCCGAACTGGGCTAATGAAGATGGGAATGCACCATACAGTGTGCTATGAGCGAAATTTTGCCCAGACAGTGGCACTACGGCCTACTCTTATATCAAATTCCAACTGTCAAGGGATCTTTTACGTGGACAACCAATGTGTACACAGGGGAACTCGGTTTTTTGTCCCATCCGATAAACTAGACAGCTGTCATTCTCAGGCCCTCCGTTCTGCAGCACTGACAAGGGAGAACCACGCTGGAAAATCTTGATGAACTTCGTCGGCCAATGCAGGGATCGAACACCCGACCTTCAGCCTAGGGAGCCAGCGTCTTAGCCACCGTGACCCCAAAATTTGGTACGAAGCAGTAGGACTGTGAGAAGATTATCCCTATCCTTGTTCATTTTCAGGACTCTATAATTTTCGGTTTCAGAAAAGCTTGTGAACATGATACAGATTATCATTTCAGATATGAACCAGTTGTGTGGGCATATTTCCATGTTTTGCATGGCTATCTTATTTTTACCGAAATCAAAGATTTCACACTGTGTTTTCTTGTGCTATTTTCTTGACAAAAGGAAAAAAAAATAATTCAGCAGATTATGATTTCTAATTTGATTCCCAAAATGTTTGTGTAATTGTATTAAATCTCCATTTGCAATGAAACTAATATCAGGTTGTTTACATTATGACAAAAATGGCTGCCAAAAAATTTTGATCCTGTATTCAATAAAAGTGTTTATAACAAAAGATCTTTCTGTAAAGAAAATGTTAAATGTTTATTTAATGGATGATATAAAATAAATGAACATACGTCTCTCACTGTGATATTTTAAAGCACAAAATGGCAACTTTCTTCAAATCTCGGGAGAATCTGACTATATGTCGTCTCTAACTTGTGATATTTTTCTTAAAACAAAATGGCAACTCTCGTCAAAATCTCGGGGGAAAATTACGTGACTTGTGTTTTTTTTCCTCTATATTTAGAATATTAGGTGAATTAGTCCATCATTTTAAATCTTGTCTCCTCACTTTGTTGGCCGACCTACTTATGTTATCTTATGTCAAGACTGCATATTTCGCTGAACATAACTGATGTGAAATTAGAGTAAAAACTGGGTCTCAAAACTCCTTCCAAGCTTATCTTTAAAGCGAGAATTTAATATTTTCTAAGAAAGTCAAAACATAATTATTTACATTCATATTACATTATTATATACGTTGCGACCCATTTGTGTCAATCTGTAGGTCCCAAATATTATCGATTTAGCTCCTTTAACCTATTAGACAGATTTATTGAAGCGTGACTATGAATTATAAAGTGAATCTTTGTGTAGGGCTATTGACAGATAAGTCGGGGAGGGTAATCTAATATAGTCCAAACAACCAATTTTGGCTGTCAATGCTATTTTCTTCTGCCTCATCTCAGAGGCTGAGTATATTATGCATGTTCATATTTTTTATTGCTTACTTAAAGCGATAATTTCATATTTTTAAGTTATATTTTTAAAATGTATTTAAATAAAGCCTTGAAATAGATGGTATCTATAAACAGTCCTACCTTGTTAAAGAATAATCCTATAATTCACTATTGCCAGTTGAGAAATTGGCAAAAATATCATTTCAACTTCAAATTCAAACGTTTGAAGATAGCTATTCCATGGGGGGGGGATAGAAAAACAAGGGAGGTAATTGTGTTATTATTTCAGGGGTAAATGATTTTTAAGTGGGAGAATAATACCTATGATCGTATAATAGTGAGTTAAAAACCTATTGAGCAAAAGACATAGAAATAATTATGTTTTGACTTTCTTAGAAAATATTAAATTCTCGCTTTAAAGATAAGCTTGGAAGGAGTTTTGAGACCCAGTCTTCAATCCCAATTCAAAATTAGTTAAAGGGCCAATCCCGATAATATTTTGGAGAAAAAAACTGCTTAATAGTTAAAAACTAGATAATGTAAAGGGAATTTACTGAAAATTTCCTCCTAACCTTGATCATCATTATTAGTTAAAATAAATTAAAGGGCCAATCCCGACAATATTTTGGAGAAAAAAACTGCTTAATTTTTATGTTAAAATCCTCTACCCTAGGGCCGAGCAACTAACTCAATATATGTGATACCTTTTAACAGCACATGGGTCATTCACTGTATAGAGCTCTAAAGGAACGGGAATCGATTATCAGGCCACCCAACGAAAAAATTGACCTGAAATCTTAAAAGGGTTACGTGTCTGAATAAGCAGTTTTGACGTTCACGTCCGAACGACTGAATATTTTGAGCTGAAATTTTAAGACAGGGTAAATACACCATTTCTCTATATTTTGCTGTTTAAATTTCATATGTACTTGGAATTTTATTTTTGAGACTGTTCAAATCGGGATATTCCCTTTAAATTAGTTTATGAAATGAAATGAAATGGGGTTTAACTTCCTACTGTTCTGCTTCTAACCTGGGCTAATGAAGACGGGCATACGCTATACAGTGTGCTATGAGGGAAATTTTGCCCGGGCAGCGGCGCTACGGCCTACTCTTATATCGAATTCCAACTGCCATGGAATTTTTTATGTGCACGCCAATGTGTACACGGGACCTCGGTTTTTCGTCCCAGCTGTCCTTGTCAGGCCCTCCGTCCTGCATCACTGACAAGAGAAAACCACGCCGGAAAATCTGGATTAACTTTCTCGGCCAATGCAGGGATCGAACACCCGACCTCCAGGCTAGCGAGCCAGCGTCTTACCCACTTAGCCACGTGATCCCCAAATTAGTTTATAATTCACACTATCAATTACAGGTACTTAAAGGCTCAATACCACTCTTGTTGTAACTGAATAATATGTCTCAATCTTTATTCTGGTCAAAGAATTGTACTATTTTACAATATCCCAATTAATTCATCTTAACACACCTTATTTAAAAAATTGGAAAAATTCAACTAAATGATTTGAAAAGCCTGACGTAAAGCTTTCCAAATGTGACTTGGATTTATCTTATTTCGAGACTGCATAACAATCACTGTTAATGTGTTTATAAATATAACTGGATCCTAATTTAATCTATTAAACAGATTTATTGATGCATGACTTGCAATTTATATCATTTTAGTTTAATCTATTAAATGCCACCTGATTTTTTAAGGAGTCTTGCAGTGTTTTAAACTTTTGGTTTGCCTCAAGTATTTATATATAAAATTTTACACGTTTATGAAGAGGGGATCTTTGTGTAGGGCTATTGTCGGATAAATGAAATGAAATGAAATGGGGTTTAACGTCCTACTGTTCTGGGATTTTCCGGCGTGGTTTCCTCTTGTCAGTGATGCAGGATGGAGGGCCTGACAAGGACAGCTGTCTAGCGTTGTGGTAGGAAGAAAAACCGAGGTCCCGTGTACACATTGGCGTGCACGTAAAAGATCCTGTGGCAGTTGGAATTCGATATAAGAGTAGGCCGTAGCGCCGCTGCCCGGGCAAAATTTCCCTCATAGCACACTGTATGGCGTATGCCTGTCTTCATTAGCCCAGGTTAGGAGCAGAACAGACCAGAACAGTAGGACGTTAAACCCCATTTCATTTCATTCTTCATTTCATTTCAACTTTTAAACAATTTCTAGACATTATGTGTAGGATAAATTATGGGACTGAGGTTATGGTGGGGAAAGAAAGACTGAAGAAAATAACCCAAGGGTTTTTTTCTTCAGTCTTTCTTCCCCAGCATAACCGAAGTCGAGGACTTTATCTTGCTTATAAATCGTCTATAATTACATGTACGTAAAATGAGAATATCCTAGAATTCCCGTAAGAAAAACCTTATATCATGTTTTCTTATGGAAAAAAAAACCCTACCCTGGAAGAATAACCCGTTACATGTTTACAGAAAAACCTTCAGAAGAATAACCCCAAGTTCCTCTCGAAATATATTCTGAAGGCAAGTTATTCCAGGCATAGAATATACCCCAAAGATCAAAGAGATTTACCGTTATAGGTTTATAATGGATGAGATAATCTGATTAATATACAGATCTATGTTTCGTTTTGTTTTTTTATACTTTTGATGGCCTACACTACAACCAGTTGTAGTGGAAGGTCGCATCAGGTGTCATACGAGCAACATTTGACCCTATGACGTTAGACATTGATATATCAATCAGCGTTGATGTTTCTAGTGGATTACCCACAGTTCCGTGCACAGCACGCTTAGAACTTGCTGTAACAGACCGTTTCATTGGCTAATCCCTCACATCAACCAGAACACAGCTTATAACAGAGCAGTTAATTCCAATGGGAGAATTGGATAAAGAGTTGACAGTTAAAGAATAGATAACGTAAATAGAATATGTTGAACCAAGATATTAGCTTTTGAATTTTAGGCCTAGCCTCGATCATCATTACTCAAGTCGGTACGATAAAAAACAAAGTCTAGATAATCCATTTTTATGTTCAATTATTTTTCAAAAAATGAATTCAAATCCGCTAAATATCGCAGGCTAGCAATGGCATCGAGAGTTTATTATGGTCTGGATAAGCTAATTAATGTCTAATTAATAATTTAGATAACATTTCAGGCCCCAAAAAAGACCAGCAATAGGCAGATTTAGCTCTTGTATAATGTATGTTTAAGTCTAATTTCATCTATTTATTTTGGGATTGAGAAAGGGGACATCAGCCCTTATCACCATTGACTTTTTCTAAGGACATAAAATTTTAAATGTAGACTGATGCCAACTTAACAAAACAAGTGCGACATATCAAATCTGATAATTTTTATAAGAGAAGACAGATCATATCAATTTTCAGGCCTCTAGGCTACCTGTCATTATGAAAACCTTGTTAACGTGTAAGAGACTACAGTTTTTAACAGCTTTTGTTCAAATTTGGTACGAAATGAAATGAGATTTAACGTCCTACTGTTCTGCTCCGAACTGGGCTAATGAAGATGGGAATGCACCATACAGTGTGCTATGAGCGAAATTTTGCCCGGACAGTGGCACTACGGCCTACTCTTATATCAAATTCCAACTGTCAAGGGATCTTTTACGTGGACAACCAATGTGTACACAGGGGACCTCGGTTTTTTGTCCCATCCGATAAACTAGACAGCTGTCATTCTCAGGCCCTCTGTCCTGCAGCACTGACAAGGGAGAACCACGCTGGAAAATCTTGATGAACTGCGTCGGCCAATGCAGGAATCGAACACCCGACCTTCAGGCTAGGGAGCCAGCGTCTTAGCCACCGTGACCCCAAAATTTGGTACGAAGCAGTAGGACTGTGAGAAGATTATCCCTATCCTTGTTCATTTTCAGGACTCTATAATTTTCGGTTTCAGAAAAGCTTGTGAACATGATACAGATTATCATTTCAGATATGAACCAGTTGTGTGGGCATATTTCCATGTTTTGCATGGCTATCTTATTTTTACCCAAATCAAAGATTTCACACTGTGTTTTCTTGTGCTATTTTCTTGACAAAAGGAAAAAAAAATAATTCAGCAGATTATGATTTCTAATTTGATTCCCAAAATGTTTGTGTAATTGTATTAAATCTCCATTTGCAATGAAACTAATATCAGGTTGTTTACATTATGACAAAAATGGCTGCCAAAAAATTTTGATCCTGTATTCAATAAAAGTGTTAATAACAAAAGATCTTTCTGTAAAGAAAATGTTAAATGTTTATTTAATGGATGATATAAAATAAATGAACATACGTCTCTCACTGTGATATTTTAAAGCACAAAATGGCAACTTTCTTCAAATCTCGGGAGAATCTGACTATATCTCGTCTCTAACTTGTGATATTTTTTCTTAAAACAAAATGGCAACTCTCGTCAAAATCTCGGGGGAAAATTACGTGACTTGTGTTTTTTTTCCTCCATATTTAGACTATTAGGTGAATTAGTCCATCATTTTAAATCTTGTCTCCTCACTTTGTTGGCCGACGTACTTATGTTATCTTATGTCAAGACTGCATATTTCGCTGAACATAACTGATGTGAAATTAGAGTAAAAACTCTGTAGTCTGTGCAATTTTAAACTTTTGCCTTGCCTCAAGTATTTATATATAGAATATAACACATGTTTATCACATGTTTATGAATTATAAAGTGAATAAGTCGGGGAGGGTAATCTAATATAGTCCAAACAACCAATTTTGGCTGTCAATGCTATTTTCTTCTGCCTCATCTCAGAGGCTGAGTATATTATGCATGTTCATATTTTTTTATTGCTTACTTAAAGCGATAATTTCATATTTTTAAGTTATATTTTTAAAATGTATTTAAATAAAGCCTTGAAATAGATGGTATCTATAAACAGTCCTACCTTGTTAAAGAATAATCCTATAATTCACTATTGCCAGTTGAGAAATTGGCAAAAATATCATTTTCAACTTCAAATTCAAACGTTTGAAGATAGCTATTCCATGGGGGGGGGGGGTAGAAAAACAAGGGAGGTAATTGTGTTATTATTTCAGGGGTAAATGATTTTTAAGTGGGAGAATAATACCTATGATCGTATAATAGTGAGTTAAAAACCTATTGAGCAAAAGACATAGAAATAATTATGTTTTGACTTTCTTAGAAAATATTAAATTCTCGCTTTAAAGATAAGCTTGGAAGGAGTTTTGAGACCCAGTCTTCAATCCCAATTCAAAATTAGTTAAAGGGCCAATCCCGATAATATTTTGGAGAAAAAAACTGCTTAATAGTTAAAAACTAGATAATGTAAAGGGAATTTACTGAAAATTTCCTCCTAACCTTGATCATCATTATTAGTTAAAATAAATTAAAGGGCCAATCCCGACAATATTTTGGAGAAAAAAACTGCTTAATTTTTATGTTAAAATCCTCTACCCTAGGGCCGAGCAACTAACTCAATATATGTGATACCTTTTAACAGCACATGGGTCATTCACTGTATAGAGCTCTAAAGGAACGGGAATCGATTATCAGGCCACCCAACGAAAAAATTGACCTGAAATCTTAAAAGGGTTACGTGTCTGAATAAGCAGTTTTGACGTTCACGTCCGAACGACTGAATATTTTGAGCTGAAATTTTAAGACAGGGTAAATACACCATTTCTCTATATTTTGCTGTTTAAATTTCATATGTACTTGGAATTTTATTTTTGAGACTGTTCAAATCGGGATATTCCCTTTAAATTAGTTTATGAAATGAAATGAAATGGGGTTTAACTTCCTACTGTTCTGCTTCTAACCTGGGCTAATGAAGACGGGCATACGCTATACAGTGTGCTATGAGGGAAATTTTGCCCGGGCAGCGGCGCTACGGCCTACTCTTATATCGAATTCCAACTGCCATGGAATTTTTTATGTGCACGCCAATGTGTACACGGGACCTCGGTTTTTCGTCCCAGCTGTCCTTGTCAGGCCCTCCGTCCTGCATCACTGACAAGAGAAAACCACGCCGGAAAATCTGGATTAACTTTCTCGGCCAATGCAGGGATCGAACACCCGACCTCCAGGCTAGCGAGCCAGCGTCTTACCCACTTAGCCACGTGATCCCCAAATTAGTTTATAATTCACACTATCAATTACAGGTACTTAAAGGCTCAATACCACTCTTGTTGTAACTGAATAATATGTCTCAATCTTTATTCTGGTCAAAGAATTGTACTATTTTACAATATCCCAATTAATTCATCTTAACACACCTTATTTAAAAAATTGGAAAAATTCAACTAAATGATTTGAAAAGCCTGACGTAAAGCTTTCCAAATGTGACTTGGATTTATCTTATTTCGAGACTGCATAACAATCACTGTTAATGTGTTTATAAATATAACTGGATCCTAATTTAATCTATTAAACAGATTTATTGATGCATGACTTGCAATTTATATCATTTTAGTTTAATCTATTAAATGCCACCTGATTTTTTAAGGAGTCTTGCAGTGTTTTAAACTTTTGGTTTGCCTCAAGTATTTATATATAAAATTTTACACGTTTATGAAGAGGGGATCTTTGTGTAGGGCTATTGTCGGATAAATGAAATGAAATGAAATGGGGTTTAACGTCCTACTGTTCTGGGATTTTCCGGCGTGGTTTCCTCTTGTCAGTGATGCAGGATGGAGGGCCTGACAAGGACAGCTGTCTAGCGTTGTGGTAGGAAGAAAAACCGAGGTCCCGTGTACACATTGGCGTGCACGTAAAAGATCCTGTGGCAGTTGGAATTCGATATAAGAGTAGGCCGTAGCGCCGCTGCCCGGGCAAAATTTCCCTCATAGCACACTGTATGGCGTATGCCTGTCTTCATTAGCCCAGGTTAGGAGCAGAACAGACCAGAACAGTAGGACGTTAAACCCCATTTCATTTCATTCTTCATTTCATTTCAACTTTTAAACAATTTCTAGACATTATGTGTAGGATAAATTATGGGACTGAGGTTATGGTGGGGAAAGAAAGACTGAAGAAAATAACCCAAGGGTTTTTTTCTTCAGTCTTTCTTCCCCAGCATAACCGAAGTCGAGGACTTTATCTTGCTTATAAATCGTCTATAATTACATGTACGTAAAATGAGAATATCCTAGAATTCCCGTAAGAAAAACCTTATATCATGTTTTCTTATGGAAAAAAAAACCCTACCCTGGAAGAATAACCCGTTACATGTTTACAGAAAAACCTTCAGAAGAATAACCCCAAGTTCCTCTCGAAATATATTCTGAAGGCAAGTTATTCCAGGCATAGAATATACCCCAAAGATCAAAGAGATTTACCGTTATAGGTTTATAATGGATGAGATAATCTGATTAATATACAGATCTATGTTTCGTTTTGTTTTTTTATACTTTTGATGGCCTACACTACATGAAGATCCAACCAGTTGTAGTGGAAGGTCGCATCAGGTGTCATACGAGCAACATTTGACCCTATGACGTTAGACATTGATATATCAATCAGCGTTGATGTTTCTAGTGGATTACCCACAGTTCCGTGCACAGCACGCTTAGAACTTGCTGTAACAGACCGTTTGATTGGCTAATCGCTCACATCAACCAGAACACAGCTTATAACAGAGCAGTTAATTCCAATGGGAGAATAAGATAAAGAGTTGACAGTTAAAGAATAGATAACGTAAATAGAATATGTTGAACCGAGATATTAGCTTTTGAATTTTAGGCCTAGCCTCGATCATCATTACTAAAGTCAGTACGATAAAAAACAAAGTCTAGATTATCCATTTTTATGTTCAATTATTTAAAAAAAAATGAATTCAAATCCGCTAAATATCGCAGGCTAGCGATGGCATCAAGAGTTGATTATAGTCTGGATAAGTTAATTAATGTCTAATTAATAATTTAGATAACATTTAAGGCCTAAAGAAAGACCAGCAATAGGCAGAATAATAGCTCTTGCATAATGTATGTTTAAGTCTAATTTTAATTTATCTGTTTATTTTGGTATTGAGAAAGGGGACATCAGCCCTTGTCACCACTGACTTTTTCTAAGGACATAGAAACTTCACAAAACAAGTGCGAGATATCAAATCTGATAATTTTTATGAGAGAAGACAGATCATATCAATTTTCAGGCCTCTAGGCTACCTGTCATTATGAAAACCTTGTTAACGTGTAAGAGACTACAGTTTTTAACAGCTTTTGTTCAAATTTGGTACGAAATGAAATGAGATTTAACGTCCTACTGTTCTGCTCCGAACTGGGCTAATGAAGATGGGAATGCACCATACAGTGTGCTATGAGCGAAATTTTGCCCGGACAGTGGCACTACGGCCTACTCTTATATCAAATTCCAACTGTCAAGGGATCTTTTACGTGGACAACCAATGTGTACACAGGGGACCTCGGTTTTTTGTCCCATCCGATAAACTAGACAGCTGTCATTCTCAGGCCCTCTGTCCTGCAGCACTGACAAGGGAGAACCACGCTGGAAAATCTTGATGAACTGCGTCGGCCAATGCAGGGATCGAACACCCGACCTTCAGGCTAGGGAGCCAGCGTCTTAGCCACCGTGACCCCAAAATTTGGTACGAAGCAGTAGGACTGTGAGAAGATTATCCCTATCCTTGTTCATTTTCAGGACTCTATAATTTTCGGTTTCAGAAAAGCTTGTGAACATGATACAGATTATCATTTCAGATATGAACCAGTTGTGTGGGCATATTTCCATGTTTTGCATGGCTATCTTATTTTTACCCAAATCAAAGATTTCACACTGTGTTTTCTTGTGCTATTTTCTTGACAAAAGGAAAAAAAAATAATTCAGCAGATTATGATTTCTAATTTGATTCCCAAAATGTTTGTGTAATTGTATTAAATCTCCATTTGCAATGAAACTAATATCAGGTTGTTTACATTATGACAAAAATGGCTGCCAAAAAATTTTGATCCTGTATTCAATAAAAATGTTAATAATAAAAGATCTTTCTGTAAAAAAATGTTAAATGTTTATTTAATTGTTGATATAAAATAAGTTATCTATTTAGCGTCAAATTTTCTCACCTGTGATACTTGTTTTATGCAAAAAATGAAAGTACGTCTCTCATCTGTGATATTTTAAAGCAGAAAATGGCGACTCCCTTCAAATCTCACGGAAAATCACGTGACTTTAGACTATATTTAGACTATTAGGTGAATTAGTTGACCGGCCTGCTTATATTATCTTATGTCGAGACTGCATAACAATCACTGTTAATGTGTTTATAAATATAACTGGATCCTAATTTAATCTATTAAACAGATTTATTGAAGCGCGACTTGCAGTTTATATCATTTTAATTTAATCTATTAAATGCCACCTGATTTTTTAAGTAGTCTGTGCAGTTTTAAACTTTTGTCTTGCCTCAAGTATTTATATATAGAATATTAAACATGTTTATCACATGTTTATGAATTATAAAGTGAATCTTTGTGTAGGGCTATTGACAGATAAGTCGGGGAGGGTAATCTAATATAGTCCAAACAACCAATTTTGGCTGTCAATGCTATTTTCTTCTGCTTCATCTCAGAGGCTGAGTATATTATGCATATTCATATTTTTTATTGCTTACTTAAAGCGATAATTTCATATTTTTAAGTTATATTTTTAAAATGTATTTAAATAAAGCCTTGAAATAGATGGTATCTATAAACAGTCCTACCTTGTTAAAGAATAATCCTATAATTCACTATTGCCAGTTGAGAAATTGGCAAAAATATCATTTTCAACTTCAAATTCAAACGTTTGAAGATAGCTATTCCATGGGGGGGGGGGGGATAGAAAAACAAGGGAGGTAATTGTGTTATTATTTCAGGGGTAAATGATTTTTAAGTGGGAGAATAATACCAATGATCGTATAATAGTGAGTTAAAAACCTATTGAGCAAAAGACATAGAAATAATTATGTTTTGACTTTCTTAGAAAATATTAAATTCTCGCTTTAAAGATAAGCTTGGGGAAGGAGTTTTGAGACCCAGTCTTCAATCCCAATTCAAAATTAGTTAAAGGGCCAATCCCGATAATATTTTGGAGAAAAAAACTGCTTAATAGTTAAAAACTAGATAATGTAAAGGGAATTTACTGAAAATTTCCTCCTAACCTTGATCATCATTATTAGTTAAAATAAGTTAAAGGGCCAATCCCGATAATATTTTGGAGAAAAAAACTGCTTAATTTTTATGTTAAAATCCTCTACCCTAGGGCCGAGCAACTAACTCAATGTATGTGATACCTTTTAACAGCACATGGGTCATTCACTGTATAGAGCTCTAAAGGAACGTGAATCGATTATCAGGCCACCCAACGAAAAAATTGACCTGAAATCTTAAAAGGGTTACGTGTCTGAATAAGCAGTTTTGACGTTCACGTCCGAACGACTGAATATTTTGAGCTGAAATTTTAAGACGGGGTAAATACACCATTTCTCTATATTTTGCTGTTTAAATTTCATATGTACTTGGAATTTTATTTTTGAGACTGTTCAAATCGGGATATTCCCTTTAAATTAGTTTATGAAATGAAATGAAATGGGGTTTAACTTCCTACTGTTCTGCTTCTAACCTGGGCTAATGAAGACGGGCATACGCTATACAGTGTGCTATGAGGGAAATTTTGCCCGGGCAGCGGCACTACGGCCTACTCTTATATCGAATTCCAACTGCCAAGGAATTTTTTATGTGCACGCCAATGTGTACACGGGACCTCGGTTTTTCGTCCCAGCTGTCCTTGTCAGGCCCTCCGTCCTGCATCACTGACAAGAGGAAACCACGCCGGAAAATCTGGATTAACTTTCTCGGCCAATGCAGGGATCGAACACCCGACCTCCAGGCTAGCGAGCCAGCGTCTTACCCACTTAGCCACGTGATCCCCAAATTAGTTTATAATTCACACTATCAATTACAGGTACTTAAAGGCTCAATACCACTCTTGTTGTAACTGAATAATATGTCTCAATCTTTATTCTGGTCAAAGAATTGTACTATTTTACAATATCCCAATTAATTCATCTTAACACACCTAATTTAAAAAATTGGAAAAATTCAACTAAATGATTTGAAAAGCCTGACGTAAAGCTTTTCAAATGTGACTTGGATTTAAAAATATTTTTGAACCCTCTGGACAAGTAAAATAGGATTTAATGGATAATTTACACAACAGGTAGGACACTAACACATCTAGTACTTAGAATAAGGCTATTTTTTATTTTCTGGAGCTGTCAAGCCAGCAAGAGTGTTATTGTCCCTTTAATGTATCAACCTTCAATGACACTATAACTGTCAATGACGTCTGTGGTCATAATTTTGAAAACCACTCAATAACATTTGTGTCAAGAATCAATTTAATTCATTTAATTAGATATATGAAATTTAAGTACTTGTTTCCGTTTCCTTTTTGGATGAGGGGTGTTAAAATTGAGACCTGATCTAAGTCATCATTTAGGCAATACACTGTTGTAGTACAATGGGTCTTTTGTTAGACGTGGAAATCCGCTCACCACATCTGTCTTCGCAGTAGTTAAGACATTTGTCTTACCAGGAATAACAATGCATCAGTTTGCGTTTTTATACGCCCACATTTTCATGTGGACGTATTATGCCGTCGCCCCTGTCCGTCCGTCCGTCCGTCCGTCCACAATTGTTTGTGGACTCTCTACAGGTCACAATTCTTATCCGATTTCGACGAAACTTGAAATATAGGTTTATCCCCAAAAGATCTCGGCTGCTTTCGATATTGGCATGTATCGGATCGAAACTTCATGGATTATGGCCCCTGTTTGTACGAAAAATCACGTTTTTAGCTTGTGGACCCTATAGAGGTCACAATTTTTATCCGATTTTGTTGAAACTTGAAATGTAAGTTTATAACCCAAAGATCTCGGTTCCTTTTGATATTCGGGCATATCGGACCGTAACTTCCTGAATTATGGCCCCTGGTTGTACGAAAAATCGCGTTTTTAGCTTGTGGACCCTATAGAAGTCATAATTTTTACCCGATTTAAAAAAATGTATTATTATATCACCGTTACACCCTAGGGACGACTGAGTTCGAATTTTGTGAAAATTGGCCCAAAATTGACAGACAAAATGGTTGCCGTTCGTTCTCAAATAGCGTAAAAATATGGTATATCAAGGTTGTGGACCCTATAGAGGTCACAATTTTTATCCGATTTTGTTGAAACTTGAAATGTAAGTTTATAACCCAAAGATCTCGGTTCCTTTCGATATTCGTGCATATCGGACCGTAATTTCCTGAATTATGGCCCCTGATTGTACAAAAAATCACGTTTTTAGCTTGTGGACCCTATAGAGGTCATAATTTTTATCCGATTTAAAAAAACGTATTATTATATCACCGTTACACCCTAAGGACGACTGAGTTTGAATTTCATGAAAATCGGCCCAAAATTGACAGACAAAATGGCCGCCATTCGTTCCCAAATAGCGTAAGAATATGGTATATCAAGGTTGTGGACCCTATAGGGGTCACAATTTTTATCCGATTTTGTTGAACCTTGAAATGTAAGTTTATAACCCAAAGATCTCAGTTCCTTTCGATATTCGTGCATATCGGACCGTAACTTCCTGAATTATGACCCCTGATTGTACGAAAAATCACGTTTTTAGCTTGTGGACCCTATAGAAGTCATAATTTTTACCCGATTTAAAAAAATGTATTATTATATCACCGTTACACCCTAGGGACGACTCAATTCGAATTTCGTGAAAATCGGCCCAAAATTTACAGACAAAATGGCCACCGTTCGTTCTCAAATAGCGTAAGAAAATGGTATATCAAGGTTGTGGACCCTTTAGAGGTCACAATTTTTATCCGATTTTGTTGAAACTTGAAATGTAAGTTTATAACCCAAAGATGTCGGTTCCTTTCGATATTTGCACATATTGGACCGTAATTTCCTGAATTATGGCCCCTGATTGTACGAAAAATCGCGTTTTTAGCTTGTGGACCCTATAGAGGTCATAATTTTTATCCGATTTAAAAAAACGTATTATTATATCACCGATACACCCTAAGGACGACTGAGTTTGAATTTCATGAAAATCAGCCCAAAATTGACAGACAAAATGACTGCCGTTCATTCTCAAATAGCGTAAAAATATGGTATATCAAGGTTGTGGACCCTATAGAGGTCACAATTTTTATCCGATTTTGTTGAAACTTGAAATATAAGTTTATAACCCAAAGATCTCGGTTCCTTTCGATATATGCGCATATCAAATTGTAATTTCCTGAATTATGGCCCTTGATTGTAGGAAAAATCACTTTCTTGTTAGCTTGTTCTCTATCCATCTCTCGAAAATGTGGGTGTATCCGGCCTGGCAGCCGCTGGTTACATTTTATATCAAGCACTGATTACATAAGGTACACGCATAGATTACAATAGAGTCATTCTCTCAATCCCAATCCACCCAAACTCGCTGATAGAAACTGCTACATCTTTTCCCTCTGGAATCTAGTGGCTGTCTGTCGAATGATAGTTTTCTAGCTTTGGGGTTTGGCTGTCATTATCTAATTGGTCAAATATGACGTAATTAAACGTACATTATGCAAGATCAAAATCTGATTATTGCAAGTCTTAATTTAGGCTTCAGATGTTATAGAAATTATAAATTAGATCTTTATTTAAACAACAAGCCCAAAATCAACTCTGTAGACCCACGGATGGCTCGGCTACAGCTCGGATTTAAATAGGATTTCACTTATTGATAAATTGAAATATGGCGCACCCTGATGAGAATACGTCGGTTAGATCGAGGCTTAATGATAGAGTGTACTTAGCGAGGCCGCTGTAGAGCCTTTCCGCATGCCATTGAAAACTTTACTTAATAATCAAGATATGTAGGTGGAGTTAACGCCTGTCAATCAAACGATCAGTCAAGGTGAAGGCACATTTCACTACCATTTCTAGTCAAATATTACAACGATGATAACTATGTTCAGAATAAAGTAATTTGACTGAAATTTTCAATATATTTTTCTTTCATCATCTACTTTTGAACTGTTATAGCAAGAATGGCCAACTCTCTATAAAAATCTCCCATAATGTATCTTTAATTATAATGGTTGATTAATTAGCCCGATGACGTCGAGAACCACCCTTATATGGATAGTGGAAACTTGGCACCAGAAGTGTCAGACGGGTTATTTTGTTTTTAAACCAGAATTAAAGAAGCTAAATCGCTAATATTTGGGACCTAGAAATTGACATAATGTAATCTAATTGTATATAAACTGATTTACATTCAATTGTTTTCGTTTTGACTCTTAACTTCAAATCAGTTATGTCCAGCGAAATAGGGCATGAGTCTCAACTGAATGAAAATTTCTAGCGTCTGGTTATTCCAGTCTATTGCGCATGCTCTCATGGTGTCACCGTTTGACATAAGTTGTGGAATATGTCTTTTATGTCTAGCCTCGTTCTTTCTGGTCACTTGTTACAAATAACTCTGAACCGCACTATGGTACACGATTTGTGTACCAGTGGTAAAATGTTTATTTTGTCTTAAATATTGGATATCAGAAGCCTACCATTTCCTGGTAAGATAACAACATCAATGTTGATTTGAATTGACAAATAATTCATGTTTTCAATGTGTAAGACTTTGAATGATATTGAGTTAGAGACTTAGCTACATGTACTTTAAATGTTTACCAAATTATATCTGATTTTATGTATCAATTTTAGTGCATGAGATCTGATTTCTCTACAATACATGTATATGAACTACTCAATAATTAATTAAAGATATAAATTTAAAGAGCAAAAATTCCATCAGTCTTACACCCTTGTTTCAAATAATAAACTCTATCTCCACATAAAAATCCACATAACATTGGTTTCCGGCATGGTTCCCCCTTGTCAGTGATGCAGGACGAAGGGCCTGACATGTACAGCTGTCTAGTTGTTAGGATGATACGAAAAACCGAGGTCCCGTGTACACATTGGCCTGCACGTAAAAGATCCCTTGACAGTTGGAATTCGATATAAGAGTAGGCTGTAGTGCCGCTGTCCGGGCAAAATTTCCCTCATAGCACACTGTATGTCGTATGCCCGTCTTCATTAGCCCAGTTCGAAGCAGACACTCTACAGGTCATAATTTTTATCAGATTTTGATGAAACTAAAAATATTGGTTTATATCCCAAAGATCTCGGTTCCTTACAATATTGATGCCTGTTGGAACGTAAATTTCTGGATTACGGTCCCTGATTACTACGAAAAAGTACTCTTTTTACGCCCATCTTGAAATGTGGTCGTATATTTTTGTCCCCCCTGTCCGTCTGTGCGACGTCAACACTTGCTTGTTGACGCTCTTGAAACTTAAATTAATTTCCGATTGACTTTAAATTTATACACAGTGTTTAAGGTCATCAGACGAAGAAATCTATTAATTTTCAATGATTTCTGATAATTACTGCCAGAGTTATGGCCCTTGATCACTGTGAAAAATCTTGTGGATGCTTTAGAGACCATTGATTTTATATTAATACACCGTGTTTACGCCTACATATAATCGTTTCGATTGACTTTAGATTGATACACAGAGTTTAAGGTCTTGAGACGAACAAGTATATTGATTTTCAATTATTTTTGGTAACTTGAACAGCTAAATCCATGGTGTTAAATGTTTTGTATACTAAACATTTTTTGATAATTACTTAATGAGTTGTTACTCTTAATCAGATTTTAGTGTATTATAAATGTTTCATTACCAACAAAAGTAAAAATATGCGACATCTCATGTTGACTGCCTGGACGATTTAGCTGCTGTGGACGTATGTTTCATTGCCTGGCAACTCTTTGTGCACAGTAGCTACTAAAAACTTACAATTGTGCAAATTCTAAGAGCACTTCATATGATGTTTGACTGAATGTATGACAACTCATCCCAAAGATCACTCTACCCATCCGAAGACCACTCATCGCAAGATATAAGACCACTCGACCTACCAGAAGACCACTTGGAACAAGTTTAAAAGACCACTCATACAACAATGTTTGACTGTAGTATTAGAATTTGAATTTTGATTCACACTTAACAAGGTGCAGATAGACTATTTCTTCTTGTTGTGGATTTTTGTATTTTTAGTAATGTGATATGTAATTACAACAGTTTTTATTATTTTAAATTGTAGACGTGCTGTACATGTCTTGGTGAAGTTCTTTCAACTGTTCTTGATTCAAGTTCAATTAACGTAGAACTAATGGCCAATCAGATTCGAGATATTTACCTGAAAGTTTTGACCAACTGTCGTCACAGGGTACGTATGATATTTGCCTTGAGACAAAAAGTTAAATCTGCCTATTGTAGTTATGTATTCTAGACCAGCGGATAATCGGTTAGTGCTAAATGATAAGGCCAGCTCAATTTTTGACAGGTCACAAGATGTTAACAGGGCTAGCACTAATCCCAACCCTAACCCTAGAAATAGATCTAGATCCAATGCTTACCCCAACCTAACTACAATCTCGCCAACCATCACGTGGCCTAACCTTATTTACATCTCAGCGATTTTGACATAAATTGAGCTAAACTTAACAAATAGATTTAGCCGCAGATAGTCCAGATATTGATTGGATTAGAACACATGTACTATTTAATAATTTAACATTATAATGGATAATCAAGACTTTGTTTATTGGGGGGTTGGATGGCTGAATGGTTAGCGTGCACGCGCTGTATCATAAAGTCTGTCATTGAGTCAACTGGCGTGGTTTCGAATCCCCGGTTGTACGTGGCAAGGAGTAGGGTCGCCTGTCCAACCTCGTGGGTTTTCTCCAGGTCCTCCGGTTTCCTCCCACTGCTAAAGACCCCTAAGCGCAAGCGAATTATTGAAATAAAATTAAACCATATGTTAGTCCCGAAATGACCTAGTTTGTGTCGAGTGGACGTTAAACCCTATTTCTCTCTCTCTCTTTGTTTATTATCGTAGTAATGGTACTTGTTAATCAAGACTATTTACTCAAAACACTTGTAATTTGAATGATATTTTCAATATTTTCATTTTACATTATCTATTTTTAAGCTATTATAACAAGAATGACTAGCTCTTTATCTAAATCTTACATAATGTATCTTTAACTTTAATATGCATATTTGTGGTCTACTCTGTCACATACTACTAATAAGATACACATGTAGGTCATATACATACATGTACTGCTAATGGTCACGTGTTCTAATAAGATTTGTTGTTACAAAACCGTTACATGATGCTGTCTTCACCAAAGTGCTTTGAAATTTTGGTCAACTCTGTCACATACTACTAATGATGAACAATAATGTAAATGCTTCACTTTCCATTTGTATATTGTAACTTGACTATTTCTTTGTATTCTTTTGTTTATTTGTATGTTTTTTTATAATCATATTTACATTGTAAAGCGCCACAGAGCAGTTAGACTGACTGAATGTTCAGCGCTATAGAAAACGATAATTATTATTATTAATAAGATACATGTATCTTTAATGTGTATTATTTGGCTTGAAAAGTATAACTTGAGTATTTGTGTGTGTTTTACAGGGCGCTATAGAAGGTTGTAGAAATGGACTGATGAAATTCTGTTTAACCTTGATGGACTCGTCGCAACCAGAATTAAAACACATTCCATATTCTCTTCTGTTGAAGGTTTGTATAGGCTTTATTCTTTTTGTTAATAATTTAGCTTACTCCTGCTTGCCTGAAGAGTAATTATAGTAGATCATTCATCTTCTATAGAAGGCTTGATCTTGCTTTAACTCTGTACATCTTATCAAGTCCTTCACGTAATACCCTGTATATTTCGGCACTAATGTCGATTGGCTACTGACCCAGCTGGGGAACTTATCAGATTCCTTGATCATCGCGAATACCAAGTCTCGCGCTTTCCAGTTAAAATGTCTACCTGTGATAAACGAGGTGCAGAGTTTGAGGTTCGTTCAATGTCAAGGTTTCCGTCGAGATCACCATGTTTGATTCGAGTGTGTTTGTGTCGCAACCTCTGATTGGACGCCGCAATCGTTCTGCGTTAAAGGGTGATAACATAGCTATAAGTTCGGGAATTGAAGACCAATCTAGCAACGTCTAGATGTTGTAAAACTCGCGGTCGTCGCTTCAGGAACATGTAGACCATCAGATTCTAATGGCAAGTAGTGTCTTGACCATTAAAGTGAAGTTTTTCTTACAACAATTTGCATTTGGCTGTGCAGTGACAGACCGTGGCTGCTGTGGATTAATTTCCCACTCATTTTACAAATGAATCATGGGATACATGAATAACTGTCTCCAAATATATATATGATAGGCTTGATTAAAGATACATTATAGGAGATTTTTATAGAGAATTGGCCATTCTTGCTATAACAGTTCAAAAGTAGATGATGATAGAAGAATATATTGAAATTTTCAGTCAAATTACTTTATTCTCAACATAGTTATCATCGTTGTAATATTTGACTAGAAATGGTAGTGAAATGTGCCTTCACCTTGGCCGATCGTTTGATTGACAGGCGTTAACTCCACCTACATATCTCGATTATCAAGTAAAGTTTTCAATGGCATGCGGAAACGCTCTACAGCGGCCTCGCTAAGTACACTCTATCATTTAGCCTCGATCTAACTGACGTATTCTCATCAGGATGCGCCATATTTGAATTAATTAATAAGTGAAATCCTATTTAAATCCGAGCTGTAGCCGAGCCATCCGTGGGTCTACAGAGTTGATTTTGAGCTTGTTGTTTAAATAAAGATCTAATTTATAATTTCTATAACATCTGAAGCCTAAATTAAAGGGACAATAACACTCTTGCTGGCTTGAAAGCTCCCGAAAATAAATAAAATCTCTATCTTAGTACTAGATGTTTAAGTGTCCTTCCTGTTGTGTAAATTATCCATTACATCCTATTTTACAAGTTTCATTTGAAAAGGTTTACGTTAGACGTTTCAAAACATTATGTTGAATTTTTCAAAAATTTTAAATAAGGTGTGTTAAGATGAAATCTGTATCATCAATTAATTGAAATATTCTAAAATAGTACAATTTGTTGACAAGAATAAAGATTGGGGCATATTATTCAGTTACAACAAGAGTGGTATTGAGCCTTTAAGACTTGCAATAATCAGATTTTGCTCTTGCATAATGTATGTTTAAATTAAAGAACATAGAAGCTCTATTTTTTTTTAACATTAAAATAAACAAAAATTGGCTTAAAGTCTAAAAGCACAGATTAATGTAATATAAATAAAGTGATTGACATTCAATTTTTATGTGAAATACGTGAACAGCAGTCTTTTACACCTGCTTAGTCCATTCTAGACGCTTGTTTAAATTTAATTTTGTCGTTTGTGAGTCATTTTCACTTCCGCATTGTCTTCTGGGATGTTTTTCTTTGTTTATTACAAATGGTGCTCAAAACCATTATATAAGGATCCCATATTTTCATGGTAAGATAACAACATCAATATTGATTGAAATGTGGACCAATATTGAGTTCTAATTCGGTATTAATTTCGAATATTATGAAAAATATTGAGTCAAGAGATTTAGCTTCTTTAACGAATGCTCTGTTATGGGTGTCACACCAGTATAACAGATGATATTTTATATGTATATTTCATATCAATATTGTATAAATACCAATTTTGAAATTTGGATTTATGGTTTGATTTCAGGTATTTACAAGTTTAGAGAGTGGTGACAAGATGGCGTCCATAACCAGAAGGTCAGCTGGTTTACCTATTATAGTGCATGTTCTGATGATAGCAGCTAAAAAATATAAACAGGTACGTACTTCCTAGGCAAAATTACCCTCATAACACACTGTCCATCATGATCTAATGGTAGCAGCTAAAAAATTTAAACAGGTATATACTGGGAATTCTCGTATTTAAGCCCTGGGCTTAATTTCGAATTTGACCATGTCAGTGATGAAACATTTCTTCTGAATTTAAGCTCAGGGCTTCAACTCGAAAAGAGGAAAAAACGACAAACATTTGGGTTCTTTTTATAATTTTAAATGGAACGAATTAATTTCATCAACAAAAATGGTTTTTAAAACACAATTGTGATACACCGTCACATAAATGTTCTGAAAAACAAAACGAAACTGTCCATAAACTTTAAATTTCAAAGTTCTTTGAACTAATCAGATCTCAGGGCTAGCTTTTACTAGTATGGTGAGCATCTGTTACCCATCAATGTCCTCATCTGAACTTGAATCCTCGAACGGGTCGTCACTGAGTTGGTCCTCACCTGGCAGTACAAGACCGGAGTGTAACTGGAGAACATCTTGTAGCCTGTAGTTCACATGTGGTTTGAAAATTTAAAAGGGAGACCACTCTAAAATAAATTTTAAATTTAAACCCATGGGCTTTAATTCGAAATTTAAACTCCTTATTTAGCTCATGGGCTTAATAACGGCAGGGCATCAATACGAGAATTCCCGGAACAGTGAAAACTCCACTGTCTTGGCAAAATTAACCTCATAGAACACGGTTCATATATAAGCAAGTATGTACAGTGAAAACGCCACTGCTTTGGCAAAATTAACCTCATAGAACACGGTTCATCATGTTATTATGGTAGCCACTATAAAATATAAACAGGTATGTACAGTGAAAACGCCAGTGCCTTGGCAAAATTACCTTCATAGAACACTGTCCATTATGTGCCACGGTGGAAATGCCAGTGCCTTGGCAAAATTACCCTTATAGCACACTGCGCATTATGTTCTATTGGTAGGAGTTAAAAAATATGAACAGATGTGTGGAAAAGCCACTGCCTTGGCAAAATTAACCTGATGGCATACTGCCCATCATCATTAGCCCAGTTGGTGCAGAAAAGTAGGACATTAAACCCATTTCATTTCTTTTCGTATTTTTGTATTTCAGAATGTTCTAATTGATGACACGCTTGATAAATTGTATGTCTTGGCATCAGAGCCTATTCCATCTGATTGGGATCAGAGACAGGATTTACCAGCCGTTCATGCCTTGAATATACTGAAAGCTGTGTTCAGTGATAGTACTCTATCATCCAGTCTCATGCCATTATATAGTAAAATGATAATACTGGTTGTCGAGAGCTTTGAATCACCGTCCTGGGCTATTAGAAATGCCTCCTCACAGTTGTTTAGTAAGTGGTAATTTAAAGATACATTATGTAAGATTTAGATGAAGAACTGGTCGTTCTCGCTATGATATTTAAAAAATGAATAATGCAAAATGAATATATTGAAAATTTAAATTCACTATTTACAAAGAAATGATGATTTTAAAGATACATTCCCAGGTACAAACTGGGTGATTTGATGATATATTTGGACTAAAAACATATTCAAACTAATTAATTTATCATAATTTTGCTTCAAATCCTTCTCAAAACACTGCAATTGTCGGGGAATACCCTGGCTATAAAAAATAGGTCAAAATAGGTCATGTTTGTGTCACGTGACTTGCCTCTCTCGGTACTTAGAAACGAAGGCGAAGTCGGAGGAGAATTCATTGCATACACAAGACGATGTTGTCTTTAATCGCTGACTATTACAAATATCGAAGCCTAATTAAATTATTGGATTATCCACTGCCTGCGACTTTTTCCGTGATTTTTATCTCAGAAAGTGTTGTACGTCTAATTCTTCATAAAGTTTATCAACATGTATGTCAAGCGCTCAATATCCGCGTGCAACCATAGACGTCACCAGGGCTGCCGACAACCAGTATCACAGCGCAATTTGCGATACATATTTTGTCCGTTGCTAATCAAAAATTAAAATCTAAAGTTTTTGATTCGCAGTAACTGCGAATCATTAATATGCCTGTCATTTTGGATATTGACACAAGGATAATCCACATTTGAAGACTAGAAAGCTTTCTCAACAATTTCAACGAGTATAAAATGTTGAATAAAATTTTATAAACAAAACTGAATTCTCCGTATGACATTTTCTTCTCGAACTACCCAGACACAATTCATTATACGGTACTATATAATACAGGGACATAACTCTATGAATAGGGACTATTAAACCGGAAACAGGGAATCACGTAGTACCACTCACGTTGCAAGACATCAAGAAATTATATGATATTTTGAAAGAAATAAATCCAGTGTATCCTCTACGTATTGTAAATAAAATATAAAAAAATAAATGTTAACGTATTGTAAAATGATAAATCAAAGTAAAAATTCCCGTAAAATATCACGTGTGTCTAGTCAATCGAGGTGCGCCCGATTGAACAAAAAAAGCAATACACGATAAAAAGCAGACGAAATTGTTTTCTAACGAAGATTTCTAACGTACAAAAAATAACAATTAAAATGATTGGGGCTTCGGAAGTCACTGTTAAGAATTGGCTTCAGACATAAGACCTAACTAAATGTCTACATCACATTCACAAACTGTCACAAGTACTTGTGGCAGTCCTAAAAAAATCTAAGATTAGTAAGAATGGAATCTAATCATATTTGTTATGAACTAAAGTAATATCTTGTTATTTAGGTGTTTTATGTTGAAACTGAAAAACTGCTAATCAATTTTTAAATTTGCTAATCAAATTTGGCAAAATTTGACTTTTTGATTAGCAGTGCTGCTAATCAACCGTGAAAAATTACCGACAGCCCTGGACGTCACGCGTGCAGACACTCCTAATCGTCGGGCTGTTGATTAGGGAAACCCTTAAATTTTTGTCCTGTATGCGCTCCATGAGTGTTTTTCATGGAATCCAGTATTTTTCTAGTAAGACTGGATATCTCTACTTTCCATTTATACCAAAATTGCCATACTTTTATTGGAAATAACCACCTGATAAATACTTTTCTGGGAACGTAGCTTTAAATTTGTGAAAAATTCTGCATTCTCTGTAGATGATATAAACTCGCCAGCGCCACCTAATGGTGTTGGATGAAATCTTGTTATGGGTGTATTCTTACGCCTTGATTCTTTCAAATTGTTTCATCCTGTGAAGACTGTTTCGTCCTCTTTTGTTGCTTCTCTTAATGTTATGTCTTTAATAATGTACCTGTGTTTCTGTACCGCATGGAAGGGGGGGGGGGGGTGGGGGTTGGATGACCGAATGGTTAGCATTTGGGCGTTGTATTAAAGGTCTGTCATTAAGTCAACTGGTGTGGTTTCGATTCCCCGGTTGTACATCCGTAACAAGGAGTAGGGTCGTCTGTCCCACCTCGTGGGTTTTCTCCGGGTCCTCCGGTTTCCTCCCACTGCTAAAGACCCCTACGTGCAAGCGAATTATTGAAATAAAATTGAACCATATCTTAGTCTTGAAATGACCTAGTTTGTGTCAGTGGACATTAAACCAAATCTCTCTCTCTCTCTCTCTCTCTCACTCTCACTCTCTCACTCTCTCCCATTTATTGGCAAGGACTATCAAAGTTTTTTGAAAAATAGGGAATGATTATGGTTAATAATAGTTTTAGTTATTTTATTTAACCCAAAAGATCGAAAAACTATTTATGGGATACTTGATGTTTACTGTCTTTTAAACAGGTACACTGATACTTAGAATGTTTGGTCCTAAAGGCAGTGGGAGTTGTCTGACCGTGGTAGAGTTATCTGCCCATTATCCTGATTTACCAGCCTTCCTGTTAAAGAAGTTAGATGATTGTGTTGTAAGACTGGATGATATACTCCACCCTACCTTATATCTAGTGTTGACAATATTATCCAGTCTCTCACCTTCACCTGAAGATAATAGTCTGTAAGTAAACATACCAGTAAACTCAGGTGGACGGTATTCTCGTTAGTACTTCAAAATTTGTGAATTTGTTTGTAGACTGAGGTGACAATTATTAATTAAGTCTTGGTTGTAAATAAATGAAATGAAATAAAATGAAATGAAATGGGGTTTAACATCCTACTGTTCTGCTCCGACTGGGCTAATGAAGATGGGCATACGCCATACAGTGTGCCATCAAATTCCAACCGTCAAGGGATCTTTTATGTGCACACCGATGTGTACACGGGACCTCGTTTTTTCGTCCCATCTGAACGACTAGACAGATGTCCTTGTCAGGCCCTCCATCCTGCATCACTGACAAGGGGGACATTGCTGGAAAATCTGGATGAAGTTTCTCTGCCAATGCAGGGATTGAACACCCAACCTCCAGGCTAGCGAGCCAGTGTCTTACCCACTTAGCCACAGTGAACCCGTGGTGGTAAATAAACTTGTATTCAGCTTTGCATACAGGACAGTAAAGTTTAGATATGTCACAAGCAGGAGAATCACGTCCCTAAGGTCTTCACAAAGTTGAAGCCACGTTCAAGTTGCCAGTTCATCGAATGAGTCTGCAAATCATGGCAAATAAGGCAAGTTTGAGTTATATCCCCTCGTGTACTTCAGTTGTCACGACTACCGAATCTAAGTTAAGTCTTAAGTTGTCATGACTGCTGAGTCTGAGTCAACTGTTATGTCGCGATAAATATTTCAAGTTGAGTCAGGTCTTTGAGTCCATGATGCGGGACACGAGTTCCCACCTCTGGTCACATGAGAATTAGTAATTATATTGTTAAATAGATTTATAATAGTCTATATTCATTCACCAATATCACCTTCATTCCACCTTCGCATTACACCCTCACCAATGCACTCACTTGTTCTCCTGCTTCCCTCAACACAGGGGGGGGTTTGGTGGCCGAATGGTTAGCATGTGCACGCTGTATCATAAGGTCTGTCATTGAGTCAACTGGTGTGGTTTTGATTCCCTGTTGGTACGTGACAAGGAGTAGAGCCACCTGTCCAACCTCTTGGGTTTTCTCTGGGTCCTCCAGTTTCCTCCCACAGCTAAAGACCCCTACACACAAGAGAATTATTGAAATAAAGTTGAACCATGTGTTAGTCCCGAAATGACATAGTTTTGTCGAGCTAACACCTGAACTAACATGCACTCACTCTGACTGTCACTCTCTAACTCACAACTAGCAGACAGATGATGAGTAAATTCTTGTGAACAGATGATAAACATTTTTACATGTTTCTTTGACAGAATAAAAACCAAAAAAAAGATAAATTCTCCCCCTTTTCAGATTTTTTGAAGGATTTTCTCACATAAATAATTTTTTCCATGGCCATCATAAATTAGGTTTCAATAATTGATGGGTTGTAATAAGCCAGCAGGTGCCATATATTCCATTGAAACTGTAATGAATTTTGTATTTCAGACAAGAAGAATTCAGGAAGAGGGTATCTTGTCTACTGTGTAATCCCATCTATTCACTACGAGAGTTATCTGCTTTTTCAATGGTGGCGTTGATATCTATAGACAAGACTGATGATTGGATAAATGAACTCATTGAAAGAATACCAACATCCATTGAAGAACTCTCAAATCATAACCAGTTACATGGACATCTTATTTTGATTGAAAAACTACTCTGCAACAGAAATTTAAAGTGAGTTTTTTATTAAAAAAAAAAGAGAGAGAGAGAAATGGGGTTTAACATCCACTCGACACAAACTAGGTCACTTCGGGACTAACACAAGGTCCAATTTTATTTCAATAACTTCGCTTGCGCATAGGGGTCTTTAGTAGTGGGAGGAAACCGGAGGACCTGGAGAAAACCCACGAGGTTGGACAGGCGACCCTACTCCCTGCCACGTTCAACCGGGGAATAGAAACCACACCAGTTAATGTGTAAACCATTCGGCCATCCAACCCTCCCCCCCTTTTTTTTAAAAAAAAAACACAACCATTTATATGGCATACAATCACTGGAAGATATGTCGAAATGTTGTGTAATATTTGTAACAAATCATTGTATTCCAGGAAATGAAATGAAATGGAGTTTAACATCTTATTGTTCTAATAAAGACTGGCGTACGCCATACTGTTTGCCATGATGGAAATTTTGCCCAGACAGCGGCACTATAGCCAACTGCCAAGGGATCTTTTATGTGCACGCCAGTGTATACAAGGAGCCTTGGTTTTTCATCCCATCCAAACGACAATAGACAGTTGTCTTTGTCGGGCCCCCTTCCTGCACCACTGACGAGGGGAAATCACATAGGAAAATCCCGATGAACTTGTTGGCATGCACTTCAAAGTTTGAATTGATAAATAAACGCAGCTGTTCGGCAAAATTGTCCTCACACCACCCTACATGTATGTATGTTTCAATCTTCAACTTGATTAGTACAGGAATGTAGGATGTTTAACCCTGTTTCATTTCATTTTGATGTAAAAACAATTTCATTTCATTTTGACGGAAAAACAATTTCATTTGTAGGAAAGAATCATCCAATCAGATTATTAAGAAAATGTTGTCTCGATCCTGGCTGATGTCATCATTTGTAGCATGTCGTCTGCTGAGTTTAAAATTCTGTCATATAGTCAGCCATCTTGTTTCGATGTACCCCTGTGATACAACAGATAAAGATATTTTACATGGTTTATTAAAAACAGCTTCTGATAAACAACAACCAGAAACTTTAACAGTAAGTCTTTTTACGTATGGGACCATGGTGGCTCACCGAGTAAGATGTTGGCTCACTAGCCTGGAGGTCCCGTGTTGGCCGAGAGAAATTATCAGGATTTTTAGATGTGGTTTTCCCTTGTCATTGGTGCAAGACGGAGGGCCTGACATGTATCGCTGTCTAGTTGTTCAGATGGGATGACAAAACGAGGTTGCATGTACACATTGACGTGCACATAAAAGAACACTTTGCAGTTGGAATTTGATATAAGAGTAGGCCTTGGTGCTGCTGTTCAGGCAAGATTCCCTATTAGCACACTGTATGGTGTATGCCTGTCTTCATTAGCCCAGTAGGGGATCACGTGGCTAAGTGGGTAAGACACTAGCTTGCTAGCCTGGAGGTCAGGTGTTCGATCCCTGCATTGGCCGAGAAAGTTATCCAGATTTTCCGGCGTGGTTCTCCCTTGTCAGTGATGCAGGACGGAGGGGCTGACAAGGAAAGCTGTCTAGTCGTTCGGATGGGACGAAAAACCGAGGTCCCGTGTACACATTGGCGTGCACGTAAAAGATCCCTTGGCAGTTGGAATTCGATATAAGAGTAGGGGATAGTGCCGCTGCCCTGGCAAACTTTCCCTCATAGCACACTGTATGGCGTATGCCCGTCTTCATTAGCCCAGTATAGGAGCAGAACAGTAGGACGTTAAAACTCATTTCATTTCATTTCAATAATTTCCCTGCATGTAGGGGTCTTTAGAAGTGGGAGGAAACCGAAGAAAACCCACGATGTTGGACAGGTGTTCCTACGCCTTGTCAAGTACAAGCTGGGAATGCAAAGCACGCCACTCGATTCATGACAGACATTATGATCTAAAGGGCATGTGTTAGACCATTTCGGCCACCAACCTTCTTCGAACAATGGACATTCTATCTGGATGAACTTTCTCGGCCAATGCAGGGATCGAACACCCGACCTCCAGGCTAGTGAGCCAGCGTCTTACCCACTTAGTCACGTGATCCCCGGAAATTATTCAAATAAAATTGAACCACATGTTAGTCTCGAAATGACTTAGTTTGAGTTGAGTGGACATTAAACTCCATTTCCCTATCCCTTTCCTCATTGTTTGAATAAGGTAACTGCCGGTCTCAGGGCTGTCTTATTACATGGGCACACTGAGCAGTTGATAAATGGCTGTGGCATTAATAGGGTCTCCAAGTATAAAGCAATCAATCGCTGCACATTTTCCAGGTGAAAAACTTCATTTTCCAGGTGAAAAACTTAACTTTATTTTAATGTTTTGGGTGATAAGAAGGCGCACCACATTGCTCTGTCCTAGGGGCCCTGTTTGTCATTTGGTTGGATTCAGTCAGATTAAAAGAAATTGGGTTTAACATCCATTCGACACAAACTAGGTCATTTCGGGACTAACACATGTTTCAATTTTATTTTAATAATCGCTTGTGCATAGGAGTCTTTAGTAGTGGGAGGAAACTGGAGACCTTATGATACAATGCACACACACTAACCATTCGGCTATCCCCCCCCCACCCCCAGACTACAACAGTCTTACATTATAACAAGCCATATATAAATAAAGTAATTATTGATATGTATATATTATTTCAGATAGGTAAAGGTTTATATGAATCATCTGTAGTAGACGTGGGTGTGGCCTTATATAGAGATGATACAACCGATCTACTTTCATTTTATTCACAGTGTCTTACTACAGGAAGTCATGATATTAGATCATCAAGTCTTAAACAACTCCAGTTAGATTTAACTAATAATTTACAATTAGACTGGATGACCATAGAGGTTAGTAAACATTGAGTGTTTGTTACTTTTTTTCTATGATATTTTATTTGTTACTTTTATTCAAACTATGTTATTTCGTTTGTTACTTTTATTCATTTGTTACTTTTATTAAAACTATTATACTTCATTTGTTACTTTTATTAAAACTATGATACTTCATTTGTTACTTTTATTCAAACTATGATATTTCATTTGTTACTTTTATTCAAACTATGATATTTCATTTGTTACTTTTATTCAAACTGGGAGCCACGGTGGTTCAATGGGTAGGATGTTGGCTCGCTAACCGGGAGGTACTGTGTTCGATCCCTACGTTGGTCGAGAAAGTTCTTTGGGATTTTCCGGGGTGGTTGCCCCTTGACAGTGTATAGTTGTTCGTATGGGACAAAAAACCAAGGTCCCGTGTACACATTGGCGTGCACGTAATACATCTCTTGGCGGTTGAAATTCGATATAAGAGTAGGCCATAGTCCTGCTGTCCGGGCAATATTTTTCACATAGCACACTGTATGACGTATGCACGTCTTCATTAGCCCAGTTGGAGCAGAACAGTAGGACATTAAAGCCCATTTCATTTCAACTGTGATATTGCATTCTCTAATTTAGGACCACAATGGTTCTTTGAATAAAGGGGGGTTGGGTGGCTGAATGGTTAGCACGTGCTCGCTGTACCATAAAGTCTGTCATTGAGTCAACTGGCGTGGTTTCGAATCCCCGGTTGTACGTGGCAAGGAGTAGGGTCGCCTGTCCAACCTCGTGGGTTTTCTCCGGGTCCTCCGGTTTCCTCCCACTGCTAAAGACCCCTACGCGCAAGCGAATTATTGAAATAAAATTAAACCATGTGTTAGTCCCGAAGTGACCTAGTTTGTGTTGAGTGGACGTTAAACCCCATTTCTCTCTCTCTCTCTCTTTGAATAAAGCACTGGCTGACTAAATAAGAGGTCCATTTCTTTTACCTTGTTGGTATATTCAGTTGTTCCATGGGATTTGATGTGCCAGCGGAAGCAGTAGGGGTCCAAATGATAATAAATGGTTAAAGAAATTAATGTGTTTTCCGATTTTCAGACATGTTTGTGGAAACTACTCAGTAAAGAAACAAATCATCTGAACATGAAGATGATTCTAATTTTACTCTGTGATATCGGATTGAAGAATAAATCATGTGTTGGTATTGATGTTACGGTTCTAAGATCTTTATATAACCATGATAGAAGTTTATTACATCATCTGTTACCTGTAGAAGGTAGACTAATATCTTGTTTATTAAATACATCACCTGAAACAATAAACAGGTATGTATAGAAGTTTAAATTTTTAATACAACCAACTTCTAAAGGCCATGGAATAGTAAATATTAAAATACAGGTGTGACGTTATCCTTTGATGTTGGCGTAAATAATGGTACAGGCAATGTGCCAAGTGTACATTATTTATACTAGCTGAAATATTAATCCCATGACGTGTTTCATTGAAATCCATGTGACTGTATTTAAAGTAGTATAATGGTCTTGTGCGAGACATTGCATAGTATATATAGATATATCAATATATTACTTAATGTCCGTATTCAACCATTAAACAACACATATTCATAATTATCATTGTCATCTTCTTCCGGTTGCTCATAAATGAGAGACGAATGGGGTTTAACGTCCACCAGATACAAACTAGGTCATTTCAAGACTAAAATATGGGAAGAAACCGAAGAACCCAGAGAAAACCCACGAGGTTGGACAGGGAACCCTAGTCTTTGTCACGAACAAGCGGGGAATCGAAACCACACCACATGACTCAATGACAGATCTTATGATACAGTGCACACTCGTTGGTCTTCATTATCATTATCATCGTTTTATAAAGGCGCTGGAATTCTATCCACGTGGTTGCAGATTAGCACAAATTGCAATATCACAAATGATGAAATGGAGTATTACATCCTATTGTTCTGACTCGGCTATTGTAGATGAGTATACGCCATACAGGGAGGGAACTTTTGCCTGTACAACGGTGGTACGGCCTACTCATATATTTAATTCCAACTGCAAAGGGATAGTTTACGTGCACATCAATGTGTACACACTATCTTAATTTTTTGGTCCCAGTCCCTAGCAAATATCGCAAGAAAGTTATAAATGAATGTCGAAAAAGTTATGTTTTAAATTCTGTTAAAGTAGCTAAGTCTCTAACTCAATATCATCCAAAATCTTCGACATTGAAAACACAAATTAGTTATCAATTTAAATCAACATTGATGTTGTGATCTTACCCAGGAAAAGATGTGCTTCTGATATCAAATATTTAAGACAAAATAAACACTGTCATTTGTAACACGCGACTCTTAAGAACGAGGCTGGACATATTCCATAAGTCATGTCAAACGGTGACCTCATATTCGTATCTGGAGAGCATGCGTAATTAATATTATCGGTGTAGACTGGAATAACCAGATTACAAATTACAGTATAAACGGAAACGATTGAATGTAAATTAGTTTATATACATTCATATTACATTATTATATGCGATGCGACCCATTTGTGTC
The DNA here is from genome assembly GCF_932274485.2 of Patella vulgata. Taxonomy (NCBI): domain Eukaryota; kingdom Metazoa; phylum Mollusca; class Gastropoda; family Patellidae; genus Patella; species Patella vulgata. Next base: position 76,394,897 of record NC_065883.2, on the reverse strand, counting down.
AATTTCTAGGTCCCAAATATTAGCTATTTAGCTCCTTTAAACTAAGACCCTTGATTTTATTTTTGAAAAATTCATTTTTATCTGTTATTTTCTGTTTGTAGTAAGGAGATCTGTGATTGGTGTCGTCATGTAGAAAATTCAAGTAATCGTGATGAAAATGAAGATATACGATTGGCTGCTACTAAATGTTTATTATTGGCTGGTGATGTGATATTAAATATGGCCGCAGCAAAGAAAGAAAAATCCTACGATAATTGTGTTGTAAGGTAAGTTGAGATGATCATCAAATTAAAAAGAAAGAGTCTTGGAGATCAATAGCTATTCGGGATGAAATTTGAAATTTGGATTTAAAACTGTGGATCGTTATATGAGGGCCTTTGCATTCTTTGGAAAATAAAATATTGTGAAGGTTGAATATGTAATAGGAATATCAGATCTAAGCTATTCTATAAAATTTGTATTTGGTGTAATGGTAGTGTCCTACGTAGTGAAAGAGTTACTTTGATTCTAAACTTTATTCTTATATTTTTAAAGATTATTTATTTAGCGTGTTGGTTGTTATATTTGTTATGCGTCTTCATACTTGGTAAAGTGGGGTTGGATGGCTGAATGGTTAGCGTCGCGCGCTGTATCATAAAGTTTGTCATTGAGCGTGGTTTCGAATCCCCGGTTGTAAATGACAAGGAGTAGGGTCGCCTGTCCAACCTCGTGGGTTTTCTCGGGTCCTCCGGTTTCCTCCCACTGCTAAAGACCCCTACGCGTAAGCGAATTATTAAAATAAAATTAAACCATATGTTAGTCCCGAAATGACCTAGTTTGTGTCGAGTGGACGTTAAACCCCACTTCTCTCTCTCTCTCTCTCTCATACATGGTATACTCATCAATATTTATTAATGAATCATACAAGTCTTACAATCAGATGTTGGTGGAAGCTGGTCTACCCAAAGCGTGAGATATACAAGATAAGTGGACCTGAGGTCACATGTTAAACAGATTAATTACCACCCTAGTAACTCATTATAGTATGAGTAATAATACTACCCGAGTAACTCATACCATGAGTAACAATATACATATTATGACAATATTCAATGATTATTTACAGATCAGGGCCCTGATTCACGAAATTTTAACTTAAGATAAAATCCAAATTTTAGTAGATTCCTCAATTTTGATTGGCTAAGCACTAAAATCAATCTAATATTATCCAATCAAATTACTATCTCAGTTAAGTTTTCGTGAATAAGGGCCCAGGGTTTTGATTGTTTCATCGTATCTGGCATTTTACGTAGGAAAATGCACGTTTCAGGTTAATAGTTGTAGATTTTAGATGAAGTTTTAAAATTGAATTGTAGTTTATTGGAGGCATGTTTACAGTTGATTGATGAAGAAGATGTTGATGTCAGAAAAATGGCCACTTCATTTATATCTCAAATTTGTTCACAAAAAACTAAGGTAGAAAAAATATTTCAGATTATTCCTTCAAGTGGCTGATTATTATTAAAGGGCTGTTTAACCCGTTAACTGTGTAGTTTTTAAAACGTTAACTACCCCCTATTGTGTAATTAATTTGACGAAAAACGTCATTTTTGGACCTTTTTATTCCTGAATACAAATGATAGTAGTCTTAAACCATATTAAAACTAACGGTAAATAGAGTTGTCTCCCTTCAATTAGATTTCCTCGACCAGACGTAATATAACGTCCTACACATGCTACGATCGTATGTTCGAAGAATAGGTTGGGGAAAATACCTCAAGGGCGTTATATTACGTCCTACACACGCTGAATGGTTAGCGTGTGCTAACACTGGTCATTATCAAGCATACAAATGAGTTTATAATATAGTGATTGTAATCTATAGCATTATGTTGTGTTATATATAGAGAGAAATGGGGTTTAACATCCACTCAACACAAACTAGGTCATTTCGGGACTAACATCTGGTTTAATTTTATTTCTATAATTCGCTTGCACGTAGGGGTCTTTAGCAGTGGGAGGAAACCAGAGGACCCGGAGAAAACCCACGAGGTTGGACAGTATCATAAGGACTGTCATTGAGTTAGCTGACATGGTTAAGATTCCCCGGTTGTACGTGGCAAGGAGTAGGGTCGCCTGTTCAACCTCGTGGGTTTTCTCCGGGTCCTCCGGTTTCCTCCCACTGCTAAAGACCCCTATGCGTAAGCAAAATATTGAAATATAATTGAACCATATGTTAGTCCCGAAATGACCTAGTTTTTGTCAAGTTGACCTTAAAACCATCTCTCTCTCTCTCTCTCTCTCTCTCTCATATTTATTTACACCATGGTGACCATGTTTACACCTCCTTCTTCAATAAGATCAATAATTTTTGTTACAGGGCCATCATATAAATAGTAATTATTGTATACAGGTTCGTAAATTTATAATTTTAATTTTACACAAACTTTTTTCGATACTGAAATGTCTAAAAGAAACATGTCTAGAAAAAAATGTATAGTGTTTCGCATGGTATAAAAAACAGAGGTCCTTATCTGGGATCTTCAATTGCCCAGTTGGTACTGGTCAGTAGGATATTTAACATCATTTCACTTCATTTACTTACGTGATAAGATAAAACAAAAGTTTCTGGTCATGTTGAGGGGAAGAATTACATACAAGCCAGATGTAATTGCAACGTGTTTGACGATTTTAGGCTGACTGATAATTCCTGTGATATTGAAAGAATTGTTATATGAGACTTTGAGAGGAAATCAGTTCAAAACCAATTATTCATAAGAAACTGATAATTCCTGTTACATGAGACTTTGAGAGGAAATCATTTCAAAACCAATTATTCATAAGAAAAAATAGACTGTCACAAGATCAGCTGTTTTTTTACAGATCAAATAGTTCTGACATTAATAGTGTCCTTTAAAACATGTAACATGTCTACAATTTACCCAAAGAATTTTCGGGGGTTTGGATGTCCGTATGGTTAGTAAGTTCACGCTGTATCATATGGTCTGTCATTGAGTCAACTGGCGTGGTCTCGATTCCCCAGTTGTACATGACAAGGAGTAGGGTCGCTTGTCCAACCTCGTGGGTTTTCTCTGGGTCCTCCGGTTTCCTCCCATTGCTAAAGACCCCTACACGCAAATGAATTATTGAAATAAAATTAAACCATGTGTTAGTCCCAAAATGACCTAGTTTGTGTCCGTGGATATAAAACCCCATCTCTCTCTCTCTCTCTCTCTCTTTTTTTAATTTTTTTTAATTCCCAAAAAAAATGTCTAGAAAATGTAGTCATCAAAACAATTGAATTATATATTTCTTGTATATCTTTTGTAGCTATTATTAGAATATATCTGTGATAATTTCTATTGGTCGGAAGCTGTGTATAAATATCTGACCAAGAAACTGTATCAATATGGTTTGTTACGTAAATCTCTTCTTTCCACACAAGATCAACGCAATCAAGTTTTATTCGAACATGATGAAGATTCTATTTTTGCTGAAAGAATTTTACGATGCCTTGATTATCATAAAACTTTAGAGGTTTGTAGCTCATTTTAGATATAAAGTTAGTCCCCTTCGAACTGAAGTACGTCTGCTGGAAATAGGTCAATCTGATTAAAATAAACATTTATATCTCGTTTCATTTTTTATACTTTCGATGGTCTACCCTACATGAAGATCTGACCGGTTGTACTGGAAGGTCGCGTCAAGGTTCGTACAAGCGGCTTTTGACGCTATGAAGTCAGATATTGATTAATCAATCAGCGTTGACGTTTCTAATGGTTTACCCACAATTCCGTGCATGACACGCCAAGAGGTCGCTGTAACAGACTGTTTCATTGGCTTATCCCTCACTTCAACCAAAATGCTGGTAATTATAACAACTCTTCCAGATCCTAGTGTAGTGAAGACAAGTAAAAGGAAATTTTGAACTATAAAAAACGAACTGAAATAGGATCTGTGTTTGAATCAGGTTGGGTAATACGTGTCTGTCAGATGATAAATATATCTACACATTTCTCGTTATGTTTTGACTGACTGTAAAATTGACTGGTTTGGAGACCTTATGTCACAGAGAATATACATACCGTAAAATTAGAATTTCAAAGAATTTAACATTAAGACACAATAAATACATTATGTGATCAAGATAAGTCAAAAATTGAAGTGATGATACTATCATTAAAAATTATAATTATTCCAAATTAAAGATACATTATGGGAGATAAGATAAAGAGCTGGCAGTTCTCATTATAATAGTTAAAAAGTAGATAATGTAAAGGCAATTTGCTGAAAATCTCGGTCAAATTGATCCACTATGAACCGTGAAATTTCTGCCTAGCCTCTATCATCATTACTAAAGTCTGTAAGATAAAAAACATAGTCTCGATCATCCATTTTATGACTAAATTATGAATGGAGGTCGAGCAGCAAATGGGATCATAATCCAGTAAATGTAACATTTCAGGCCGAAAGAAAGACCTGCAAATGGCAGATTTAGCTCTATAATAATGTATGTTTAATGTTTGATTTTGTTTTTTTTAGATGATGGGAAAGAGAAAGTATGAAAGTGAGAAGGGGTGTGTTAAATTTACTGTAGACGATATAAATAATATCAACAAAGAAATCACAGAAAATCTTCCTGACTTACTCAATAGTATAAAAGGTATGTATAGGTCACAATATCACCTTGGTGGAAGCGCACGTTAAGTATGGTTCAATGGTTGAGAGCGAGACATTACGTAATATATTGATACTGCACAAGGCAATGTTTTTAGCTCGAGACCATTAAACAACTTAAAATACAGACACTATCCTGCACATGCTTTTCAATGAAATATGTCATACGAGTCCAATATTTCATCTAGTATAGATAATGTATGATTGGCAAGTTGTCTGTACATTATTGGAAATAATGGTACGCCAACATCAAAGGATGACGTCACATCTGTATTTTAAATAAAGCTATTTCACACACACACATGAAGAATAAAAATATATGGAGTATTATATATGGTACATGTTGACCTGAGGAATATAACTTAAACATGCATTATGCAAGAGCTTGATATGTTATCTGAATTATTAATTAGACATTAATTAACTTATAAAGACCATAATCAACGCTCAATGCCATCGTTAGCCTGCGATGCTTAGTGGATTTGAATACGTTTTGTGATGGATGATTTAACGTAAAAATGGATAATCAAGACTTTGTTTATTATCATACCATAGTAGTAATGACGATCGAGGCTAGCCTAAAATTGAATCGCTAATATCTCGGTTCAGAGTGGAGCAATTTGACTGAAATTTTCAGCATATTCTGTTTTCATTATCTATTTTTTAACTATTATACCGAGAACTGTCATTGCCTGGGCATGGATTAATTTGAGCATTGCCTGGGCATGGATTAAATAAGTTAAAACTATTTGGTAGTAGAGCAGAGTTTGAGAGTTATTTTCCAGCAATTTTCTGCGGTTAGGATTTTTAAATATGTTTTCTTTTTCAGACAGCTGTGTTATATCCTCAACTAGTGTTACGAGTGTCATGTCGTCACTGACAGGTCTCATTCTGTTGAGTGACATTATAGGTCAACAAATGCTAAACTCTCCTACAGGAACTGAAGAAACCATAAAACATCTGAAATATTCCATCCAGTCATTATTTAAGGTGAGTCATTCATCATTTACTGACTTTAGTCCTACTATACAGCATCATTTACTGACTGTAGTCCTATAAATAAAATAAAACAAGTACGAACAATCCAAACCACTAGACAAAATTCGAAGTCCTAAAAAAAAACGGTATAGGCAAAATAGTGTAATAAGGCAAAATAGTGTAATCAGCATATGGACTGTCCACCGTATCATACAGCATCATTTACTGATTGTAGCCCTACTATACAGCATCATTTACTGACTGTAGTCCTACTATACAGCATCATTTACTGTTTGTAGTCCTATCACACAGCATCATTTACTGACTAGTCCTATCATACAGCATCATTTACTGACTGTAGTCCTATCATACAGCATCATTTACTGACTGTAGTCCTACCATACAGCATCATTTACTGAATGTAGTCCTACCATACAGCATCATTTACTGACTGTAGTCCTATCATACAGCATCATTTACTGACTGTAGTCCCACCATACAGCATCATTTACTGACTGTAGTCCTACCATACAGCATCATTTACTGAATGTAGTCCTACCATACAGCATTATTTACTGAATGTAGTCCTACCATACAGCATTATTTACTGAATGTAGTCCTACCATACAGCATCATTCACTGAATGTAGTCCTACCATACAGCATCATTTACTGCTTCTGACCATAAGGTCAGAATAGTTAGTCTTGTTTGGCTTATAGCCTATTATGCATGTTATGAACAATAACATGTAATATTTTATGTTTCAGTCAAGTCATCTTCATCCATGGTTTAAACATTTACAAGATACAGTTGAAGATGTTATAGACACCTGAAGATGTCATAGACATTGATATTTATAGACTAGATTGACAAGTACCGGTGTCTTTCAATGAACTACAGAATCTTGTGTTTTGCTGCACTGACCTTACCAATACTGCATCGAGTTTGCTGTAGCAGTCTACTGCATTGAGGGGGGGGGGTAGATGGCCGAATGGTTAGCGCGTGCGTTGTATCATAAGGTCTGTCATTGAGTCAACTGGCATGGTTTCGATTCCTCGGGTGAACGTGACAAGGAGTAGGATCGCCTGTCGTGGGTTTTCTCCGGATCTTCTGATTTCCTCCCACTGCTAAAGACCACCTACGCGCAAGCGAATTATTGAAATAAAATTGAACTATATGTTAGTCCCGAAATGACTCAGTTTGTGTCAAGTCCCCAGCTCTCTCTCTCTCTCATTTCATTGCCATATATGAAATAAACAGATATTTATAAAATACACGACTAGTTTTATTTATAAAAAACACTTGAAAAGGGAAGAGTAAATTACAACACACAAATCTTAAATAAATAATAAATCACAGTCTGAATAAACATATCATAAAATTGTTAAAAATTAAAAATAAAGGGAGATGACTTAAAACATCGTTATATCCTATTGATTTGGTATATTTTGTGTAATAGCAAGCCCGTTAATTATACTGGTATGGTTGAACTTGTTATTTAAACGTTCATTTAGATCAATGTTTCCCAACCAGGATCCACCTACGAAAAGATTTTGGGGGTTTGCGAAGTCAATGGGGTCTTCGAGGAAAAAGAGGTCAATGAAAGTATTCGGACAATGAATTTCCATAGCTGATAATCAGAGTCACATTAATTGAAATGGCGATCATCGTGCTGTGGATTGATGTTCCAGGTTTTGAAACAGAATGACAATGACAGGGTTAGCATAAGGCCTGTCATTGAGTCAACTGGCGTGGTTGTACGGTGACAAGGAGTAGGGTCGCTTGTCCAACCTCGTGGGTTTTTTCTGGGTCCTCTGGTTTCCTCCCACTGCTAAAGACCCCTATGTGCAAGGGAATTATTGAAATAAAAGAATCGAACCATATGTTAGTCCTGAAATAACCTAGTTTGTGTCGAGTGGACGTTAAACTCCAGTTCTCTCTCTCTCTCTCTTTTTGTCAAAACTGATCGGAATAGTATTATTTTTGGACTGATATTCCTTTTAGAGCTTCACTTTTCACAATATTGTAATTTGTAAATGAACAGAGATTTTAAGATAATAAACAAAACAGATTTCTATAATGAACATCTGGTATTAATATACAATATGTAACAATATTTGTGTAATGATAAATGTCATACAATAGCGCTGGAATTTCAACCAAATGGTTGATAATCGGTGTTAATTACAATGTTATAAAAAAGTCGTTAACCATATAGATTGTTCAATAAGTTATGTTTAGGTTCAATTAACTATATTTATAACATATGACACATACCGGTAAATTCTATTCCATATAATTGTCTCAAACTCATTCTCATAAGAAAGGTGTTAACGATATGACTGTTGAATAAGTTGTGTTTTAAATTCAAATAATGATATATAATAACACATGACCCATCCCGGTAACTTGTTTCATATGTTAATTTCATTCAGTTACAATTTAACTATATATGGTAGTATGTTTGAAATTCATTTAACTAAATTGAGTAATAATCTTTGAGAAGCATTTAGTAACTGGATAGAGCAATAAACTATAACACATACATACTTATTTATTTGGGCGACGTTTCGATAGCTTGACAACGTTAAGAGAATACTCTTTAAAATGTCGCCAAAATAAATAAGTAGGTGTTTTTCCATAAGTATGTGTTATAGTTTAAATCGAGTAACTTCATTATCACCTAATGAAGATTTTTATTTTCCTGTTTTATTGTGTGAAATGAAAGCAAATTGATCTTTCAAGCTAAACCACCAATTAATTAAAACCATAAACTTGTACAGCTGGTCATTAAATATGAACTGATAGAACAGATTGTAGCCATTAATAATTAATTATATATACACACTGGTCGTTATCAAGCATACAAATGAGTTTATAATAATAGTCATTGTAATCCATAGCATGATGTTGTGTTATAGAGAGAGAGAACTGGAGTTTAACGTCCACTCAACACAAACTAGGTCATTTCGGGACTAACATATGGTTTAATTTTATTTACATAATTCACTTGCACGTAGAGGTCTTTAGCAGTGGGAGGAAACCGGAGGACCTGGAGAAAACCCACAGGGTTGGGCGGGCGACCCTAATCCTTGTCACATACAACCGAGGAATCGAAACCATGCTAGTTGACTCAAAGATAGATTTTATGGTACAGCGCGCACATGCTAACCATTCAGCCATCCAACCCCCCTTGTTGTGTTATAGAATGTTCAATCGCTAAACGCCATTCAAAGATTATAATGAATTTCTGACAGTAGTCAAATATCTTTTGAACATGTAATTAAGGGGGTTTGGTGGCTGAATGGTTTAACGAGTGCACTTTAGATCATAAGGTTTGTCATACAGTCAAGTGGTGTGGTTTCGATTCTCCGCTTGTCCATGTCAAGGAGTAGGGTCGCCTGTCCGACTTTGTTGGTTTTCTCTGTCCTCCGGTTTCCCGCTACTGCTAAAGACCACTACACACAAGCAAGTTATTGAAATAAAATTTAATGATATGTTAGTCACGAAATGAACTAGTTTGTGCCGCGTGGACATTTAACCCCATTTCTCTATCTTTCTACCTTTTGTAATATAAATGAAACTAAAAGTATTACAATAAATTTTAAAATTAAAATGTTTTGACTAGAATATTTTGAATTTAAATATTGGTAAAGCCAATTGAAGAGTCCAGGGGAAGAATGATCTAAGTCACATTTTTGTCTTTTCACATAAAAGGCAAAAGAGACTTTTGGACGAGAATGTTTGACGCAAACAGAACAACGAGTGGGTTTAATTACAACTTCAAAAAGATGTTTAATACTTCAACTTTTCAGGCAAATTAAGGTTTTTACCTGAAATTTATTGTTCCACAGAAAGCTTATACAATTTGCTACCAGATGGCGCTATCAACAGTGCTTCATTGAAAAAGTGACTTAGATCGTTCTTCCACAGGGCTCTTTAATTGTTTGGAATAAAATATTTCAAATTAAACCTTTGCTTTGTTTTGATTTGAATATTATGAATTAAAGTCAATTGTCTAGACTAGAATAAATTGGTTAAGATAAATCCTTAATAACAACAACATATATTAACAAAACGTAAAGCTACATGTAGTTTTAACTACGTAGAAACTCACATAATCAACAACACCGATAAAGCATAATTATTGTCAAAATAACAACAGACTTATAAATACATATATGCGCATAATTTATACATGAAGGTCAAACATATTAACTCAGAATAAATAATTTATATGTTATTAGATAAAAATCTCTAAGTTAGGTGTTGATTCATAATAATGGTTCATATTGCTTTACCCCTTTCATTTCCCTTTTAAGCGGAAATTGCAAATTTTTAAGTTATATTTTTAAAATTTATTAAAATAAAGCCTGAAAATAGATGGTATCCATAAACAGTCCTACCTTGTTAAAGAATAATCCTATTAATCCTATAATTCACTATTGCCAGCTGAGAAATTGGCAAAAATATCATTTTCCTCTTCATTTTCAATTGTTTGAAGTTAGCTACTTCATGGTGGAGAATAGAAAACACGGGAGGTATACGTAATTGGGAGGTAATTGTGTTATTATTTCCGGTGTAAATGAGTTTTAAGTGTGAGAATGACACCTATGATCGTATAATAGTGAGTTGACAACCTATTAAGCAAAAGACGTAGAAATAATTATGTTTTGACTTTCTTATAAAATATGAAATTGTGACTTTAAAACAATAAATAGCCCTACACAATAAATAGCCCTATTCATTTACTCCCCAGTTTAAACACATCATTGCCAGTTCTTTACAAATCAAAATCATTTGTTTTAAATCCTCACAACACCATTTGTATTTATCGGACAATATTTTCGTAAGATGTCCTCAAATTAATTATTTGACATTTAATTTAAGACAATAAAATGAAAATATGTAATGGTAGATAATCTTCCAGGTGATAGTCAATGAGATTAACAGAGGGTCAACAAAAGAATTTATACAAGACTTATACATACTAGATCGGAGTGTGGTTAGGCTAAATACTGTACCAGGTAAACATATAAATTGACTTTTTTTGTTATAATAAGAAAATATATATCTAATGATTGAGATTCTTAATGAATAGTTGCCTGCCGACTCTTTCTTTCCTTCCTCTTATCTTATACTCCCTCTCTCTCCTCTTCCCCAATATGCACCCTCACCTCCCTCTCTCTCTCTCCCCTTCACTTTCCCTCCCCTTCACACTCTTTCTCTCCCTTCCCCAGGCTCTCTCTCCCTCCCTACCCTCTCTCTCTCCCTCCCTACCCTCTCTTCTCCCTTCCCTACTCTCTCTCCCTACCCTCTCTCTCCCTCCCTACCCTCTCTCACTCCCTCTCCCACAATCTCCACCCCTTATCTTTCTCTCTCTCTCTTCCCCATGCTGCTCTCTCTCCCCTTCACACACTCTCTCTCCCTTCCTACTCTCTCCTCTCCCCCAATCTCCACCTCTCTCTCTCTCTCTCTCTCTCTCTCTGTGCTCCAGTCTCTCACCCTTCCCCATGCTGCTCTCTCTCCCCCTCCCTACCCTACCCCGTCCCTTAACTGCCTCTCCCTTCTCCATCTCCACATCCCCTCCCCTTACCACCCACATCCCTTTCCCCTATCTTCACTCACCTCTATCTTCCAATTTTGCCTTTGAATTTGCCGATATTGAAATTGAATAAAGTAGGACTTTACTTAAAGTAAGAACGCTACCGTACATATAACCATTTGACTAAATACACATAATTACCATTAAACGACTTAAAGTCAAAATTCAAAACCTATATCTAAATCATAGTCATAATCATAAATATCATCGTCATATTCAAAATCATTCTCTGAGTCTTGTTCTTCACAATGAGATCCACCGCTATCACTAGTATCTCCGTCAGAGTATTGCATTGCTACATGGAGGGCGCTGGCGTAGGCTTCATCATAATGATCGCACTGATCAAGCACCGCCAACGTTGATTTCGGAAGGTTGCCATGAGTTACCACCGAGATATTGTCAATAGGGGGAGGTATATGTGACAATGCCTGTGGGTATCTTTCAGAAATTTCATTCATTTTTGTGGTGTACGGTAAGTCATTATTTAAAACGAAGATACTATCGGACGTAGGTACGAGAAGCTGATATCCGTAAGCCTGAGCACCTGAAGTCTCACAACCTGGGATAGCAGCAGTTTTACGCAGAGCCGTCACCCAACGACTCCGGATTTCGTCCAGAACAAGGGCAGGAGTGCCTGGGTGATGGATGAACACTGTGTCGTCACGGATACACATCACAAACGGTTTCACAAAATCGTCATAACTGATTTCTGGGGCGGAGATCTCCCATGCATTAAAGATCTTAGTTTTAGTGTCAAAGATGGCAAAGCCGACACCCTTCTTAATACAAAATTCTTCAGATGGTCCTGTTCTGTGACGATACCATATATAGACGTGTCGGTTCTCCTTGACTGCAGCGCGAGCCAAGCTGATGAATCTTGACCCTGGTATTTGGAAGCATGTATATTGATGGCTTGTGAGATTACAGAGGAATAAATGACCAGTGCCCTCTTTATTCCCGATAACATACAAATGATTATTACAGTGAACCATTACAGGTGGCGCTGTTCGGTAATTTGTCAGCGTCGTTCGATAACAAGGATTATAGAAATCAACGGTTCGAAACGAGAACAGTGTTGGTTGCCCTGTTATCAAGTCTACGACTAGAATATTAATTTTCATCATGTCCGTGGGATACGGGAAACTGGAACATAAGTAAAGATAAAGCTTGTTGTTTTCACACACCATATTACATACGGTTTGTCTCATTGGAATGGAATGGAGAATTTTTTCTCCTGGCAGTGAATAATGATACCATTTATGATCGACTAAGTTATACACCAAAATTTTCACGAATTTTAATCCTTGATTGCAAACAGCGGTGAATAAAACTGGACTGCATACTTCTGATGGACTTAACTTTTCTACCATTGATTGACACATCCCGCTTTCGGATAAACAGCGTTTCCGTCTATCTGTAAGATGTCCGCTTCCAAACTGATGATCTTCCAGCGATCTACGCATAATTTCCCCTCGTGAAAGTTCACGTCCCATGTGAGCTGTATCGTTTGAGTAATCCGACACCCAGGAACGTATCAGAGATATCAGATCACTTTGGTAGCCTTGTCTCGATGATCTATCATAATCAACCCACGCTTGTACAAGACGTTTTAATTCATTATAACTCACATGTTGGACTACACGGGCATCATCTAAAAGTTTAAATATCGAATTGACCTGAATCTCGAGAATTTCATCGTGGTATAAGAAATAATCGTGGAATCTTGATTCTATAATTTTTTGAGCACATTCACCAACTTCCTTTAAATTAAAATCCTCGGCTAGAAATCGAACGCGTAGACAGTTGGTCAGATCGAGGTTTCCGAGTTCGAGAAAGAATTGCTTGCAGTATTCTTTAATATCATCTAACAAAAGAAAATCAGAGATTCTGACAACATCTTCGATATTACTTGTTGATATATTGATTGAGCCTGTGTACATATAATCAAGAACCACCGAAAAAACAGAATCGTTGTCCAAAATCATCGACTCACTAAGATCGACATCTCCTGATAACTTTTCTCTCATATCACAGGTAAACATAGAAAGAAAGTAAGGACTCCATAGTGCTAAAATGGCTTTGTGAGCTTGGAATGATTGTCCATTTAATTTAATACAAACGTCACATAATTCTCCAGTTTCTCGCTGTCTGAGCAGAGGGCGAATAATATAATCGTTAATATTCCGAGAGAAAGTCTTTTTGGACGACTTCATGTAATGCGTCATGGTAAATGCAAGGTTATAACGTTACTCATAATAGTGCTGGAGATTTTAGGTGAATAAATTATAATTGGTAATCTGTGTGGATCATATAGCAGTCGATCGAAATGAGAATATTATTGATCGTCTCGACATAATCAAAGTGCCTTTAGAGTTATCTTTCTGTTTTACGACCTTGACCTTTAATATCTCATTTTATTTTCGAGTAGCCAGACTTGATTGTAACGGTAAAATCCTTTACAATTTTCGGGAGACTGGATAATGTTGACTTCAACAGGTGAACCCGTAAAGAAGCTAAAAATAGAAGATTGTGAAGATTGAATAAAAAGGAACGGATCGGTTTATGTCGATAAATATAGATCAAAAAGCCACCGTTTGCAGGTGTTAAAAGCTTATAAAATAGCAATGACCACCTTGATCTAAAAGATTAGGCCTAAGTGAGGCCCATCATCATGGCAGGAGAAATTATCCACTTAAATGTTGGAGGAACAAGGTAAACCCAATAATGTCACGTTCATTTTCTCAGATAAAAACTTTCTCTTCTATATTTTCTAGGGACTAAAGATGGCCAATCTGTTTTTTTATGAATTTTGTTTTGCATGGTTTGGCTGCAAGAAAATTATTGAAAATATTTAATATTATTATTATTATTTATTGTTGAAGAAATTATTACAATCGCCATCATTTTTGTCATAATTAATATAAATTAAATGTGAAAGGCACTGTTCTGACAGTGACAATGTTCTGTAATAAATTACTCATTATGATTATGAAACATTTTTTTTTAAGCATTGATCTGTACGATTATCTGAACTCTCATCGATGCATCGCAATTTGTCCTCTCTCGATTCGTGTTTTTTTGCGCGCTTCATTGACATATCAATATTATCATATCGTGACTGCAGTGGCAATACCCATCACTACCCATGATCACTATGCATTCAATACGAGGGGATCACGGTGGCTAAGTGGGTAAGACGCTGGCTCGCCAACCCGGCGGTTGGGTGTTTCGATCCCAGCATTGACCGAGAAAGTTCATCCAGATTTTCCGGTGTGGTTCTCCCTTGTCATTGATGTAGGACAGAGGACCTGACAAAGACAGCTGTCTTGTGGTAAGGATGTGATGGAAAATCGAGGTCCAGTGTACACATTGGCGTGCACGTAAAAGATCCCTTGACAGTTGGAATTCGATATAAGAGTAGGTCGTAGTGCAGCTGTCCGGGCAAAATTTCCTCCATATCACACTGTATGGCGTATGCCCGTCTTCATTAGCCCGATTTAGGAGCAGAACAGTAGGACGTTAAACCCCATTTCATTTCATGTCATTTAATATTAAGCTAATGTAGATGGGGCTAAGCCATGCAGTTTGCTAGGAGTGACAATTTATCCGAAGAGCTCTCTGTGGAATATGCTTATTTCATTTTCCAACTGTCAGCTGATCTTTACTTTGCTGCCATCTACATGAGTGACATGACCTTGTTTTTTGTTCTGTTCGATAGACTAGACACTTTTCCTTGGAGAGCCGTTTGCCCTGCACCAATGAAAAGGGGAATACAGACTGCAAACATACATGTAAAGACACTTAAACATAAATTATGCAAGAGCTACATCTGCCTATTGTATCTTTAAGGTGCAGAACTTCTGTTCAGCTAAGCACTGCAGTGTCATAAATATAATAAACTGTTAATTGAAATGGAATTAATCTTGCTCTTAAAGTAAAAATCTCATGAATCTTAATATATGATGATTGTTGAAAACCATTCGTGGGATCTCTTAATAACAGTGGTTCATTAAGTAACGCGCTGGCTCACAAACCAGAATGTGCATGTTCGATTCTTCTGTTGGCAGGAAAAGTCCTTTGGGATTTCCCAGCATGGTTCCCACTTGTTACTGATGCAGGTCATAGGGCCTGGTGGCGGGGAACAACGTCTAATCTTTCATATGAAGGGAAAAATCAATGTCCCTTTTACACATTGTTGGAATTTGATGAAGAGGAGTTCACAATTAATTAGCACTTGGGGTCGGGTGTCCGAATGATTAACACATGCGAGTCTGATCATAAGGTTTGTCATTGAGTCAAGTGACGTGGTTTTGAATCCCAGCTTGTACGTGACAAGGAGAAGGGTGGCCTGTCAAACATCAAGGGTTTTCACCGGTTTCCTTCCACTGCTAAAGACCCCTACGGGCTAGTGAATTATTGAAATAAAATTTAACCATATGTTAGTCCCGAAATGTCATAGTTTGTGTCAAGTGGACGTTAAACCCCATTTCTCTCTCACTCTTTTAATTAGCCCAGTTGGGGCAGAAAAGTTGTACAATTTGACCCAACCATTTAAACTTTTGTTTGTTTACCTTTCTATCTTTCCAGATTCTCCACGTCAAGACAAACTCTAACATGGATACCAGATTCATTTTTTACAAGGTACATTTAATTTAACATGTAAAATTAAATAAAATAATTAGAGTATATTTGATTAAGATTTCATGTATATAAAATACAAGGGGTGTATATTCTTCCACAATGTACCTTTTTTTCTATCCATACTGATTTTCCTCTCATCCCTGGCCCTATGATCAAAACTTTTCTTAGGTGGTGTCCAAAGAGGGTGCTCGAAGTGAGAAAATAGTAACCGCTGTTAGCCGAAGGATGAAGAGATTTATTTGGAAGACTAAAAAAGACAAATTTTATTTATTTTATGTTATTTACCTTTTCTTCCTTACTCTGTACCTTTTTTACTCAATATTTATTGGCTCAAATAGAATAAAATATATCCCTGTAATATAGGATACAAAATATTCATACATCAGGATATTTGAAACAGTAACTGGTTGTATATATAAGTAATATTATTCTTGTTGGGGCGACACCTTTAAAACCCCTAAAGCTCCGCCAGCTCCTCCAATTAAAGTATGATCGACAAAATAAATAAATATTTAAACTGAGGGCAAGTATTATCACAAAGTCTATTACGTTCAAGTTTGTTAGCAATAACTCATCTGAAACCGATTCTCTGCCAGTAGATATTATATAGAAAGGTAAGAAACAAAGTCTACAACCGTACATTCAGTCAACGCTGTTAATTAAAAAATCGAGTCTACTATTTATTTGGGGGGGGGGGGGAGATGTTTAACAGAAATTTGACTTCCTTCCGAGCAATTTAATAAAATAAAAGATCATTGACCAGACCTAGAAAAGCTATGAGTTTAATTGGTCTGGCATATTAATGTTAAGGCGAGATATTTCTTTTTTTTATAGTATGCTGAGTGGAAGAATTTCGTCTCTACGAGATGAGACCGGTGCAGTAAGTATTATATCATTGATCTCACATGCATATTAAACATACACTATGGGAGATAAGATAAAGAGCTGGCAGTTCTCATTATAATAGTTAAAATCTAGATAATGTAAAGGCAATTTGCTGGAAATCTCAGTCAAATTGATCTACTAGGAACCAAGAATTAAGACATTGATTAAACATCTCATATAAACTATTAATTAGACATTAATTAACTTATCCAAACCATAACCAACTCTCGATGGCATCGCTATCGCGCGATATTTACTGGATTAGGATCCCATTTGCTGCTCGACTTCATAATTTAATCATGAAATGGATGATCGAGACTATATGTTTTTTATCGTACAGACTTTAGTAATGAGGATCGAGGCTAGGCCGAAATTTCAATCGCTTAATTCTCGGTTCATAGTGGATCAGTTTGACTGAAATTTTAAGCAAATTGCCTTTACATATACCTTATAAGGAATCTTTGATGAACCTCATTTGCATACAGAAAAAAGTCTGGACTAAGACGGAAATTAGTGATTTAATGAATCTACAAGGTGATTATGTTTTTGCTAGACGGAGCCGTATTGTCAGTTTGTCTATGTATTAAAGGGTAAAGATGAAATTAAACAAAACTTGTTTCTATTTTAGATATTTATTGACAGAGATCCCAAATTATTTGCTGTTATTTTAAACTTTCTTAGAACTAAAGAAGTAGAATTAAAGTAAGTATTCATTTTCTTTTAACTCTGAAGTCAGAAATTATTTTAAAAAAATGATTTAAAACCAAATTCTAGAGTTCAGTTTATTACAAAAATACATGACCCAAATCTTATACTCTGAATAACAAAAAACAATACAATTTATAGCAGAATTCTAGTTGAAATTTTGACAAGAAAAACATCTCCCAAATCTGTTATGCTGTGAATCAGAAATTATTTAAAAACAACTTTTAAACTTGAATTGTACTTAAAATTCTAATAGGCAAAAATGTCTTCCACGTCTCATATAGTCGGATATTATTTTAAAATATCTATTTAAAACTGAATTCTGTGTTAATTTCGCTCAAGAAAGAATATGTCAGAATTTCATATAGGTATACATCTACTCTGAAGTCAGAAATTATATAACATATTTTAAAATATTGTTTACTATTTCTTGGTGAAAATAAATAATTTATAAACTATAAAATACTAGGTTGCTTTTCTCAACCAGTGTAAAGATGTATACACTCTTGTTTTTTTCAGAAATTTAAATTTATCTCCTTTACGACACGAGGCAGAATTTTATGGTATTACTCCACTAGGTAACTTTATTGTTGATTCTTTACATTGTGATCATTTTGATTTTTTTTTTTGATGAACAAATGAATAGAAAAGGGTAGGGACTTAATCTTATCGGCGTGAAAGTTTTATAACGACAATTCTTTATCCAACTTTCTGTTCATGCATTACGGAAGCATTGACTCCAGTGGAACTTCAACGATTATATAAAGGGAAAAGACACACTCTCTCATACTTGTCTGTGATATCACCTCAGTGGAAGCGGACGTAAAATACAACTAACTCACAATCTCTCTCTCACTTGAACCTGAAAGGTTTGCCTAAGAACTAAACTAATATCTTTATGAGGGAAATCTGTGATGGCTCCCCCTCGTTACTATATGCAAGTAATAAACACAAAAACATAATATGGAACACAATTACTATTTTAATTTAAGGGACATTTCGTTGAAGGTTCTGTCAAAGTTATCAAACAAATAATGATGATTAGAATATACAGAAGGTTTGTATATTATTTTCAACGAAACGTCGCTTAAATTAAAATAGTAATTGTGTTCCATATTATGTTTTTGTGTTTATTACGTATGTCAATTGCTAAATGCCTCTCAAAGAAGATATATGCAAGTAGATAAAAATGAATGTTTAATTTAGATTACCGACAACTTTCCCAGGAAAATACACGGAATGGAATGTACGTTATATAATTACATGCCATCTGATGGTCTAGAGAGAGTTGATTATAGGCTTGTCATGTTAAATATAAATGATATAACATTTGAAGCCTAAAAATAAACAAAAATTTCTTGTCTACGATATCACCCCTGGTAGAAGTGAATGTTAAACTCCAGAAACGAACTAAAACAAACAAGCCTAAAAAAAACCTGCAATATACAGATTTAGCTCCCTAAAAATCCATCTTTAATTATAAGGGGGGTTAGATGGCCGAATGGTTAGCATGTGCACGCTGTATCATAAGGCTTGTCATTCAGTCAACTGGCATGTGGGGGTTGGGTGGATGGCTGAATGGTTAGCACGCGGCGCTGTCATGGGTCAACTGGCGGGGTTTCGATTCCCCGGTTGTACGTAACAAGGAATAGGGTTGCCTGTCCAACCTCGTGGGTTGTTTCCGGGTCCTCCAGGTTTCCTCCCCCTTACGCGCAAGCAAATTATTGAAGTAAAATTAAAAACCATATGTTAGTCCCAAAATGGCCTGGTTTGTGTCAAATGAACGTTAAACCCCATTTTCTCTCTCTCTCTTTAATTATAATCATTTTTCTATTTTTCAGTTCGGCGTCTGGTTTTATGTGAAGATTTAGACGACGCTTCGTGTGGCGATGTTCTATTCCATGGTTATTTACAACCTCCGTGTAAGTTAAAATTCCTGACAAGGACAGCTGACTAGTTGTTCGGATGATACAAAAAATCGAGGTCCCATGTACACATTGGCGTGCACGTAAAAGATCCCTTGGCAGTTGAAATTCGATATAAGAGTAGGCCGTAGCGCCGCTGCCCGGGCAAAATTTCCCTCCTAGCACACTGTATGGCGTATGCCTGTCTTCATTAGCCCAGTTGGAGCAGAACAGTACGACATTGAACCCCATTCCATTTCATTTTCATTTGGAAATTTAAATTAAGCACACTACATGGCGTACAGATTTCAACACTTCAGTCTGGTTTGTGCACGGAGGGTTGGGTGGCTGAATGGTTTAACTTGTGGAGTGTTTCATCATAAGGTCTGTCATTGAGTCAAGTGGCGTGTTTTCGATTCCCCGCTTGTCCAACCTTGTGGGTTTTCTCTGGGTTCTTTAGTTTCCTCCCACTGCTAAAGGCCGCTATGCGCAAGCGAATTAATAAAATAATATTGAACCATATGTTAATCCCGAAATGACTTAGTTTGTGTCGAGTGGATGTTAAACTCCATTTCTCTCCCTCTAACTGGTTGGTGCACATAAAAGAAACACTAATCTCCATTTCATTTCACTTTTAGGATTTTGTGACGTAAAATTTAAATATATTTCTCCTCCTTTGTATCCTCTGATGTATATAATATTCATTGAACTAATTAAAACAATATATTATATTCCAGGTCCTCCATTACCGGAAGGATTGGATAAACAGCGATCAACATCTACAACTAGTTTAGATGTAACAGACGTAGTTCGTGTTGTTGGTGGATCCGTTGTTAGAGTTAGTGAAACTGCTGCTGTTGCCACTGCTTCTAGATCACATTCCAGGTAAGTAATGGTGCACAGTTCACCACTCGCGCAGATATCATAGCGCAGTGATTCTCAACCAGTGTGCCGAGAGATCTTTCTAATTGTGCCGCAAAATTTTTAACGGCACTCTAAGAAAATGCGAAAAACCAGTGACCCCAATTGAGTATTCACTAGTGTCTACTGGTAAATTGATAGCTGTGTTTTTCTTTACATGTATATAGTTTGATTCATTCTAATAATAGGTCTACACTACGTCTTCAAAAAGTCATAACTTCACTCAGAATAAAGTAATTTAAATGAAATTTTCAACATATTCATTTTACATTATCTATTTTTGAACTATTATAGCAAGAATGGACAGCTCTTTATCTAAATCTTACTAATGTATCTTTAATAGAACTATTATAGCAAGAACAGGCAGCTCTTTATTTAAATCTTCCATAATGTATCGTTAATATAACTATTATAGCAAGAACGGTCTAAATCTTACATCTTTAATTGAGTGTCTTTTGATGTAATAAACAGATGTTTTATATTTTGTTTCAGAAACTCGTCGTTAGATAGTAGAATGTGTCACTCCCGTCAAGGTTCTCATGACCTTCGTACTAGAGGTCATTCACGCAATTCATCAGCTGATCTTCGTCATTCTCGTACATCATCACAAGATTTTAGTCGTCTAAAGATGTTTGATTGTGGCAGTAGTTCCACCAGTAAGTACTTTTATCAAGTTCTTTTGAATGAGAGTCAGGGTGGCTCCAGGCTCGCTAACCTGGAGTTCCTGTGTCCGATGCCAGTGTTGGCTGAGAAAGTTTATCAGGATTTTCTGATGTGGTTCTCCCTTGACAGCTGTCTAGTTGTTCGGACGGGATGAAAAACTGAGGCTCGCTAACCTGGAGTTCCTGTGTCCGATGCCAGTGTTGGCTGAGAAAGTTTATCAGGATTTTCTGATGTGGTTCTCCCTTGACAGCTGTCTAGTTGTTCGGACGGGATGAAAAACTGAGGTCCCGTGTACACATTGGCGGGTACGTAAAAGAACCCTCGGTACTGGGAATTCGATATAAAATTAGGCATCAACGCCGTTGTCCAGACAAAATTTCCCTAATAGCATGCTGTATGGTGTATGTCCGTCTTCGTTAGCCCAGTCGGAGCAGTAGGTCGTTAAACCCCATTTCATTTCATGTCTTCTCCAATAACCGTGAAGGAAAACAACACCATACTGTTAAATATCATGTACATTGACATGTACCTTTATATTGTTTATTTACATTGGGCCTTGAACATGTATAATTCTCTGTGGTCACGGTGGCTAAGTGTGTAAGACGCTGGCTCGCTAGCCTGGAGGTCGGGTGTATAATTCTCTTGTAATCTCGCCAAGTCTAATGAAAGTCTGTGATAACTGTCATGGCGGCAACTGATTAAGGAAAATAAATATATGATGTATTGCCTGACCCACTGTAATATAGTCTTGATGTATTGACTGACTCACTGTAATACAGTCTTGATGTATTGAGTCGCCCTCTGTAATATTGTATTGATGTATTGACTCGCCCACTGTAATATAGTCTTGATGTATTGACTCACCCACTGTTATATAGTCTTGATGTAGTCCCTCGCCCACTGTAAAATAGTCTTGATGTATTGACTCGCCCACTGTAATATAGATGTATTGACTCGCCTACTGTAATGTATTGACTGATTTTATTTTATTTGTAGCTGTTATTGTTGAACCATTACGTGTTACTATGGTGAGGGGTCATCATAACTGGATTTGTGTTGCGTATCTTCACTTTGTCTGCTGTTTCAGGTATTACAACTTATATTGTTTCAGTATATCATCATATTAACCCTTTGTTTCAATATATCATATTAACCCTTTATCACTGGGTACATGTAAATATTGACTGCCTCACCTTTAATCATCAATGAGCCATGAGCAGATCAGGTTCAAATCCAGTGAAAATCCGACACATAAGATGGCATCTAGAGTTGATTAATAAATGTCTAATTAATAGTTTATATAACATTCAGGCCTAAAGAAAGACCTGCAATAGGCATTTAGCTCTTGCATAATGTATGTTTAATCACTGCATACAAATTTAGAAAACCTGTTGTCTGCCTGTCCAGATAGACTGGACTCCCTAGCTACGAGAACGTGGCTAAAAACGTTGAGATATATTGATGCAAAACGCGGAGGGTTGAGAGATGAGGTTTCTTATGAACTCTCATGACTAAAATGAAGCTAAAGATTATCGTCACATTTCAATCCTAAAATGACCTAAAAGGGTTTTTTGTGGATGGTATTCTCCATAATTATTCTGTTTGTTTTACAGAATGAAAGATTCCACTGGATGGCATCTGATCTGGGTCAGTCCATATATGGAAATACAGGTAGAGAGAATAGCCATCAATGCCAAAGTTTTAAACCCAAATCAAGATCATTCTAATAAAATGGTGGCAGCATCGTTTGATAGTATGATTAGATTGTGGAATATCAATGATGATGGCGACTCGAGAGAAATAGGTAAGATCTAGTGACACTCAACAAGCAGCCATTTTGAAAATAAAATAAAAGTAGAGTGGAAATATTGATACATGCAACTTGTGTCAAAAAATCGCATCGCGGAAGGCCTATATCGCGAAAGACCCATATCGCAATATACAGGCCCTAAGTTCACAAAGTATTCTCAAACTTAAGTTAAGAATTTACTCAGAATTTTTCTCCTTATTTTATCTAAAATATTGCCCTTTATAAAACTTGTTTTAATGTATCCAATACATCAATAAAAAACTTATGTACAAGATTTTGTGTTTCTGGATCAAAGATATTAAGTCTGAGAATGCTATGTGAAATCGGGGGGCCTGATGTATTGATTTTTTTTGACAGCTCTAGTATAATCTGCAGATAAGAATCACCTTGTAATACCTAAGCCAAATAAACAAACAGTGATTTGATTAACACCTGGAACTGAAAAACTTCAGATTTAATTAAAGAAAGCATTTACTTTGTGACAGTTGTGATCGGTTTTGGGCTGTGCTTTGAGCATGCTCATGCATGGATATTACGTCATAAAAATCGTGTATTATTATTATAATAATCGTATTGTAGTTGATTTTGGGATAGGCAAGCTTTGTTTTTATGTTTCCATGTAAATATGTTTGACATAGTTTTTGGTATACCAGATATCTGGTCATGGGAACCTTCTTGTTGCTGTTTAATTTGGTTATACTCATATTTAACAAGAGTATTTTAATCTGGTCCTACTCAAATTTTTTTTAAGAGTATTATATACATATATTTTCAGGAGTATTTAATCTGAATGTATCCGTAGATTCATTATTTTTTATTGGAAGTCAGTTGGTAGCTCTAAGTCAAACGGGAAAAGTTGGTGTCTGGCATTCAATGACACAACATTGGCAGGTAAACATAACATTTTAATATTTTAATCATTTTGTTTCCATCGTGGTTTACCTTTGTCAGTGGTGTAGGACGGAGGGCCTAGCAAGGACAGCTGTCTAGTCATTTAGATGAGACGAAAAACCGAGGTCCCTTGTACACATTGGCGTGCACGTAATAGATCCCTTGGCAGTTGGAATTCTATATAAGAGTAGGCCTTAGCGCCGCTGTCAGGGAAAAATTTTCCTCATAGCACACTGTATGGCGTAAGCCTGTCTTCCTTAGCCCAGTTGGAGTAGAACAGTAGGACGTTAAACCTCATTTTAATCATTTGATACTTCTTAAATGTAACATATTATATAAAACATTTCTCGGGGGTTGTGGGGTTGAATGGTTTAACGCATGTGCTTTAGATCATAAAGTCTGTTACTGAGTCAAGTCGCATGGTTTCGATCCCCAGCTTATACATGACAAGCAATAGAGTATCCTCCATCTGCATAAGACTTCTGCATGCAAGCAAATTATGAAAATAAAATTGAATCATATCTTAGTCCTGGAATGACCCAATTTGTGTCAAGAAGACGTTGAACTCCTTAGATACTGGAGGACAATTTATTAAAATAATTATCTTTCCGAAAAATTTAGATCCTTGAAGAAAATTAAAATAATTAATTACCTAATTGACGTAGATACTTGAGAACAATTGATTAGAATAATTATTTATGCGAATAATTTAGATCCTTGAAGATAATTGATTTATGATTGATTACATATATATTTATTGGTCTATTTTTAGATACAAGATGTAGTCCCTATAACAAGTTATGATACAGCTGGTTCATTTCTTCTACTAGGTTGTAATAATGGTTCTATTTATTATATTGGTGAGTCAAATATTGGGTTATAATAATGGTTCTATTTATTATAACCATTCACAGTAGTGAAAAATGTCTAGAATCATCAAAATCCTTTTATTTTGCCATTTTTTACATAAATTGCAATGATTGTGTGTTTCCATACAATTACATTATTTTATGAAATAAAGCAATCTATTAGAAAACAAAGAGAAATATTTATTCGCTAAAGTTTGCATTGCGATACATATTTAAAAAAACCCCACATTTCTATATATTGAAATATGAATGGTTTTGATAGCCCTAACATACATTGGGGGTTTGTGGCTTTGTGACACGTTCCATCATAGTGTCTACCATTGAGTCAAGTGGTGTGTTTTCAATCTCTGCTTGTACATGACAAGGAGTAGGGTCTCTTGTCAAACTTGGTCGTTTTTTCCACATGTCCTCCAGTTTCTTTCCACAGCCAGAGACCGCTAAGCACATGTGAATTATTGAAATAAAATTGTTATTCCCGAAATGACTTAACTTGTGTTGTTTGTTGTTGAGTGGACGTTTAACCTTATCTCTCTCTCCCTCCTACATTGTAACATATGTTTCAATATTTTGTTTTCAGATATGCAAAAGTTTCCATTAAGAATGAAGGATAATGATTTATTAGTAACAGAATTATACAAAGATCCGTCTAATGATATGGTAACAGCTCTTAGTGTTTATCTTACCCCTAAAACAAGTAAGTACGATCAACTTTCATAATATTGTAGTTGGCAAGGAAATGAAATGGGGTTTAACATCCTACTGTTCTGTTCCAACTGTACGCTATACAGTGTTATATGAGGGAAATTTTGCCTGGGCACATGTGTTAAACCAATCAACCCCCTAGAGATATTTTATGTTACATTTATGAAGTATCAAATGATTAAAATGAAATGAAATGTGGTTTAACGTCCTACTGTCCTGCTCTGACTGGGCTAAGGAAGGCGGGCATACGCCTTACAGTGTGCTAAGGCCTACTCTTATATCGAATTCCAACTGCCAAGGGATCTTTTACGTACACGCCAATGTATACAGGGGACCTCATCTTTCCGTCGTATCCTAAGGACTAGACAGCTGTCCTTGTCAGGCCCACTGTCAGTTTGCAAGGAATTCAAAATCATCCAAATGACGATCAGAGGTTTTCAGTGGTCATGTTATTCGAAATAAAAATCCTAAGGTCGGAGACCGCTGGTTTTATTCCGAATAACAACCATGGAAATAGGTTCCATTGACTCACACATTGAAAGTATAAAAATTATCTTGTACACTTGAAATTCAAAGCATGTGGTCATTGGAGGTTAATGTTACCTCAATATCAAACCCTAATGACTTTACAGTAGGATAAAACAGGGGTATAGCCACTTTAAAATATCTATAGTTGCTACAGCAGATGTAGTCTGGAGGTGTATAAAACATCAATCGTTGCTATGGGAGATGTAGTCTGGAGGTGTATAAAACATCAATAGTTGCTATGGGATATGTAGTCTGGAGGTGTATAAAACATCAATTGTTGCTATGGGAGATGTAGTCTGGATGTGTGTAAAACATCAATAGTTGCTATGGGAGATGTAGTGTGGAGGTGTGTAAAACATCAATCGTTGCTATTGAAGATATAGTGTGGAGGTGTGTAAAACATCAATAGTTGCTACGGGAGATATAGTGTGGAGGTGTGTAAAAGGTAATTGAATTTGTATAAATATACAATTTTATGTAGGTATAAATGTATTGAATTTGTATAATATATGAATGTTTCTAGGTTTAAGTGGTAATTGGATAGAGATAGCGTACGGCACCAGTTCCGGTACAGTTCGTGTTATAGTTCAACATCCAGAAACTGTCGGACATGGTCCACAACTCTTCCAAACATTTACAGTTCATCGTAGTCCCGTTACCAAGGTGATGTTATCAGAAAAACATCTTGTGTCTGGTAATTATTTTCATTTGTTTTAATCCCAATAACTTTAGTTTGTTTACTAAATATCCAGCACTGAAGAAGTTAAAGACACATTATGTAAGATTTAGATAAAGAGATGTCTGTCTTGCTATAACAGTTCAAAACAAGATAATAAAAACTGAATATATTGAAAATTTCATTCAAATTAACTTATTCTCAACGAAGTTATAAATGTTTGAAGTTTTGACAAGATTTAGCCAAAATATTATCAATTGTCAAGTACCCATTTTAACCTTAAATTATTAAATGGCGCTTGTGTTCTAATCCATTTTTTGGGAGCCACGGTGGCTAGATGGCTAAGACGCTGGCTCGCTAGCCTGGAGGTCAGGTGTTCGATCCCTGCATTGGCCCAGAAAGTACATCCAGATTTTCCGACGTGGTTTCCCCTTGTCAGTGGTGCAGAATGGGGGGCCTGACAAGGACAGCTGTCTAGTCCTTCGAAGGAGACGAAAAACTGAGGTCCCGTGTATGTATTGGAATGCACGAAAAAGATCCCTTGGCAGTTGGAATTCAATATAAAAGTAGGCGATAGTGCCACTGCCCAGGCAAAATTTCCCTCATAGCACACTGTATGGTCTTATGCCCGTCTTCATTATCCCAGTCGGAGCAAAACATTAGGACGTTAAACCCCCATTTCATTTCATTTCATTTCTAATCCATTTAATATCTAAGCCAATTTAAAAAAAGGCTCTGTGCTTTTATTGTGAATTTACTTGTGTTTTTAGTTTGTTCCGAATACAATCATGTCAGAACATGGAGTGTGACGAGGTTTCGTGGAATGATTTCAACGCAGCCAGGATCAACACCACTAGCTTCCTTTAAAGTTGTCTCCCTTGAAGATCTGGATCCACAAGCCAGCTATACTGCAGGCAATGATTTTGGTATGTATAACAATGTATAGCCTGTTTTAGGTTAATAGTGTGTTTGTATACTAGATTTAGATATACTATCGTAGCTTTGTCCTATATGAATATCACAATAAGTAAGGTGCTTTTTCACCATTTATTTTAACTCCAGAGACATATACTATGGTTTCACCTAGTAGGTTTCACCCATCATCTATGTTTTGATTAATTACTCTTTAATTCTTTATCTCTAATATCTAATGACTTCACCTAGTAGGTTTCACCTGTCATTTCCTCTTTAATTCTTTATCTCTAATATCTAATGACTTCACCTAGTAGGTTTCACCTGTCATTTCCTCTTTAATACTTTATCTCTAATATCTAATGACTTCACCTAGTAGGTTTCACCTGTCATTTCCTCTTTAATTCTTTATCTCTAATATCTAATGACTTCACCTAGTAGGTTTCACCTGTCATTTCCTCTTTAATACTTTATCTCTAATATCTAATGACTTCACCTAGTAGGTTTCACCTGTCATTTCCTCTTTAATTCTTTTTCTGTATATACCATGTCGTAACCCTAACCCTAGTTATCACAATTAAACCTCAGTATACTCATTTTGTGTAACCCATTAAGCTAAAGTTTGATAATTGTTATTTCATGACATCTCTGTTATTGTTGACTATACCTTATATATAGCGTGGTTTCGATTCCCCGGTTGTACGTGACAAAGAGTAGGGTCACCTGTCCAACCTCGTGGGTTTTCTCTGTGTCCTGTTTCCTCCCACTGCTAAAGACCCCTACGCGCAAGCGAATTATGAAAATAGAATTGAATCATATGTTAGTCCCGAAATGACCTAGTTTGTGTCGAGTGGACGTTAAACCCCATTTCTCTCTCTCTGTACCTTATATATAACACTGTCATAATTTTTTTCCTCATCTGTATGCTTGATAACGACCAGTGAAATCTTGTCGAAACGTTGTGTGTATATAATATAGTGATTGTTATCCATACAACTGTGTTGTGTTATATTATGTCTGTTTACTGGATTTAAAAATACTGCCGTAGCTTTATCGTTATACTGTACTGATTTGATCGTTTTTAGTCTTTTTTTCATAAACTGAACTGAGGGAACAGAAATCAAATCTTCTGCAAACTTTTCTGCAATGATCAACATCTGAAATATTTGGTGCCTGATCTTTTTCATATTTCTGTAACGCTTTGGATACCTTACCCCTAAAACTAAAGTCTGCTGAAACATTAACTTCATTTAAATCAAAGCTAAAGACCCATCTTTTTAAACGTTATATTAAACTGGGACATGATAATTATCATGTGTAATTTGTGTTATAGTATGCTTGATGTGTGGTCAACGCATAGAGCATTTCCCTATTGTGATATGGATTTTAGCGCTTTATAAGACTCCTTCAGATTTAAGCCAGCAATAGCAAAGGTGCCTTGCTTTCTGTAAATGATACGAAATAAAACAACAGAATAATTTGGACCTGGGGCCTTATTCAAGAAATCTTAAACTAATTGTTGATTGGCTGAGCACTTAAGTTAAAGCACCAATATTAGGTCTTGGCCAATGGAAAGGCTGCATTCTTAAGATAATCATGTTTAAGTTTTCTTCAAGTTCGTCAGCAATTGTCTGAGTTATTGTTATCTGATATTTGATGTAATAACTTTGTTTGATGTGATATCAGTAATAACTTTGTTATTTGATGTAATATCTGATGTAATAACTTTGTTTTATTTAAAAGGGCATTATGGGATATTAGATAAAGAGCTGACAGTTATCGCTATGATAGTTAAAAAATAGATAACGTAAATAGAATATGCTGAAAATATCAGTCAAATCACTCCACTCTGAACCAAGATATTAGCGATTGAATTTTAGGCCTAGCATCGATCATCATTTCTAAAATTGGTATGATAAAAAAAAAATCTTGATTATCCATTTCGACGTTAAATCATCCATCACAAAATGTATTCAAATCCAGTTAGTTAATATCACAGACTAGTGATGACATCGAAAGTTGATTATGGTCTGGATAAGTTATTTAATGTCTAATTAATAATTTCGATAACATTTCAGGCCTAAATAAAAACCTGCAATAGGCAGATTTAGCTCTTGCATAATGTATGTTTAATATTTGATGTAATAATTTCAGGTCCATTTGGTGAACAAGATGATCAGCAAGTATTCGTACAGAAAGTTGTACCAGAAACAGATCAACTTTTTATACGATTTTCTTCCTCGGGTCAAAGGTTAGTTAAATTATTTTTGTGATTTACAAAATACGGCTTAGGTAAATTGGCTTTTCAAATCATCAGCAAACATTGATATATTAAGCTATAGATATGCCAAGTATTGCCAACAGCATTTTTTCCAGAAATAGCAGGTGGTAGGGCACTGGCCGTTTGATTCAGGATGTCTCATGTTCATATCCTGTCTGGGGAGTTGTACTGGACAAAAGGAGTAGGGTCGCCTGTCTAACCTCGTGGGTTTTCTCTGGGTCTTCCAGTTTTCTCCCGCTGCGAAAGACCCCTACACGCTAGCAAATTATTAAAATGAAATTGAACCATATGTTAGTCCTAAAATGACCTAGTTTGTGTCGAGTGGACTTTCAACATACACAGCAATGTCAGAGTGTCAAGCAATTCTTTGTCAGTGAATTTGAAATTTTTTTGATGTTTGACAGCTTGTCTCTGTTGGTGTCGCAGTGATGCTCACATTGTTAATTTTGTTCTGGTGATATGGAGGCAGAATCGTTAACAAATTGTCTAAAAATATGGTGTTGACATATTCTAACCTCAATATATACCTACGAAAGCTACCAGTGCAGCATGTAACTAAAGAGGCATTATGGGAGATTTGATAAAGAGTTGACAGTTTTCGCTATAATTGTTAAAAAAAAATAGACAACGTAAATAGAATATATTGAAAATGTCAGTCAAATTGCTCTACTCTGATCCGAGAAATAAGCTTTTGAATTTTGGGCTAGCCTCGATCATAATTACTAGAGTCGGTATGATAAAAAATAGTCTCGATTAACCATTTTGATGTTAAATCATCCTTCACAAAATGTATTCCAATCCGCTAAATATCGCAGAGTAACTTTGGCATCGAGAGTTTATTATGGTCTGGATAAGTTAATTAATGTCTAGTTAATAATTTAGATAACATTTCAGGCCTAAAGAAAGACCTGCAATAGACAGATTTACCTCTTGAGTAATGTATGTTTAACCATGTTTATTTTATTGTTTTCAGGGTTTGTGTTATAAAGTCAGTTGATTCCAGTACTATCAGTGCTTTCTGTGTACACGAATGTGAGGGTTCAAATAGAATGGGTTCACGACCTAGAAGATATTTATTTACTGGACATACTAATGGTAGCATACAGGTCAGTATAAAATAATCTTTTATTTCGAGGAGATTCTCAAAGCACGTTGAGGCAGACTGATAATCAGACCATCAAACTCTCTTTTTTTGCAACTTTTGTTGAAATGAAATGAAATGAAATGGGGTTTAACGTCCTACTGTTCTGCTCCTAACCTGGGCTAATGAAGACGGGCATACGCCATACAGTGTGCTATGAGGGAAATTTTGCCCGGGCAGCGGCACTATCGCCTACTCTTATATCGAATTCCAACTGCCAAGGGATCTTTTACGTGCATTCCAATGTATACACGGGACCTCGGTTTTTCGTCTCATCCAAATGACTAGACAGCTGTCCTTGTCAGGCCATCCGTCCTGCATCACTGACAAGGGGAAACCACGCCGGAAAATCTGGATGAACTTTCTCGGCCAATGCAGGGATCGAACACCCAACCTCCATGGTTTCGATTCTAAGCTTGTAAGTGACAAGGAGTAGGGTCGTCTGCCTAATCTCGTGTTTCTTCTCCAGGTTTCCTCCTACTGCATAGGACCCCACCCACCCCATGCACAAGCAAATTATTGAAATAAGATTGTACCATATGTTAGTCCCATAATGACCTAGTTTATGAAAAGTAGACATTAAACCCGAATTCTCTCTGTTAGAAATTATATTTTTGAATTTTACAAATTTATTTTAGATGTGGGATTTAACGACTGCTATGGATCAGCTGAACAAGGAACAAAGTAAGTATACTTATTACATAACATCCACTGAACCATACTGTCAATAACGCTACTTCATTTTAATTCCAGAATGTTCTGAATTGACTTCACATTTCATGTTTTTTATTCATGGTAGGGTATTGTGAATTCACGTGTCTATACCTCTTTGTCAGCATGGTGTCCACAAAAAATATATTGGACTTAAAAATGAAATATTAGTAAGGCTTATGATAATTATTTATTAATTAAATATTCCATAACTAGGTCTTGACCGACATATACGGCCAACGTGGAACCCATGCCATAAAGGTTTCCAAAAGTCTTTCACATTAGTTTTAGCTGACCTGTCATAAAACTTCATTTTATATCACACCAGTTTTATACAGAGTTATTCCCCATTGTCAACGAAACCTTGGGAACGCTTGATTGTTAGTCCTGAACGTCCAGAATGGACAGAATTGCATTCGAGTTACACAGAATTCTGTCCTATCATAGTTCTTTCAGTCCAGAAAACGGAAGCAATTAAACGCAACCAATGTTTCAGCTGTCATGATTGGATGGGATATTTTCATATCAGACATAATGTGCGTTACAGTCCCAAATATCCTATTCACTCGGGGGGGTGGATGGCCGAATGGTTGAGTAGAATGGCAGGGTTTCGATTCCCCAGTTATACGTGACAAGGAGTAGGGTTGCCTGTCCAACCTCGTGGGTTTTCTCCGGGTCTTCAGGTTTCCTCCCACTGCTAAAGACCCCTACGCGCAAGCGAATTATTGAAATAAAATTAAAAACCATGTGTTAGTCCCGAAATGCCTAGTTTGTGTCGAGTGGACGTTAAACCCCATTTCTCTCTCTCCCTATTCACTCGATGTAACTATCTTTTGGGATTCCAGAATGCTCAGTCGAGTATACCCCTTGAAACTCTGTACGGGTCAATGATTTTAAGGTTATTTGTCTCCCCTCAAAATGCTATTGTAGAACATTTATTTGTTGTTAGGAAATACTGTGTATATTGGTTGCCAGGAAACCCTATTTATTTACTGTGTTAATAACGGTCTGATGGAATTTTCAAAATGACATGGATTAATTATTTACTTTTTCATTTCCAGAATTGAGCCCCGGTGGACCAACTCCCACAGAACTTGTCCATCTTCTGGATCAATGTGATCTTAGTTCCTCTCGTTCTTCCACGCCCTGTCTAAGTCCTGCACCGTCATTGGTTGGAGGTCTACCCTACACACAGTTCTACAACAAGCTGCGTACCTGTCATTTAGCCTCACAAAATGTAAATTCCGCAGCACAAGACCCTGGAGAAGACAGTGATGTTCAGGTTACTGGATTTTAGAAACTACATACACATGAAATAAGGTGATTGGATTGGTCAGTTTAAACTGTCTGCTCCAATGAAAATTACCATTTTATTTTCGGTGTTACTAACTTTTGTAATATGGTTTCCTTGTTTGTGTGTTTTTTAGTTTGATTATTTCAGTTGTGAGGGTTTTTCTATTTAACAATACCTGTATCTTTCTAGAGGAACCCCCTTCCCCCCCCACCCCTTCCCCCCCAAATTGTTTAAAAATTTGTAAAAACTGCTTAAAATCACCATAAATCATCTAATTTGTACTTCTGTCCAGTTTAAAGCTGACCATTCAATTTTGATAATGAGTGTCCAATTTACAAGTGTTTAATTTCTCAATCATTGTTAAAAAATAAACAACCCAATTGATTAATGATGTATAATGATTAATTTTTGATGGGATATGAATAACAGAAAGAATAAAAGGATGACCAAGTTGAATCAGTGAATATTTTTAAAATCTTTTTTTCTATTAATTGTAACCACATAAATCGTAACCACAAATACGGCTGTCGGTAAAGTGGTAATTTGGCATAAAATCTAAACACTCTTCATTTCTCGAAGACGTCCGGGAAAATAATGCCTTATCTAAAAACTAAACCCCTTTCAAATCTAAAACATTCCGAGAAACTGGACGGTCGTAAAGTAGACGATAAATGTCAAAACTAAACGGTGTTTCTAAATCTACACGCTAGCACAAACTGGGCGTTTTTGATAAATCTTGACGGCATTTAACACATTGTTGACGAGTATTAGATTCTAGATGATAAGGGTAGTTTCTTACCTTTTTTCGTAAAATCTGGATGATACCCGGTCCCTAGTGTAAATACTTGTAAATTGGACACTCATTATCAAAATTAATCAGTCAGCTTTAAACTGGACACATGTACAAATTAGATGATTTTTGGTGATTTTAAATGATTTTTACGAATTTTTAAACAAAGATTTGATATTAAACGAATGTGAAAGAAATTAGTGCTAGATACATAAGATTGAATAATACCTGGGTTACAGTGTTATGGAACATCTCCACTAACAAAATCATTTGCTAAGATTACTCCATGAAAAAAAAAAGAATTTATCAAGATCCCTCCATGAAAAAAATATATTTTTAAGAACCCCTCCACTAACAAAATTCATTTTTCCTGACACCTCCACCAACAAAATTCATTTCTCAAGACCCATCCTGCAAAAGGCAATTTGATTTAATAGCTTACCAACCCCCATAGCTAATTTAAATGGAACAGTCCTCATCTCCTTTTTTTGTTGTTGTTTTGCTTTTCAGTTTATTTTTGTTAGAATTTTTATATGAGAGGGGTGGGGGCAGTGTTTATTAAACAAGAGGTGGTGTGGGCAGTGTTTAATAAAGGAGATTGATGTGGGCAGTGTTTATTTTATGAGAGGGGGGTATTGGCAGTGTTTATTATATGAGAGGGATGTGGGCAGTGTTTATCATACGAGAGGTGGTGGGAGCAGTGTTTATTATACGAGAGGCGGTGGGAGCAGTGTTTATTATACGAGAGGCGGTGGGGGCAGTGTTTATTATATGAGAGGTGGTGGGGGCAGTGTTTATTATATGAGAGGTGGTGTGGGCAGTGTTTATTATATGAGAGGTGGTGGGGGCAGTGTTTATTATATGAGAGGTGGTGGGGGCAGTGTTTATTATATGAGAGGGATGTGGGTAATGTTATTATATGAGAGGTGGTGTGGACAATGTTTATTATATGAGAGGCGGTGGGGGCAGTGTTTATTATATGAGAGGTGGTGGGCAGTGTTTTTTATATGAGAGGTGGTGTGGGTAGTGTTTATTATATGAGAGGGATGTGGGTAATGTTATTATATGAGAGGGTGGTATGGGTAGTGTTTATGGTGAAAGAATAACTTTTTATTTACTGTTTGTTAACATGTTTGGGTTTATTTTTTTATAAATTTCATTGAAGGTTACATTTCATCACTGGTTTGATATTTAAAATTTAGAAGTCATGGCAGTTTTTTTTTTCTTCAATGTAGAATCATAATTTATCATCAAATCACCCAGTTTATTGGGTGTTGCAATAACACTTCATTTAATTTAAAGCACATAATGCTTTCTTTCTGTATGTGCTTATTTTGTAAACCACTAACTAGAAATGTACTAATATTACATTTTTTTTCCTCTTCAGGCTAGTCAGTTTCGGGAACGACCGGGTGATACAGAGGGAGCATGCAACACTCCAACAACCAATGAAAAGAGTAGTTATTGGGTTTAAACAGTATCGTCCAATCATCTGTGATGTAACATTTTGTATTTAAACAATTTCCATATTTCACGTTTTCATCTTTCCCATTATGTATGATAATATTTCATTTTTGTTTTCACAATTATTATCAAAGTGACCCAGACACCTTTATGGTTTTTTTTTGTTGTTTTTTTTTTCTTGCTTTAACTTTTAATTTACAGTGTTGTAAAACAAGAAATTAATTTGACATGACCTTATATTGAAACATATTTTATAGAATTATGAAGTAGCTTGGAATTAATAGTATATACAGAGCCGGGAACAGTAGACCTTGTAAATATATTTAACCAGTTAACTGCGTAGGGCGTTATATAATGTCCTGGACAACTGCCACTCACCGTGTGTAGGACGTAATATAACGCCCTGGAGGTATTTTCCCCAACCTATTCTTCGAACACGATCGCAGCATGTGTAGGACGTTATATTCGCCTGGTCAAGGAAATCTAATTGAAGGGAGACAACTCTATTTACCGTTAGTTTTAATATGGTATTAGACCACTAAAATTTGTATTCAGGAAGAAATAGGCCAAAAAATGACATTTTTCATCAAATTAATTACTCAATAGGGGGTAGTTAACGTTTTAAAAACTACGCAGTTAAGGGGTTAAAGATACATTATGGGAGATTAGATAAAAAGCTGACAGTTCTCGCTATAATAGTTAGAAACTGAAAATTTCAGTCAAATTGATCCACTATGAACTGAGATATTAACGATTGAATTTTGGGCCTAGCCTCGATCTTCATTACTGAAGTCGGTACGATAAAAAACATAGTCTTGATTATCCATTTCTTGATTTAATCATGAATGAGAATTGATTGAACAGCAGATCAGATCCTAATCCGATAAATATCGCAGGCTAGTGATGACATCATTGAGTTGATTATGGTCTGGATAAGTTAATTAATGTCCAATTAATAATTTAGATAACATTTCAGGCCTAAAGAAAGACCTGCAATAGGCAGATTTAGCTTCTGAATAATGTATATTTAATTAACTGACTGGTGAATTAGACAAGTTTTTATGTAACAATTGTAAGTTTTTAATACCACATTAAATGTTATCATGTTGTCAAGTTGTGTTCACGATTATCACAATCTGTAACTAACCAATACAGGATTACAGCTTTATATATTGTTATTTATATATAAATATTGTAGGGTTTATTGTACAATTTATATATAAATATTGTACAGTATATTGTATATTGCACAGTTTATATATAACTATTGTAGTGTTTATTGTATATTCTAAAGTGTATATATTATTTATATGCTGGTGTTATTTGTCTATCTATGAAAGATGATATTATAGGCAATAACTATCTATTATAGCAATTATCCCAGTGGTGGGTGTTCTAGTTGTTGTTAGATTAGCAATTATCCCATTGGTGGCTGTTCTAGTTGTTGTTAGGTCAACAATTATCCTAATGTCAGTCGTTCGGGTGACAATTATCACAGTGGTGGCTGTTCTAGTTGTTAGATTAACAATTATCTTAGTGGCAGTTGTCCGGCTTCCAAATGATGTAGCAGCAGTTGTCTGGATTGTAAATGTCCAGGAGGCAGTTGTCTGGTTGGAAGTTGTTCTAGTTGCAGTTGTCTGGGTGACAGTTGTTTGTATACATGTATACTACAGATGATATTTTATTTATATGAGGAGCCTAGTCTGTTGTTAGTCCCGTAAATGACCTAGTTTGCGTATGTCTCTCTCTGTCAGTTACTAAGTTTATATAACAAGCACTTGATGGAAAGAGGGAAATAGGGTTTAAGGTCTACTCTACTAATATTCAATAATTCGCTTGTGCAATATGGTACATTAGCTGTGGGACAAAACCCAACGAGGTTGGACAGGCAAGGTGAGAAACAAACTTGTCTATCTACCAGTTAGGATTGTTGGTAGTTATATTATTTTATATTATGAAAGATAAGTAATAATTATGTTATAAAAGCTGGTCTTGTCTATTATAATAAATGGTTTTTTTATGATATTGTATTGATAATGTTGTGATTTAAAAGTATATTGTTATATATTCTAACAGACTTTCTGGTTATTTATATATTGGAATCACAAATATATTTATCCCCAAAGTCCAGCTTAGGCATGTGCCTGAGGGGCCCAGGCCCCGCGGTTCATGGCACAAAGAGAAAAAATTCAAATTCCAGATGAAAGTTTCACGGTAATCGATCTAGTGGCACGAGGGCGGAGACTGAGCTATACCTCAACCTTCTCTATGAAGTTAAACTTGGTGATTGGTCTAGGCTTCTAGCACCGCGATGGGCGGAGACTGGGTGAATCTGCAACCCCTCAACTTTCTCTGTGATTGGTCAAAACCCATTCAAAAGGATAAGCCCCGCGATTCTAGTCAGGCCCAGGGTCCCTCTCCGGTTCAGCTGGGCTTTGCATATCCCTGACAATATTGATGTAACCATTGGTGCCTGTACTTGAACACCTTAAGAATTTTAGAAGTAAAATAGAGTAGACAACGTTATAAGGGCCGTTGGATAGGGAGTAGACGGGCAGAAGGGGGTCGTATGCTGTCAACCTTAAAGTGGACATATGAATGGACTGCAAAAAAAGTTTCAACAGAACCTTTCATAGGCAAAATTCTCTTCCCTCCCATTGGAAACATAACTGTAGAAAAGATAATAGTTTGTTAGTCATAAATGACTTTAGCACTATTTTGACAAGATGTTAAATGAAATGAGGTTTAACATCCTACTGTTCTACTCCGACTGAGCCAATGATGACCGGTACAGTGTGCTATGGGGGAAACTTTGCCCAGGCAGCGGCACTAAGGCCTACTCTTACATCAAATTCCAACTGCCAATGGATCTTTTACACGCACGCCAATGTGTACACAGGACCTCGTTTTTTTGTACCATCCAAACAACTAGACAACTGTCCTTGTCACGCCCTCCTTCCTGCATCACTGACCCGGGAAAACCACGCTGGAAAATCCCAATGAACTTTCTTGACCAACACCGGATCGAACCCGCGACCTCCAGGCTAGCAAGCCAGCATCTTATCCAGGTAGCCACCGTCTCCCACGGAGCTAGTTGTAGACAGACAGCGTAAGTTTAGTATGATGAAGGGCGTTATAAGTGGAATAGCACTAGTTAACCGGTAAACTCTAGTCCTTTCCTATGTGTAGTCCATCTTCATTAGTGGTGGGGGGTTGGATGACCGAATGGTCAGCATATGCGCATTGCATCATAAGGTTTGTCATTTAGTCAACTGGCGTGGTTTCGATTCCCCGGTTGTACGTGACATGGAGTATGGTTCAATTTTATTTTCATAATTCGCTTACGCGTAGGGGTCTTTAGCAGTTGGAGAAAACCCACAAGGTTGACAGGCATTGAAACCACAGCAGTTGACTCAATGACAGACTTTATGATACAGTGCGCACATGCTAACTATTCAGCCATCCAACCCCCTATCTAATGTTGGAACAAATTACAATGAACAAAAGATGTTTTGATATCTAGTATGTTCTAAGCTTACCAAAGTCAGAATTCAAATAAGGACAGCGGGTGGGGTCAAATCCAAGATGGAGGCTGTTTACCAAAAATCTTGGACAGATAGGAATTCAATACCAGCCAGTCCTAAAATGATGATGTCATGTCCGTATGATGTCACTATGATAACATATCCAATATGGTTGCCGAAAGACCAATTTCCTTGAATAACTCTAAAACCATAGGTGTTTGACCCCATAAATGTATTATGGACATAGTAGCGTAATATGGTATTGGGATGTATAGGCCACAAGATGGCCTGGATTGTTTATGATAATCAGAAGGGCTAATAAAAACAGCCACCTTACATTTCACTCCATCCCAGAATTCCATCTAGGATCAAAGCCTTTTATTAATCAAGGGAAGTCACTCAATTAACACAAAGAACTCAAGAAGGCTACAGACCCCTATTTATAGATAAGTTGGTTTAGTAAAGGAGTATATGAAAGTAACAGTTATTTTGAATGTTTACAGGTGAATGGATTACAAACACAAATTTAGGATTATTTCCCTCTGTTCTTTATTTACACTATATACAAATATCAACAATAAATATATCTTACAACAACTGATTTCACAAAATGGCTATTTAACATGATAAAATAAACACACACAGTGACTCAGGGAATCGTGAGGACTTTCTTCACAAGATCTCAATATCTTGAATGCTTTAGTCAAAATAATCAAGTTATAAAGATCCAGAATTACAACATTCATTGTTTTGTTTAGCGGTCAGATTAGTTTTCCAAATGTATCGATTTTATTGGTTCAATTTGTAAACTGCATATAGGAGACTAGGCTTTTTTTTTATCAACTTGCCAAATCAATTTGAATTTAGTGTCATGTGACAGTATAGTCAATTTCAAACTACTTCCGAGAGTTCGTTAAATGTGCAAATTAGCTGTAAACAATTCTTCTGGCTGGTCATAGTTGAAAAAAATAACAGGTGATTGATCACCCAAATCACACCTAGGGGTGATTTAGCGATTTGTGGTAATCGCTTTGTAAATTGGTGTCGATAAATTTGTTTATTAGGGTAACCGATATTTGAATTAGATGGACGTTACAGATGAAAATTTGATTGAATGCAAATTAATTTTGCTAATCTGTGGTTGATAAACACCCCTAGTATCTAGACTAGTCACCATAGCTATAACTTAAACGTAACGATTCTGTTCACCTCATATCTCATTTCAGAATTTGCAGAACTGTGACAATAGTTGATTCGGTGTCACTTAATTGCTATTCCGTCAATTCAAAACATTCTTGACTGACAATCAAGTACCTGCATTATGTTAATATTTTATAAACTTAAACATATAGCTAACAATATACAGTAGTTTATTTTGATTATCAGATCCCCAGAGTCACTTGGTTCACATGGTAAATGTAGCAGATACTGAAAAACGTGAAATTATTTTAGAGAAATTATGAAAGATCACAATGATTTCATTGCATAGAAATAATATACAGTGGTAAACGAAACAGCCACACCAATTTAAATTCTAGTTCTTCAGGATTAATTATACAGAATTTTGTTTTTCTATTTCTTGGAAAAAAATAATCTAAAAACAAAAAAACCCATCAACATTGGCTTGCTATATTTGGCTACAATTATTGTTGAAGTTTTTAAATTTTACAGAAAGAAAACCCAAACATAGCTTGTAGTCTATCATAAGGCTAACATCCACTGCCAATTAATCTTAAAGTTTTTAAATTTCAAAGATAGCCAATCACAAGGCTAATTACCGAGATCCTAAACACCAAAATTTTAAATTGGTCTGACCTTAATATGAATATTATATGGTGTGAATGGGATGTTAAAAACATAAGCAAACAAGAGTTATGCAGATAAAAAAAACAACAAATATCTCAACAAAAATTATTTTTCTCTTGAATTTGTCGTAAAATTAATTTCACTCAGTAGGATATGATTTTAGGTATCAAATAGTATATACATAAATCGAAAACTTCCATTGTTATTGCATTCTATGTTGTTTCTTTAAATGACCTCTAGATGGTTTACCTGGTCACCTAATCACAACAAAACACAACACAAGGTATATATGGATTATAACTACCGTAATTCTCTGTTATTTAATAACGATGTTTTGTAACACATGCAGGTCACGTTTTCCTTAACTTATTAAATAACAGAGAAGTAGTTATATCTATATATAAAAATGAAATGAAATGGGTTTTAACGTTCTACTGTTCTGCTTCAATTGGGCTAATGAAGACAGGTATAAGCCATACAGTGTGGAATGAGGGAAATTTTGACCGGGCAGCAGCACTACTCTTATATCGAATTTCAACTGTCATGGGATCTTTTAGTGAACACCAATGTGTACAACACAGGACCTTGGTTTTTCGTCCCATCCGAACGACTAGACAGTTGTCCTTCTCAGGCCCTCTGTCCTGCACAACTGACAAGGGATAGGGAATATATCCATATATTATATATACCTTGTGTTATGTTTTGTTAATGCATACTATGTTGTTATTTACAGATTCCCATATAAAAATAATATAGATCTAAAAATATTGTTTAATTCTCTAGACATCTTCACACTGTCAAGGTGTTTTAAAACTTCCCCACTCCACCAATCACATGACTTGTTACAAAGTAATGAATTTCAGTGAGAAATAATCATCTTCCATCGAAACCATCTATATACAGTTCCTTTTAATACAGTCAACAAATCTGACATGCATTGTTATACCGTGATACTGTGAAGATATTTAAGTAGAAGTTAGTTCCCTTTATATAAACATTTTTTCAAAACAATCCCCTTTAATATCCAGTTTAATATGTGTATAATCAGTTATGACATCTATAGAAGAAGGGTTCTACTTGCTTTCTACAACATCACGTCTCGGATACTTGCAACATCATGGCTAAATCTATTTGTTAAGGCCAGCTCAATTTTTGTCAAGGTCACTGAGATGAAAATATGGTTAGGGCATGTGATTGTTGGCGAGATTGTAGGTTAGGGTTAGGGTTAGGCTTGGGATTAGCCCTAGCGCTGTTTACATCTTGTGAGCTATGACGAAAAACTGAGTTGGCCTTATCTTTTAGCACTAACCCAAGGTCATATACCTAAGATAACAATTGCTGTGGTAAGAAAATGGTCATTTCTGGTATAAAGAGACCAGTTTCCATTCTTGTTAATAGGTAATCTTCTAACAACTGTTGTATTTGTTCTTTTACTCAAGTGTTTAAGCCTTCGAGTTAATCTCACACAAGGAGGTTGGTGATATTATCATAATATAAAATTTAAAAGGCATTTCCACGTTCTGGATTTTGTAAGATTTAAGTCCGTTTTGAGTTGTTTCCCTTGTTTCTAGGCTCCAGTATAAAGAGATAAGAAATATATATAAAGTAAAAAGACTGGATATAAAAGAAGAGGTTTTTTATGCTGAAGCTCTTGAACACAGAGTAAGGAACCGGCACTGTAAGCTGCCCACACAACACCTAACAACTGAAAAACACAAATAAATACATCATATACAATGAGTTATATGACGTGGGATGTTGGCTGGCCGAGTGGTTAGCGTGTGCACATTAAATCATAAGCTCTGTCATTGAGTCAACTGGCGATATTTTGATTCCTCGGTAGTATGTGACAAGAAGTAGGGTCGGCTGTCCAACCTCATGGGTTTTCTCCGGGCTCTCTGGTTTCCTCCCACTTCTAAAGACCACTACGTGCAAGCGAGTTATTGAAATAAAATTGAACAATATGTTAGTCCCGAAATGACCTAGTATGTGTCAAGTGGACATTATACACCATTTCTCTCTGCTGTTATATGACGTAGTTTTTAAATGTAAATTCACATTACATTTGTTTCATTTTGAAAGTTTTTAAGAGTTATTTCCTAGTTGAATGTTGAAGGTAATACATTCTAGGAAACAAGACAAGTTGGATTTAACAAAGTTTAAACTGAAATTAAAGTGAGAGCAGGCCTGCAAATAATGATTTTACTTGTGTAGCTGAAATTTTTAACTTTGTGCTGGACACGTAAAAAAAAATATCACGAAAAAAGAAAAAATAGACAAATGTGTATTGCCAGCAAACTTCAATTCAATCTTAGTGACCTACCTTTAAAAGGAAACTTAGATAATAAAAAGACTTGACAATTGGTAATATGGTTGCCATGACAAGTAATGGTAAAATACAGTAGCCAATAACACCCAGACACTGTGAATATGTAACCTGGTAAAACAATAGACAGAATCTTAGTTGATGCTGATACTAACACATGATAACTTATATAAACTATCAGGTGGATAAATCAGTCTGATTGGTACTGTACACAGTCAGTTTTGATCGTCGTCTGCCAGAGAACTAAAGCCCAGTTCACAACCCACCGTATGCAGTCATTGTTTTTTAAGGCGAGCGATCGCTCTCAAGTGCCCGTCACGCACCTAAATGTCGAAGTAGGCAAGTTTTTTCTCTCTCTCCTTAAAATTGAAAGTTGCTCTCCTTTACAAAGTCATGGGGGGTTTATTATCATTTATGGAACCAGGAATGACCCCATTACATGCAGTTATTGATCTTCAGAACCATTTCCCATACACACAACTAATCACTACCTTTAATATCAGAAATGAAATGAAATGAAATGAAATGGGGTTTAACGTCCTACTGTTCTGCTCCTAACCTGGGCTAATGAAGACGGGCATACGCCATACAGTGTGCTATGAGGGAAATTTTGCCCGGACAGCCCCTTTAATATCAGACCACTCTCCTTAATTTCTTGTTGTTGAAACTGGGAGAGCTTTTTTAGGGGAGCAATTTTTTCAATTTGTTGATTAAGGAGAGCTTCTTTCAGGTCTCTAAAATACAAACAATAACGACTGCATATGGGTCGTAGGGTTTGGTAGCTTGCAGACGAGCCACAAGACACCGGAAGAAAATTTTGTATGTGCCGGACCAAAAGTCTCTACGACCAGTCTGTGATCTTCTATGGTGTCAAACACAAGCAAGTGATGCGTAAGGCTCACGCACGAGTTTACTAAAAATTTTCCCCTCTACAGGTTGTAAGCTAGGCTTTAACTATCATTCAATTCACATGTCAAAGAAATTAAATCATAAAACACAATAAATAGTTTCTGGTTGTCCAGGGCTAAACCAGTTTGAACAATATGACACTCACTATAATTCAGGTATGATTTAATCTTGTGTATTTAGCACTACATTGTAATTTCTTTCACATTCGTTTAATGTCAATTCTTTGTTTAAAAATTTGTAAAAACTGTTTAAAAT
This sequence comes from Patella vulgata, assembly GCF_932274485.2. Lineage (NCBI taxonomy): Eukaryota > Metazoa > Mollusca > Gastropoda > Patellidae > Patella > Patella vulgata. Next base: position 76,351,050 of record NC_065883.2, on the reverse strand, counting down.
CACCAAAAATCGTTTTATTTGTACTTCTGTCCAGTTTAAAGCTGACCATTCAATTTTGATAATGAGTGTCCAATTTATAAGTGTTTAATTTCTCAATCACTGTTAAAAAATAAACAACCCAATTGATTAATGATGTATAATGATTAATTTTTGAACAGTGGTCAGGAAATTAGATACTTGTAAATTGGACACTCATTATCAAAATTAATCAGTCAGCTTTAAACTGGACACAAGTACAAATTAGATGACTTTTGGTGATTTTAAAGGATTTTTACGAATTTTTAAATAAAGATTTGTTATTAAACGAATGTGAAAGAAATTAGTGCTAAATACACAAGATTAAAGGATACCTGGGTTACATTGACTTTTCTCAATTTTGTTTTCAGGGAAGTCATTATTTCTATATACAAAGTGCTCAAAAAGGAAAGACGATGATGATAATAAAGGGCTTATGTTACATTAAAAGGGCGGCTTGGCCCCCTCTTATTTCAATTTTCAACTGTCGGGAGATCTTTAACGTTCTGCCAATAGTACAGGTATAATGTAGACTACATCTTTTTTTTGTCCATCCCACTTTCATAAATATATCAATCTACTTACTTCCCCTCCGAGAACTCTTGCCAATAAGAAAACAATAAAAGATCCAAATATCCAGATGGTTAAAATCCATGACACAACCTACAAGATGATTAATAAAAAATATTTAGGCAACAACAATTTAAACATTTTGTTCTTCTGAAACTTAATAAAAGTGCGTCTTAGTTTTAGTTTTAGTTTGGGGGGGTGGGGGGTGGGGGTATGGGGATAAACAAATCAAAAAACAAAGTACTTGTATGCTCCTCTCAAATGCAAGTGCCATCTATAAGTCTTGGGTAAAAACATTTGATGAACTTGGTTTTTAATCCGACTGATTTGTTTTCCTCATTAACGACGGGAAGTTCTGTGGCAAGAGGAGTGGTTTCGATTCCTCATTTCTACATGGCAAGGAGTAGGGTCACCATGAGGTTTATCGGGGTTCTCCGGTTTCCTCCCACAGCTAAAGACCCTTATATCCAAGCGAATTATTGAAATAAAATTGAAACATATGCTGGTCCCAAAATGACCTAGTTCATGTTGAGTGAATGTTAAAAAACCCATTTCTCTTTGTCTCTTAATTAAATGTTAAGATAACTGTGAAAAAGTAGATAATGTACGAAAATCCAAATGAGTATCTGCAGCTATAACCTTATACCCAGAATACAATTGTGCAAAATAATTTTTTAATTGATAGTTACTAAATCAATAATAGTACAAAGTTGAATATAATTTACTTACTCGGAATTGTCCATAAAGGGAGATAACTGAGTACAATAGCACAATGACAAGTGGACCCCAAAAATCTGGACTTTCTCGTACAATATGTCGATTGAATCCAAGTTGTGGTATAGGAAACAATACACAACGTAATTTATAGTAAATATCTTTTAGATCTATATCCAGCTCCTCCCTGAAAATACATCAACACAGACTACATGTATGTTATTACTTAAAGTTACAATTTCATATTTTCTAAGAAAGTCAAAACATAATTATTTCTATGTCTTTTGCTCAATGGGTTGTCAACTCACTATTATACGATCATAGGTATTATTCTCCCACTTAAAAATCTTCACACCAGAAATAATAACACAATTACCTCCCTCGTTTTCCTATTCCCCACCATGGAAGAGCTATCTTCAAACGTTTGATTTTGAAGTTGAAAATGATCTTTTTTCCAATTTCTCAACTGGCAATAGTGAATTATAGGATTAATCTTTAACAAGGTAGGACTGTTTATAGATACCATCTATTTTAGGGCTTTATTTTAATACATTTTAAAAATATAACTTAAAAATATGAAATTGTAACTTTAACTTGGAAAAGGCTGTTGTTAATTTGGTTATCTATAACATTTCTGAATTTTTCTAGGACAAGTCATCACAAAAAACAGTTGTATTAGTTTAATACAATCAAAACTTAGCTTATCATATTTCGACAAATAAATTAAGCTTACTCAAATAAAGAATTTCTCCAAAAATATTTGTCTAAAATTATAAATGAAATAACTATAAATCAATCAGTTGGTTGACTATGAAAGGTATTTTGTTATGGATCTCAAAAGACTACCAGGTATGTACATGTATACAAACTCACAGAAGTGGTTTTAGTTCAGCTTCGTTGTCATCCTCCTCTTCTAACAACCAACCAAATCCTCGATTCTCTAACAAACGAGAGGCAACTCCCCGATGTTTTACACCATATGCTGAACCGCCGTCCAACTTTGTATTGCCTTGGTACATCGTTCCTTCAATAGACTGTCCTGTAAATACATATCAATAAAGGCCATTATGTATTGCTATATTTTTAAGAGAGAGAAATGGGGTTTAACTTCTACTCGACACAATCTAGGTCATTTCGGGACTAACATATGGTTTAATTTTATTTCAATAATTCGCTTGCGCGTAGGGGTCTTTAGCAGTGGGAGGAAACCGGAGGACCCGGAGAAAATCCACTGGGTCCACAAGATTGGAAAGGCGATCCTAATCCTTGTCACGTACAACCTGGGAATCGAAACCACACCAGTTGACTCAATGACAGACCTTATGACGTAACGCGCACATGATAACCATCGGCCATCCAATGTTGGGTGCTCCTCCTGTTTTGATGTATGTGAACCATCTAGTCTAAAACAAGTGTTAAATTTATGACTGAAGTTAATGTTCAACCTCAAGGATAAAACACCCATTGCTGAAAAGTGTCAACATGTGATACTGAACTGAAAGGATTAAATTTTTGTAAATGAATACCATTTTGAAATTCATATAATATTTCATTTAAAAAATCTTTCAAATGGAAATTATTGTAGAGTCTGAAGAATTTTAATTTCTCAGTGACACTGACCAAATTTTCAATCTGGTACTCTGATGAGCAACAAAATTGGACTTCATAATCTATAAGGTTCATTACGAAATGGTTATCACATCCAACTTTTCTGCACCAACCAGACTAATGAAGATGGCCATATGCCATGCAGTGTTCCTATTTCGATTTTCGAAGGGGGGGGCGGGGAGAGAGAGAGAAATGGGGTTTAACGTTCACTCGACACAAACTAGGTCATTTTGGGACCAACATATGGTTTAATTTTATTTCAATAATTCGCTTGCCCGAAGGGGTCTTTAGCAGTGGGAGGAAACCGGAGGACCCGGAGAAAACCCACAAGGTTGGACAGGCGACCCTACTCCTTGTCACGTACAACCGGGGATTCGAAACCACGCCAGTTGACTCAATGACAGGCCTTATGATACAGCACGCACGTGCTAACCATTCGGCCATCCAAACCCCATTTCGAAGGGGGGGGCGAATGGTTAGCGTGAGCGCGTTATATCATAAAGTCTGTCATTGAGTCAACAGTTGTAAGTGACAAGGAGTAGGGTCGCTTGTCCAACCTTGTGGGTTTTCTCCGGGTCCTCTGCTGGAATACCTAGAACTTAAAATATGACAACGCTCTAATTTGCTGCACGACATCCAATGTCAAATCCGTAGGGGCACACATTATGAACACAATATTATAAAGGGAGAGAGAGAAATGGGGTTTAACGTCCACTCGACACAAACTAGGTCATTTCGGGACTAACATATGGTTTAATTTTATTTTAATAATTTGCTTGCGCGTAGGGGTCTTTAGCAGTGGGAGGAAACCGGAGGACCCAGAGAAAACCCACGAGGTTGGACAGGCGACCCTACTCCTTGCCACGTACAACCGGGGATTCGAAACCACGCCAGTCGACTCAATGACAGACTGTATGATACAGCGCGCGCACGCTAACCATTCAGCCATCCAACCCCCCCAATATTATAAAGATCTGATAGTGATTCTTCATCTCTGCTATAGTATTATATAATATCGCTGTATTTGACATGAGAAACTCAAATCAAATACCAAGCGTACTCTTACAACAAGAGATGGGGAAGAGCGGTATTTTCATATTGTAGCTATATAGGGACGGATAGGAGCGGTCAGCGGACAGGCGTCCGATCAGAGACACTTAGGTTAGTAAAGGAACTAAATCCAAGTCAAGTTTCTTCTCAATTGACTCAATGAGTCAATCCAGGTCAGGAATATGGAGTAGATTAGATACCTGATGGAGATGAACCTTGCACGAATTGAAACTCATCCTGGCTCGGCATATATTTGCTTGGACTTTCAACATGTTTGTAAGGATTAGTTTGAGTTCTAATATCGTCTACTGCACTCAAATCAATGCTGACGTTGCTGGGAGCTGTTTTTTGATGTTGAAACTCCGCCATGTTGACAACTGGTACGAAGAGCTGAACATGTAAGTTTCGTACATGATAATTTTTTCTGGTCGTAGTTTTAGCACAATGAATTTGGTGATTATTAAAGTATCTAAAGTGTCTAAGAGTCCAAACTCTAATGTAAAAGTATAGTAAAATTTTTATTCAGACCCATTAAAACTATTCGCTTATGTACGAAAATATCCTCGAATACAAAGCCGAAAATAAGCGGCAAAATTAGTAAATAAGACAAAATTCAGACACGAAGATTATGAAGTTTTCACAATAGAATTGGTAATAAATCTATTTAAAATAAGTTAGAAAATCAAAATAGATAAAGCAGATTAAATGGAATTAGATGTAGAAGCCGGTTAGATGGCCGAATGGTTAGCACGTGCGTGCTGTATCATAAGATCTGTCATTGAGTCAACTAGCACGGTTTCAATTCCCCAGTTGTATATGACAAGGAGTAGGGTCGACCTGTCCTCCAGTTTCCTCCCACTGCTAAAGCCCCCTAATGCGCAAGCGAATTATTGAAATAAAATTGAACCATATGTTAGTCCTGAAATTACCTGTTTTTTTGTCGAGTTGACGTTTAACCCCATTTCTCTCTCTACAACTAGTAATAAATGTGTAATTTGTAGAAAAATTATCGGGAAAAATCAAAATGCTATTAACAGTAATTGACTGATATTCGCTAGGAAAGAGGTGAGGACTAACTAATTAACTGATTGGATAATCCCTAATTACGGACGTAACACCACTATAATCTGATTAGGTAACATGAGGTGAACATTAATCCAGGTTTTTAGAAACCGTCGAAACTAATCCACCAGCCAGAGTTATTAGGCGTTGGTGGTCATGTAATAAGCGTACTGGGTAAAGTTACACTTGATATTGACATTGATAATGTTTTATTTCCAATAAAATTTCATGTATTTAATAAATTAAATTATAGGTACAGTATAGACTTTATGTCTGATATCAAAGTTATTAATAACTATTGTTTTAGGTCTTAACTTTGTGCAAGTATGCAGGATGGAGGGCCTGACAAGGACAGCTGTCTAGTCCCTCGGATGAGACAAAAAAACGAGTTCCCGTGTATATATTGGAATGCACGTAAAAGATCCCTTTGGAATTCGATATAAGAGTATGCGATAGTGCCGCTGCCCGGGCAAAATTTCTCTCATAGCACACATGGCGTATGCCCGTCTTCATTAGCCCAGCAGTATAGGAGCAGAACAGTAGGACGTTAAACCCCATTTCATTTTTATTTTTGTGCAAGTATATTAGACACTTATTTCATACCCTGATATGTTTTACTTTCAGATAAAAGAGAAATAGATCACCAAGATGGGTATTCAGGGTCTATTACCATTTTTAAAGAAGATCCACAAGTCAGTGAATATCTCACAGTTTAAAGGATGTACAGTAGCTATAGATGCCTATTGTTGGTTACATAGAGGAGCTTTTGCCTGTGCTGATAAATTAGCTCTGGGTGAAAAAACAGACATGTAAGATTTTATATGGAAATAGATTCTGATAAATCAAATATCCCTGCTCAACAGTATTACAAAATATATTTTAATTTGAATAGAGAGATGATTTATCATAACATTGCTGGATTTCAAGTTTTATATCTATTCTTGTTTCATCTCTCCGGTTGCATCGACCTTTTATCAAGCAGCTACACGTATCTGTTGTTGTTCCTCCCATTTACTCATATTTTAAAAGAAAAGTATTTTATGGATTTATTTGAATAAAAAAATCCCGAAACACAAAAATGTTTATTGAAGTGAAAAGGGTATATGGTTTAATGTCTGGACTCAACATCATGAGATTATTTTTACACAAATTCTGTGTGTTGTAATGATTGTAGTAAAATTCTGATATAAAAAAAGTATTTGAGTTATTTTGACACATCGTCAGTCTCTAGGCTAATAGCCGACTATAACTGTATCTTGCATATGCTCAGTGATAAGCATGGGATCTTCTGTCGCTCATACCCTGAAGCCCATCCCCATCTCCTCCACCCAGTTAATAATACACGTAAACCAGTTAATGGGTAGCAAGCAAGAGTTTTTTAATAGTTCATGTAGTCAAATGTTGGTTTAAGATCAGTTTTAAGAAATGAGTGAGTTGTGTGTCGTGCACTTCTTAATTTTAATGCTGTATTGAAAATGAGAAATCTTATGCTATTACATGATTTTATGATGTGTTTTATAGTTATGTATATTATTCAATTGTATGAAATATGATGTATTTTATAGGTATGTGTATTATTGTATGAAGTACGTTGATTACATGTTAAAATGTGGTATAAAACCTATATTAGTCTTCGATGGATGTCATTTACCCTCAAAAAAAGAAGTAGAAAAATCGAGAAGAGAGTAAGTTAGATAAAATATCTTTTTCTGGTTTAGAAATTAACGAGAAATCTGATTGAGATGTATAGATTCTCACAGATACAGGCTTGCAAGTTAGTCATTAAAGTATGCTACTATTCAAAAAGTCATTTACACTTGTCTCTAAAAATGATATTTTATAGGGGGATTAGGTGGCCAAATGGTTGGCACGTGCACGTTCTATCATAAGATCCGTCATTGACACAACTGGCGTGGCTTTGATTCCCCAGTTGTACGCGACAAGAAGTAAGGTTGGCTGTCCAAGCTCATGGGATTTCTCTGGGTCCTCTGGTTTCATCCCACCGCTAAAGACCCCTAATTATTGAAATAATTTCTACTTGTTAATCCCAAAGTGTACAACACTAAACTCAGCCTTTTATATAATTTAATTCAATTATGCTATGAAGTTTCTGCTATAAGAACATGTTTTCTTATGAATTTAATTAACTAAATGGGTTTTGTTTTAAATTTTAGGCGTAGAGATTTAAATCGTAAGAAAGCTGCCGAATTTTTACGAGAAGGGAGAAGAGCTGAAGCGAGAGATTGTTTACAGAAATGTATAGATATTACACCACAAATGGCACTAGAACTAATGAATGTAAATAAATCTATGTTTTTATAATATTTTTCTATATGATTGAAAATGAAATGGGGTTTAACATCCTACTGTTCTGTCTTAACTAGGCTAATGTAGATTGGCATAAGCCATAGAGTTTGCTATGACAGAAATTGTGCCTAGACAGCAGCACTATGGACTACTCTTATATACATGTATCGAATTCCAGCTGCTAAGGGAAGCTTTTACATGCATGCCAATGTGTACACAGGACCTAGATTTCTGTCCCATCCGAAGAACTATGTGTTGTCCTTTGCCAGACTATGACCTGCACCACTGACAAGGGGGAACCACGCCTGAAAATCCAAGCACTTGGGAGTCAAAAAAAATGTATGGAAAAACACTGCTGTCAGGGCAAAATTCTCTTATCTCTCAGTGTACACATAAATAAAGGGAAAAACCCAGACCTCAAGTTCACAAAGCATTCCCACACTTATGTTAAGAATTTACTTAATATTCAATCACTGTTTATGAGAAATATCTTTAATCCAGAAAAAAAACAATTTGCACTTAGTTTCTTATTGACGTATTTGATACATTAAAACAACAAAAGTTTTATAAAGGGCTACATTTTAGTTAAAATAAGGCGAACAATTTTGATTAAATTCTTATCTTAAATCTGAGAATGCTTTGTGAACTCAGAGCCGATCATATATCTTTGTCCTATAATGACGGAAGTATAGAAAAAAAGAACATCCACATGTATAGTCTCTGAATTTATTTATTATACAAATTTTGAATCCACTTAAAAGGCTTAGTTTAACACTCAGTTTAATGTTGTTTTAAGATATCATTCCAGGGCCCTGTTTCACGAAATTTTAACTAAAGATAAAATCCAAATTTTAGGAGATACTTCAATTTTGATTGGCTAAGCACTAAAATCAATCTAATATTATCCAATCAAATTACTAAAATTTGGATTTTATCTTAGTTAAAATTTCGTGAAACAGGCCCCTGGAGACTAAAGGGACATAACTCTATAATTTAATTCATCTCAAATTTTGACAGACTTTACTCTTACGGGATTTTAGAGATCCACATTTGTTTTACAGCTATAAATTATTGGGGCTCAAAATATAATTTGTTGGAGACTAAAGGGGGAGAACTCTGCAAAGTCATAATTTGATTTTGTTTATGGCAATTTCTGTTCTGATGAAATTCATTTCATAGCAAACCTCACAGCTCACTCTTATCATTTGTTCTCTAACACATGTGCTTTAGATCACAAGGTCTGTCAATGAGTAAAGGGGCGTTGTTTTGATTCCCAGTTTATACGTGACAAGGAGTAGGGTCGCCTGTCCAAACTCATTGGTTTGCTCCAGGTCCTCCAGTTTCCACCCACTGCTAAAAACTCCTAAGTGCTAGACAATTATTGAATCAAAATTGAACCATATGTTAGTCACTAAATTACCTAGTTTGTGTTGAGAATGTTAAGCCCCAATTCTCTCTATTTATTTTGATAATCACGGAAAACATAGTTGCAGTTCAGCAGTTTAGTTTTATATACTTATATAATAAAACCAGTGGTTGTTTCCCATAAAACTTGTGTTCTGTTAATGTGTTTCTCAATCACTAAATGAAATGAAATGGGGTTTAACATCCGACTGTTCTGCTACGAACTGAGCTAATGAAGACGGGCATAGGCCATACAGTGTGCTATGAGGGAAATTTTGCGGCAATACGGACTACTCTTATATCGAATTCCAATTGTCAAGGCATCTTTTACGTGCACGGCAATGTCTACATGGGACCTCGGTTTTTCGTCCCATCCGAATGACTAAACAGCTGTCATTATCAGGTCCTGCATCACTGACAAGGGGGCACCTCGCCGGAAAATCTGAATGAACTATCTCGGCCAGTGCAGAGATCGAACACCCGACCTCCAGGCTAGCGAGCCAGCGTCTTACCCACTTAGCCACTGTGATCCCTCTCAATCACTAAATGCCAATGTGTAGAGATAGAGGTGTTTATTGTATTGTTTATATTTTTACCAGGTGTGTAGAGATAGAGGTGTTGATTGTATTGTAGCGCCGTATGAAGCCGATGCCCAGTTAGCGTATTTAAATAAATCTGGTATAGCTCAAGTTATAATCACAGAAGATTCTGATTTACTTTTGTTCGGATGTAAACAAGTAAGATTTGAATGTTATTGTTTCTGTTTCAACATTTAATGCTTAGGTGGGTTGAGTGGCTGAACGGTTTAACGCGTATGCGTTATATTGTAAGCTCTGTCCATAAGTCAAGTGGCACGGTTTTGATTCTCAGTTTGTACCTGACAAGGAGTAGGGTCGTCTGTCCAACCTTGTGGGGTTTCTCCGATCTTTATTGAAATAAAATTAACCCAATTTTTTATTGCTGAAATCACCTAAGTGGATGTTTTACGCCATTTCTCTCTCTCCCCCCTCTGGGGGGTTGGATGGCTGAATGATTAGCACGTGCTCGCTGTATCATAAAGTCTTTCATTGAGTCAAGTGGCACGGTTTTGATTCCCCAGCTGTACGTGACAAGGAGTAGGGTCGCCTGTCCAACCTCGTGGGTTTTCTCCGGGCCCTCCGGTTTCCTCCTACTGCTAAAGACCCCTATTCGCAAGCGAATTATGGAAATAAAATTGAACCAAATGTAAGTCCTGAAATGACCTAGTTTGTGTCTAGTGGTAGTTAAACCCCATTTCTCTCCCTCTCTCTCTCTCTCTCTCTCTCTCTATTTGGTGTTTACAGAGGCAGGGGTTGGCCTGACACCAGGAATCATCGGTAGCTTTAGGAAATAGGGTCAAAGACGTAATCAAAAATATTTCCTATGTTCTGAATATGAGCAAAGAATTTTTTTTAGAAAAAATAAAAATTGATTTCCTTTGTCTTAAACATTCCCTAGAACAATGGTTTTAGAAGTTCCAGCCTTTATATTGTTATGTGAATGTAACTGAAAAGTTGTATATTTTTGGTCTGTTTCCTAGGTGATGTTTAAGATGGATTTCCATGGTAACGGTATATTAATAGAACAGAATGATATAAATCAAGTAATAGAGATACAGCAGGGGTTTTATACGTTTGATAAATTTCGTCACCTGTGTATTTTATCAGGCTGTGATTACCTGGCCTCGTTACCTGGTATAGGTCTAGCTACGGCTTGTAAAGTATTTAAAAAGACACGTCTCACAGATATAAGAATAGTAAGTATAGCAGGTGATCTTCTCCATCCTTCTTTATCTCATTGATCACCATTAGTAGGGGGTTGGATGGCCGAATGGTTAGTTGGTGTGCGCTAGATCATTGAGTCATCTTGTGTGATTTCGATGCAATGATTGTATGTGACAAGATGTAGGGTTACTGTCCAACCTTGTGGGTTTTCTCTGGCTCCTCCAGTTTCCTCCCACTTTTAAATACCCCATTTATTTCAAGCGAATTATTGAAATAAAATTGAACCATGTGTTGGTCCAGAAATGACCAAGTTTGTATCGAGTGGACTCTAAACTCCATTTCTCTCTCTAATCACCAATTGTTGGAATTTGAATCACTTGCAACGACATACCGTGAGACGGTATACATGCCACAGTATACTGAGGTCACGGTTCGGTTCACGGTACTTTAACTTCTGTACATCGGTTCAATAAACACTTCACAGATATTTTTAACCATCCATTTTCATCTGATACTCTTTTATCACACAGAGTTATGTCCACCTGTAGTTCATGTGACAAGGAGGAAAAATGGCTTCCAGCGAGGAAACATTTGCCTCGAGTGAACCACAAATCAGGATATGGAAACATTTTGGATTAAAAAAAGCAGATGGAAAATGCGTGGCTAATAATGTGACACGTCGCCATTAAAAATCATATACTTGTTTTTATTTCTTTAATTAAATTTGGAAAGAAAAATACTGCGATATGTATCGTATCGTGAGGTCTATACCGTGATATGTATCATAAGGTTAGCGCATCGTTGCAGACCTACCTTGCAAGCTACAATATGGTAAAAGTTGACTCTCTAAAAAGATCAGTCCAAAAAGGGTTCAATCCTGTTTAGTACGAATTGAAAATTTCGCAACAGTTTCAAGTCCAAGCTTTAGCTTATTCTCGTAAAAAGAGCAGGAATCTTGGAAAGTTGCACTATTTAAATGACTCTTTTATTATTCTTTTTCTTCTTATTATTATTATATAATGTTATTGTATATTTTCAGTTATTATATAATGTTATTGTATATTTTTAGTTATTATTATATAATGTTATTGTATATTTTTAGTTATTAAAGAAATTATCCAGTTATTATTATATAATGTTATTGTATATTTTTAGTTATTATTATATAATGTTATTGTATATTTTCAGTTATTGAAGAAATTATCCAGTTATTTAAAGAAGAATGTTGTGGTATCAAGTGAATATATCGAGAACTTTATTAAAGCAGAAAATACGTTTTTATATCAACTATGTTATGATCCAATAAAACGTCAAGTAGTACCCCTCAATGATTACCCACCAGAAATTGTTAAAGAAGAACTCAAATATGCTGGATCGTATCCTTTCAGATAAAAATACCATCTTCATTAGCCCAGTTGGTGCAAAAAAGTAGGATGTTAAAGGCCTCATTTCATTTCATATAATAATTGAAAAGTTTCATATAAATAAGACAAAAGTTAGACAATATTTTCTTGTGTACAAGAAAGAGCGAAATGGGGTTTAACATACACTTGAAAAACTAGGTCATTTTGGGACTAACACATGCTTCAATTTTATTTAATTACTCACTTGCGGTAGGGGTCTTTAGCAGTGAAAACAAACCGGAGGACCCGAAGAAAACGACGTTGGACAAGTGCCTCTCTACTCCTTGTCACGTACAAGCTCGGAATTCGAAACACCACTTTACTCAATGATTTAAAGCGCACACTTTAATCTACTTGTCCAGTGTGCCACCGTAGTGTACAAGAAGCACGATTAGTTTATCAAAGCTGTCCAGCAGGCCTGACATTTTGAATATATATATATATTTGCCAGTGGAAGTGAAATTTAACAATCGCAGAACTTCCACCTGTCAATCAAATTACATGCCATGAAATTAGAATTTCAAATAATTTAACCTTAACATACACTTTATGCAGTTAAATTTATAGTTTTTATGTCTAATATTACAAAATTGGATAATGCCTACTACGAAACTATTAAAAATAGCGAGGTGCACCTATTTTTATTATGTACGAATTTGAATATTTTGTTGATACATGATTTTTAATTGTGGTCTGAATTCGTCTGCTTAAATAACAATAAGAGTTATGCCCTTTTTCAGTAAAATTGTCCGACAAGAAACAATTTAAAATAGCAACACTGCAACACACTGTATGGATTATGCCAGTCTTAATTACTCCAGTTGGTGCATAAAAGTAAGACATTTAAAGTAGCTAAATTGTTATTCTTTGGCAACTAGAAATTTCTAATCAGTTAGGTTGAAATTAAATGGAAGTCTTTGACATCTGGTTATTTCAGTCTACGCCTGCAGTATTCTCCTGAGTGATATGTTTAGCCTTGTTCTTCGAGTTGCTTCCTTACAAATGACGCACAGAAGCATTCTGGAACGTGATTTGTGTGCCAAATTTAAAATGTTGGATATTAAAAGTCTGTTTTTTACGGCAAGATAACAACATCAGTGTTGATTTAAGTAAGTTGTGTTTGTAATGTCGAAGGCCGTGGATGATACTGAGTTAGCAGCTTGGGTCCTTTAACCTGTCTGTGACTGGTACTTTACTTCTAGGCCTGTTTACAAGAGATTTGAAGAGTAATTCTATGCTATATTTTCTTAACTCGTATAAGTTATGTATCACCAGATAAAGCTTTACAGATATCACTGGGTAATGTTGATATTTACAGTGGGGAATATATTAGTCACTATGATCCAGACACATTTCAGGTAAATCATGATATATCCTCTCTTCATTAGGCCATATGTTGTTGACCCTGTCCGTTCGTGTGTGCGTCCATCCGTCCATTCACATTTTGTTTGTGGACACTACAGGTCACAATTCTTAACCGATTTTGACAAAACTTGAAATATAGGTAGGGTGACCCATGCACTCTACAGAAATACAGCCCACCGCTGATAGTTTGAGACTACCACTGAAGCGTGCAAATTCGCCGTGTCGAGACCAACTTTCTGACAGTATGACACTATAAATAGCCATGGCACGTGCAATTCTCTACAAATCTATCAACTATTACAGCCGTAAAAAATTTATTGACGGTTTTGAATAGCAGTAAAATTAAGCTTCTTGGTTATTACAGCAGATTTAGAAATTACGTTCGTTTCATTTTTTAAATCGCTTTATCATTAACTGTACCGTTAAGAGCGGCATCTTTTGGTTTAGTAAAAATAATATCTCTGAAACACTCGGGTTAGACAGGAACATGATACTAGCAGTAGTTTCATTTTACTTTTACAAGCTTCTTAAAACAATTGTTGAGCTAGCTAACGTGCTTATTTCTAAATTCAATTTCTTGTTCTAGCTTTCTGTTATGTTTCGTAAAAAAAGTAGTCTTGATTATCCCGACCTGTCAATCAAACGTAGAATGGTCGATAGACTGGTTAAGCGAGACTAATTTCAAAACAAGGGCATGTAACCTATCTTTTACTCAAAAGTGTCTGGATGTTATGGACGACACTTGGAACCAGTTTTCAGTCTATTATTTATAGATGATTAATGGTCATAGCTTATTAAGTACAACATGAACGTTTATTTAGTGACTATAATTGTGTGAAACTGATTTGAGGCTTGGCATATATATAAATATTTTGTTGCGTAATTGTCGAGATATTTGGAGATATTTATTTATGGTGGGTCACCCTAATATAGGTTTATCTCCAAAAGATCTTGGCACCTTTCGATATTGACATGTATCGTATCAAAACTTCATGGATAAAGGCCCCTGATTGTATGAAAAAATCACGTTTTTAGCCTATGGACACTCTAGAGATCACAATTTTTATCCAATTTAGATGAAACTTGAAACGAATGTTTTTTATCCAAAGATCTCAGTTTCGCAACTTTCTGGATTATGGCCCCTTATAGATACATTTAAGTCAAATTTCAAAGATTTGGTCAATACGCTGTCCGCTATAGCATTTAACAATATTTGACTTTTGAAGGATTTGTTGGATTTACATCATAATACCTGTCATCAAATGAAGTGTCATGCTCTTGATTTCATGTGTCCAGGATCCCCAACACTCCCCTGAGCACCCCCATCAGACACTCCTCCCCTTCATCCACCCAGCCTACGAAACACCCACCCCATTGTTTAACACTGGCTAGATTTTTTCAAGGTACACAAAACTTTCGATTTATGACACATAATGGTTTAACCAGAGACAGCAGTTACTATAGACACTGCTAGAGGCCTATGGCCCACCATGTTCCTGGAGCGATGCCTGCGAGTTTTACAACATCTGGACATTTCTAGATTGCTTCACAATTCCCGAACTTATAGCTACGTTATCTGCATACACGTGAACAGTAGCGTCCAATCAGAGGTTCTGACATAGCAACCTCCACTATAACCTTGACATTGAATGAATCTTGAACTTTGCAACTCGATTATCACAGGTAGACATTTTAGCTTGAAAAAGCGAGACTTGGTATTCGCGATGATCGAGGAATTTGATAGGCTCATGAGCTGGGCTTGTACCCAATCGTAATTAATGTCGAAATATGCAGGGTATTATGTGTACGTAGTCAAAGCAAGATCAAGCCATCGTCTGAAGATGATGGCCCTCGAAGTTACAGCCTATGTCCCAATTGTTCGCTTCCACCCAATCGCCTTTGACTTCTGAAACCAGGGTCCTAACTATGGTGATAATAGTAATAATAATAATATGAACGTTTGTATAGTGCCAATTCCACACTTAGTTGTATGCCCTATGAGCTTGCTACACCCGAGATAATATCAGATAGATAGGTAATGTTTTGTATCTTCAGTAACTTTTTGACGGACTTATTTGACACACCACCAAGAAGGCTATTGCAATAGTCTAAATGGGATAGGATTAAGGAGCGAACAAATGTACTTATTTCTTCAGGTATTTAGATAATCTCTAATTCGACTGATATTTTTTAGGAGAAACTAACATTTCCTGTTAAGATAATTGATATGACTGTTTATGCTAAAGTTGAAATCTATGAGGACACCTAAATTTCTGACTGACAGGGAGAGAGTAATCAAACGGTTAGGACTCTGGACTAATCAATATTTTCATTAGCTTAGAACATTCAGGATTCAGGATATTTCTAGCCCAGTTCTCTCTACAGGTATGACAAGGACAGAGTTGATTAGTGGTTTGGTTAGGATAGATCAGTGTTGGCTTGACGCTTTATGTTCTTATTCTCCATAGCATTATATATGTAACTAGGCCATATACAGCTCAATAGGAATGAGGGTGAGATTGAGGTTAGGTGTATGATATCTTGCTGTGGGCATTTTTACTTCATTCTCTAACTTATGAGAAATGTTGTCCCATTTTGCATATTTCAAAAAGACTCGGAAGATGCACAAAAATCGCCATATGAACGTGAAACCCCAATTCTTTCTCTCCGTGTGCCGGTCCGTAAAAGCAAGTACATGTAGTTGGCTTACCATTTTTGTCTATTTTCCAATTTAGTTGCAGCAAAACCAACTACAGACGTTTCTATTCTATAATTTATACATAAGAATAATGTTTATTTAGGTATACTATATAAACATTACAGGGTAGATGTTTTGATATCATGATTTATTTATATTTATATACATGAATCTATATATATATTTGAGACTGTCGTTTGTCTGTCTGTCTGTCTGTTCGGGGTTGGCGGCTACACTAGGTCTGCCCCGAATCTGAAATTTGGGGTATAGGGGTAGCTCGGATCGGGGAGTAACATAGGCTAGGTGGCGTTAGTCTACCACTTCCGGTTTCGGAGTTATGACCCCCGAGTGACTCCGGTCTGTTTGGGGTTGGCGGCTGCACTAGATCTGCCCCGAGTCTGAAATTTGGGGTATAGGGGTAACTCGGACTGGGGAGTAACATAGGCCTGGTGGCGTTAGTCAACCACTTCCGGTTTCGGAGTTATGACCCCCGAGCGAAATCTGTCTGTTTGGGGTTGGCGGCTACATCTGCCCCGAGTCTGAAATTTGGGGTATAGGGGTAGCTCGGACCGGGGAGTTACATACATGTAGGCCAGGTGGCGTTAGTCTACCACTTCCGGTTTCGGAGTTATGACCCCCGAGCAAAGCGCTGGTCTGTTCGGGGTTGGCGGCTGCACTAGGTCTGCCCCGAGTCTGAAATTTGGGGTATAGGGGTAGCTCAGACCGAGGAGTAACATCGGCCAGGTGGCGTTAGTCTAGTTCTTCGGATGAGACGAAAAACCGAGGTCCCGTGTATACATTTGCCCGGGCAAAATTTTCCTCATAGCACACTGTATGGCGTATGCCCGTCTTCATTAGCCCAGTATAGGAGCAGAACAGTAGGACGTTAAACCCCATTTCATTTCATTTCACAAATATAGATTAGGTATATATGTAACACTACATATAACAGAAGATCATCATAATTGATAAGACCTTTATTAAGAACATGTAATAGACATAATTCGGTGGGAGCTCTATTCCAAGTCTGACTTACTGTCAGTAAACACCTGCTTATATAGCGTACGACAATTAGGGAAGATGGACAAGAGTGATCATCATATATGGTATTGTTTATTTATCAAATTATGGTGTTTGTAATTACACTGCATATTTCCTTGGATGTCATTGTCAGGTCATAGTATGATACACTGACCACTTCTACATTCTCTTTGAAGTTCTGTCTAGTGTTATACACGGATCATGTGTAGCTTGTAAAGAACGTATTGAATTAATTAGATGTTTAATAAGATCGTAGGCAGTCCGTGCCTTAACTGAAGTTGATACAGAGGTGAAACGTCAATATCATATATTATCAGATCTAGCCGAGTTCATAAAGGACTATGCACCTAAATGATCGTTCAATTTGATGAAAAGTATAAATCACTTTGTCACATATAGTGTAATGGATACTCAAGGTAGATGTTACATATACTATGATTTATTTACATGAATATAAACAAAAGAACAAATTCAATAAACATTTGGTTCCTGTTTAACCTTTTTTCAGATCATGTGCCAATAATTTCAATTTGAAAAACAGAAAAAAATTATCGCTTGCCAAGTACATCTTGTTTAGTATTTTAATTGATTTTGTTATTTGCCTTTTGTGTACATTTAAACATGCATTATGCAAGAGGTAAATCTGCCTATTGCATGTCTTTCTTTAGGCCTGAAATGTTATATAAACTATTAATTAGATATTTATTAACATGAAAAGACCTTAATCAACTCTAGATGCCATCCTATGTGTCAAGATTTTCTCTGGATTTGAATTCGATCTGCAGTTCAATGCTCATGGATGATTAAATCCAAAAATGGATAATGGAGACTATGTTTTATATCGTATCAACTTTAGTAATGATGATCAAGGCTAGACCCAAAATTCAATCGCTAATATCTCCGTTCAAAGTGGAGCAATTTGACTGAAATTTTCAGCATATTCCCTTTACATTATCTAGTTTTTAACTATTATAGTGAGAACTGTCAGCTCTTTATCTAATCTTCCATAATGTATCTTTAACTATTATAGTGAGAACTGTTAGATGGCAGTTCTCGCTATAATAGTTAAAAACTAGATAGTGTAAAGGTAATTTGCTGAAAATTTCAGTCAAATTGATCCACTATGAGCCGAGAAAGAAGCGGGTGAAAATTTTGCATAGTCTCGGTCATCATTACTAAAATAATTTATATAAACAGCATAGTCTCGATTATCCACTTTTTCTGATTTAATTATCAACGGCAGTTAGCGGCATATAGGAATCTAATCCAGCCAACATCGAAGGCTAGCCTTGATATCGAGAGTTTATTATGGTCTGGATAAGTTAATTAATGTCTAATTGATAATTTAGATAACATTTCAGGCCTAAAGAAAGACTGGTAATAGGCAGATTTTGCTCTTGCATAATGCATGTTTAACTATTATAGTGAGAACTGTCAGCTCTTTATCTTATCTCCCATAATGCTCCTTTAATGTTTCACGTATAGCAGATGATAAAAGTTTTATATCTCGATAATATTTTGTATTCGTCAAAGCTATGCAAGCTGCACTAAGTTTTCATTCTAACTAGATGAGAAAATTGACACTAGCACTGCTACTTTTTTCAGAAAGTTGAAAGTTTCAGGCAGGTTATTCCAGACACTGAGTACCTCATTTTCACCTGGAGCTGAGGTTTTAATCCAATGCAGCGATCACATATAAATCACATAGTGAACGGTGTGTATTTGAGTGTAGAGTACTTTTAGGGATTGGGCATCCATTCGCCAGTTCAAGGGTTTCAAAGACAGGAACTAAATTAGATTCATCGGCCAAGTTAGCACTAAGACTCACGCAAGACAAGCTAACTTTAAGCAGTCATTTGTACTTTATATGTCCAGAAGAATAAAAATATTATATGAAGTTAAACCAATGTTGAATTCAAAAATAAATAGTATAACAGTCATCATCATCATCATCATCATCATCTGTGCTTATGAAATCATCGCTACCATTAGGAAGTATCCATGTTTTTATGAAATCTTGCCTTAATTCATGATCTGTATTGAGAGTAAAATACTGGTAGTTATATTGAGTATAATCATCATCTCTATCTTTATCTATATCATAACCATCATAATCATCATCATTATCAAAATCATTACAACCATCATCAATATTATCTATGTTGTAATCTTTAGGATGGAGAACATCTTTTAGTAGAAGAAAATCCTTTAATTCACGAGGCAATTCAAGATTTTTAATCTTCTCCTTTATTCCCCATCCAAGATTCTGTCTGATTATTCTTCTACACAGGGACTTGAGGGATATATTACTACAGAAACTAACAAATTTCTTCCTGCCTAGTGAGAAAATTGTTCTGTCTTCATATTGTTGATCTTCCTCATCAAAATTTAATGTTGTCATAATTTCCTCCCCTTGGGCACCACTACGATATAACACTTTTCTCAGTTTGTCTCTTTCTTCAGAGCTTATCTCAGTACAATCAATTTGATTATAGCTACTTTCAACTGAAGACGTAACAAGAGTCTGTAGACAACAGTTTTCAGCAACTAAATATCTAATAAACCGAACAACGCGGCATGGTTTCCAGAAAAAGGGGAAACACAGGGCTGTTTGAATAATTGTGTTACCATCAATGCAGGGTAAATTGAGAAGACCAGTATTAGCTTTAGATAGAAGTAATTTAAAACAAGTCAAATCAAACAGACTTTTATAGATATCAATATATTGTAGAGCTGATCTTCCTGAATGGTCTAACCTGTTAACTATGGCACCAGCTTGAAGTAGTTTCCTTGTAAGAACTCTGTCGTTTTTCATAGCAGCCATCATTAAGCTAGTTCTACCTGCATTATCGTGAATGTTTACATCTATTCCATCAACACCAAGTAAAGTATCAATACAAGCCATGTATATTGGATATATCTGTCTACAATAATTCTTAACAACATCATTTACCTGCCTCTTGTTCAAACCATTCTTAAACATCGTAAATCCAATGATACAGAGATGTAGGGCGGTATGACCCTGGTTATTTTGTGTATTGATCTCTAGTCTAGGGTGACTGGTCAACAACTCTAAATATTTGCTATTTAATAAGAAGGCAGCTATCATAGTGGGTGTATTGGTTTTAGAACAGGGATGGTTGATGTCTAGTTCATTATTCAATAACCAGTTAAACTTGCTTAGAGAATAATCATAGTTAACACCAGCTAAAAGATGAAGCATATTTTCTCCTTCAGCTGTGACACCATTAACAATCAACTTTAGCTTAATGTAATAACTGAACCCCCACAACCTCTTACATTTTAAAATATCATCGAATAACTTAACTCCGTTGTTACGTGACATCAGATCTGAACCTAAATCTACTAAAAGTTTAAAGACAGATGTTGAATTGATCATGTGATATTGGACACAATACCTAATTGCTGTAACACCATTATTATCAGTTAAACTTAGATCAGAATGTGGAATTAACAGTTTTAATATACTGATATCAGTTTGGTGTTTTATATAGTACATTAAAGCCGTTTGTCCCAGTTTGTTTTGATGGTTCACAATACAACAAGCTCCTAATAAAATGTTAATCAATTTACATTTCAGTGAAGTGTGGGTGTCTGTACCTGCCTTTAATTTCGAGTGAATTGCGTATAATTTACCTAGATTGTAGTTATCAGAAAAGTTGTGTTTACCGACATAGAACAACGGGGTATTACCTTCAAGAAGGTCAGGTTGGTTTATATCTAATCCTGTGTTTATTAAGATATTAACGAGCTGTATGTATATCTCTTCATATTCCACATATGAACACATATGGCATAAAACGTAGTGAAGAATGTTGCATTGTAAATAATCAGCATGATGTACATCTACTCCATGTTCTAACATATACATCACAACTTCATGCAATCCTAATCTAGCAGCTATAATTATAGGTCTCTCTAAAATCACGGGGTTGATGTTTACACCACCATGAATTAATTTAAATACCCGTTCTAATAACAAATCACGTCTACCTGTATCATAATCTCTCTTATAATGATAAAAAAGTATGCTCAACAGGATGTTTGTTTGTTCCTCAGCATAGTGTACATCAACTCCATGATTTAACAGATATATCACAATTTCCCATAATTCATAAATAGCAGCTATATATATAGGTGTCTCTTCATAACCATCCAACTGGTTGACGTCCACACCAGCATCAACTAATTTAACTACATATGGTAACAAATTATGTCCACCTGTATTGTCATGCGTGTCAAACCATTCATGGCTAACTAAAAGTAAGTGCATGAGATTCCTCTGAAGACAATCAACATAATGTACATCAGCTCCATGTTCTACCAGATATATCACAACTTCATACCCTTCTCTATAATTTGTATAAGTGTTAAGTATCGTCGTAATTTGCTCCTCATCTTCAACATAGATATACATACCAGCTAAGACATGGTGAAGAATGGTGTGTTTAAATTTATCATCATAATGTACATCAACTCCATTTTTTAACAGATACATCACAACATCATACAATCCTAATCTACCAGCTGTGCATATAGGCATCTCTTTTTTCTTATTTACCTGCTTGAGGTCTACACCAGCATCGACTAATTTAACTACACATTTAAATAACAAAGCTTGTGGAGCTCTATTGTCACCGCTGCCTAATCTGTCAAAGCTATCTAAAAGTAATAGTAGGAGATTGTAGTGGTGCCAATCAACATAATGCCAATCAACACCATGTTCTAACATGTATATAACCACCTCCCACAATCCTTCTCTAGCAGCTATAAATAAAGCTTGCTTCGTCTTATGTTGTAATGATAATGTTTCTATTACTTTTCCTATATTTCCATCTTCTTTAGCTTGGCGTAGTTTTGACTCCAGTAGCCTGAAATATGTTACACATATTTTAGTTGTAAATATTATGATACAAATACAATGACAATGTAAAAACTCAATGTAATCTGCCTTATTAATCTCTGTAATTTAGTATGATTCAACAATTAATGAAATACGTCTATAAAATAAAGCCATTCTTATATTTAAAATATATAATTTTCAAAATACACATCATGAATTGTTTATACCGTTTAATTGGAGAGTTGTTTTTAACAGTATACCTTACCCCAGTTAACCCTGATATCAACACTATCTACAATAGGCTAGTTATACCTTACCCAAGATAACCCTGATAACCGTATGAACAATAGTATAGTGTGGATGGTGGACAGATTCTAAGGCGTATCTATTTGTCTCTATATAATATACAAACCTGTATGCATCCATCTTGATTAGCAGTTGGTCTATATCAAGTAGTCGTAAACATCACTAAAATATATAAATAAATAAATAAATACTATTTGTTATGTGCATATATAACATGAACGTTAGTGCCACCAACATTCGCATACTTCCACACTTTTCGTTAACACCATACCATTCTCAAGGTATCTGCTGCTCGAGTACGTGGAAGACAGATTCTACAGTGTAATATATCAATAAATGCCAGAGGATCCTCGTAGTGACTGAAAGCACCAGATTAAATAGAATTGGCATTATGTTTCTAAAACATTATATTTCAATCTCTTTTTATATGTCCACATTTTCTTTTTGTTTGTCTGGCCGCAATTCTTAACCGATCGTCTTGAAAACTTTTCATACTTATTCCTTATACCCTAAGGACAACCTCAATTTGTTTGTGGACACTATACATGTCACAATTTTTATCCGATTTTGACGAAACTTGAAATATAGGTCCATCTCCCAAGATCTTGGTTTCTTTCGATATTGTCATGTATCGAATCATAACTTCATGGATTATGGCCCCTGATTGTACGAAAAATCATGTTTTTAGCTTGTGGACCCTATAGAGGTCACAATTTTTATCCGATTTTGTTGAAACTTGAAATGTAAGTTTATAACCCAAAGGTCTCAGTTCCTTTCGATATTCGCGCATATCTGATCGTAACTTTCTGAATCTTGTTTTTGTGGACCTTATAGAGGTCATAATTTTTTATCTGGTTTAAAAAAACGTTTTAGAATATCACCGTTACACCCTAAGGATGGTTGAGTTCGAATTTCGTAAAAGTCGGACCAAAACTGCCGGACAAAATGGCCGCTCCTTGTACGCAAATAGTGTAAACATCTGGTATATCAAGGCTGTGGACCGTCTAGAGGTCACAATTTTGATCCGATTTTAAAAAAAATTTGAAATGCATGTTTATAACCCAAAGATTTTGGTTTATTTCGATATTCATGCATATCGGATCATAACTTCCCGAATTATGGCCCCTGATTGTATGAAAAATCACATTTATAGCTTGCGGTCCCTGTAGAGGTCACAATTTTTATCCGATTTAAAAAAACGTGTGAATATATCACCGTTACACACTAAGATCTTGGTTCCTTTTGATTATCGCGCATATCTGAGTGTATCTTCCTGGATTATGGCCCCTGATTGTTCGGAAAATCGCATTCTTTGCTTGTGGATTCTCGGTTGGATGGCTGAATGATTAGCACATGCACGCTGTAACACAAGGTCTGTCATTGAGTCAACTGGCGTGGTTTCGATTCCCCAGTTGTACGTGGCAAGGAGTAGGCTCGCCTGTTCAATCCTGTGGGTTTTCTCCGGGTCCTCCAGTATCCTGCCACTGCTAAAGACCCCTATATGCAAACAAATTATTGAAATAAAATTGAACCATATGTTAGTCCCGAAATGATCTAGTTTGTGTCAAATGGACATTAAACCCCATTTCTGTCTCCCTCTAGCTTTTTATCATGAAAAATTGTATCAGCTAAATACAGTGATGGGATTTTGCCCGTATATCCGGACTTGTCCGAATCTTTTTTCCAAACGCCCAAAATTGTCCGACCGGGAATATGCCCAATCGGACATCAATATTCAAAATTCCGAAATTAATATAGTTTACTGAGTGTATAACTACCACTCAACCAGATTATCGTCGATAATACGCTGGATTGATTAGGTAATTAAGTGATCAACGTATTTATCGTGTTATACGGTCTATAAACCTACCTTGATTAACTACTTAATCTGCCTTGATTGACTGACTTAATCCTTTGTCGGACAATTCATCAATCTAATCTTAAACGGAAGCCATTGTTTCCCCTTTGTCGGACTATTCATCAATCCATTATAATTTTAATCTTCGTTTGTTAACCTCGTGGTTTCTGCATTGACGGACATTTTAATCGCATTGATGTGAGCCGACAATATGTATAAACTAGTCATAGAAATCACATATTGTAAGAGAATATAACGACAAGATCAATAGACAGTCATTATAATTCGTCTGCTATATCACTTCGGTGGAAGCGAGCGTTAATTAAAGCTATTTCACACACACATATATCCGAAAAATATTAGACATTTCTAGCACGCGGTTACAGCACTCGGGAAACCTCGGCAGATTCCGTTTCTCTACATCTAGCTTCGGCTGCTTGTAGAGTAACGGTATCTGGCGAGGTTTGCCGAGTGCTATACCGGTATTAGAAATCTCGCGAGACGCGTGAAATTATGAAATGAATACGTGACTAAATTCACGCTTCTAATGTCGAAGAAAAGATTCTATTTTGATGGCATATTCTCGGATTTACAATCATATTTTGAATGGGGTTTATGTTTTTAAATAAAGAAATAAGTAACCTAGGCAATGTTGACGAATATGTCAATTGAAATAGTGTAAGTACTTAATTGTTTTAGACGATAGCGCGTGCTAGCGATTATTTAGCGGATGGTGTCATTCCTCGGGATATCATATTCTTACCCTCTGTACATAAGTCGTAACGGAGTTTAAGACGAATGCCGGACTTCTGCTGAAAAATGTAGAGACTTATGACCCGAAAATACAGTAATTTTGGAGGAATTTGAAACAGTACAGATCGGCAGCAGTCGGCACGCTTTCATTCTATCGTATTACGAATTTTGTAGGAATATTACTGACATAAATTTGAATACCGTACGGGAATTAAATATGAAAAATAACGAGGTGCACCTATTTTTATATTACGGATGAATTTGAATATTTTGTTTACACGTGATTTTTGTGTGTGGTCTAAAAACTGCCATTTTAAATAACGATAAGAGTTATGTCCCTTTATTTTCAGTAAAAATGTCCGACAAGAAAAATTTTGAAATCCCATCACTGGCTAAATATAAGATGTCCTCAGTCATGTCAATTAATTCAAGGTCCTCAATTAATGGTTACACACAACACACACATAAATGGTCATGTGAAAGTCAATTCTTGAAGTGACTAATACCACTTTCAACATTAAGTGGAAACAAATATTATTTTAGTCACTTCTATTTAGCTATGGCAGTGTATATGCTTGACCTTGGGAGATCAATTTAATATAACCCCAAATTCGACTTGCGATTAGACACAACATAGCTGTTGATTTTAACCCTATTTAAACGTGACAAGGAGTAGGGGTGCCTGTCCAACCTCGTGGGTTTTTTCCGGGTTCTCCGGTTTTCTCCCACTGCTAAATTACATTTGCTGAATTATATACAGTTCCTGGTCAAATTGTCAAGATTTGCGCTAAAAGTAATTTATTTACTTACTTTTAGATCTTGATTACATGTATAAGGAAAAGAGCATCTTTCCAGTCTGTTGTTTTGAAGGGTAGGGGGGGGGGGGGGGAGTGAGCAATATCACACAAATATTACTGAAAGAGAAATATAAGAACCGCCAATATAAAATGAAAACTAAAGCCATAAAATATAAAATTGATTACAGTACCAAATTATATTGAATTCGCAACAAAATGGTCAATACACCTTATATTTACATTTAAACTGGGTTGGTTGGATGGCCGAATGGTTAGCACGTGTGAGTTGTATCATAAGGCCTGTCATTGAGTCAACTGTCATGGTTTCGATTCCCTGGTTGTACATGACAAGGAGTAAGGTCGCCTGTCCAACCTTTTGGGTTTTCTCCGGGTCTTCCGGTTTCCTCCCACTGCTAAAGACCACTACGCGCAAGCGAATTATTGAAATAAAATTAAACCATTGATATGTTAGTCTCGAAATGACCTACTTTGTGTCGAGTGGACGTTAAACCACAGGAGTCTGACCTTCTATCCATATATATATATATGCATACTCCTGTGGTTAAACCCCATTTCTCTGTCTCATTTAAACTGATCCATGTGAACTAGTGAAGTGGCAAATAGTATCTGGTGTTCCAGGAAGCAAAACCATCGGAGTGTTTAGCTATGAAATCCAATTAACCCAGATCTCTATTATTTTATATAAACATACCTTTTATATAGTTCCTGATAAAAGACACGATGTAAAAACGTTCTTTATCATATCTATTATAAATTGTTTCAAGCTTTTTATCATCTATATCATTCCCTGCTTTCTGTCATCTATATCATAATCAATTATTTCATGTTTTCAAAATGTCCTGATTGTGACTGGTTTCTAACATCAGAGAAACAATTATCCAGTCTTTAATACTATGTGGATAGCATATAAACAATACAGCCTGTCAACACACCTTATTTTACTGAATGTCATCCAGTCTTAAATACATCTATTATTACCTGCAATATCTCACCTCTTGGTATGATTCATGTACATGTAAGTAGTAGTTATTAGCACACTTTCCGAGGTGTATCGGTGAATATCAGGACAGTTTTGGTCGAGGGGCCCAGCCGAGGCGGAGCCGAGGTGTTTCCTCGACCAAAACTGTCCTGATATTCACCGATACACCGAGGAAAGGTGCTAATAAGTTACTTACATCACATTTCTATCGAGTATTGTGAAGCAAAATGTGAAAAATAGTATTTATTATCGAGTCGTTTCAACCGAAAAGTGACAAATACTTTCTGTTCTTTCATTATTTATCCCTTTCTGAGCCTCACGTTACATTTCATGGTAGAATGATTTCGCAATTGAGAGACGACCTGAGTAGTATTCACGCGTGCGTCTTGCTATGATACTCTGAGCGTAAAACAATCACGTGTTTGTTTAGACCACATCGTCAAAACAATGTCTATGGCGTAGAGGACTGCGATATTATTAAATGTAGTGTAAAGGAAATGCGAAACGTGGGTCATTCCTGGTGAAAGTATGCATCGGCGGATGGTTCTTACGTTGAAATTTATTTGTAATAAAGTTTATGACTTTCTAGGCGTTTTTTTTTCATCCTGCTTATTTTCAATGCCTGTGAAGTGTCCAGCAAGAGAACTGCGCCTTCTATCATCACAATTAATTAAAATAATTATTCAATATTCTAATTTATATATTTTGCATATTAATATAAATCAAACCAAATTATGAAATAGATGCCAATTGGTATGTATAATAATTGATTTTTGTAATATGTTATGTTAATTTAATGTCATTGTATATGTTTTTGAACTGCCATGTAGTTCCCCCCATTTTGTTTTGTTACTATGATTTTGACTAGTTGTTTCATGTACATTGGTTAGAGCCTCGTTATCAATTGCGATCTGGGTCGGACTAAACGTCCGCTACTTATTGCTTGATAGAGATCTAAAACGGCATAAAAGTATCCGTGTATCAGAAATGATCAGTACTCTTTCTGTACATTTCTGATACACGGATACTTTTAAGCATGTATTGCAATTAAACAGGACAGTTTTATCAAAGGTTGCCAGTGGCAACGAGTAGAAGTGGGATGTAATTATTGTTAACAGGCGAGACCCCTACTATCAACCACGAACTGTGTTTCACATTTAGTTTTAAAGCTTTATTAATACACCTTGATATTTTGACAATATAGCATACATTCTTTGTTAATATAACATACAATTGTTGGCGCTATTGCACTTTCGTACCTCTACCAGTTCCCGTGGTCGTAGGCACTTGAAATTTTCAGAGGATGTTAAGGGGGGCTAGCAATGACCACGCACCAAATTTCAGCCGAATCGATAAATAACTTTTTATTTTACCGACCTTTTAATTTCTAACGAGAGAGAACTTCATCCGTTTGACGCCATTTGCTTTGTTTACTAATTAGACTTGAATAACAAGACACTAAGACGGAAACCGACTCGAATAACAAGACACTTAGACGGAAACCGACACACTGCACTAGCTGCCTAACACTGCAGTTCATAAAAATTAATATAATTTTCGTATACTTTAATTTTTGCGCGAAGCCACCATTTTCTATAAAATACTATTTGGTGTTGATCAGTGGATTGGCCCTTGGGTGTAAATATTGCCGTGACCTTGATTTTGACCTTGAGGCCAAACTTCCCATCCATATCGGGGCCTTTGCGTTTATGCTTGCCGTGGCCTTATTTCCTACTGTATTATCAAAGTTAATGTTCGAGGTGAAAGCAGAGATGACGTCCTTCAGAAAAGATAATTGGGTTAAAGTCGTAGGTCAAGGTCATGTTACAGAAAACTAAACTCAAACTTTTCAAAGTCATTTTTTGGACATTTGACCTTGACTTACGACCTTGACCCTGTAACTATTTTCTAAGGCTATCACATTGGCTTGAATCATGAACGTTTACCTTGGTCCTATCTCACACTGCTCGGTCAGAAAACGGTCAAACGCAGAGGGTCGGTGTCCGAAAGGAAGTCAATGGGCGTGGTCAATGTGAAAGGACGTGGTGACCTCCACTAGTCACCGTTAACCATCCGTAACCTTGACTCTGACCTTGAGTCCAAACGTCCCATCCATCTCGGGCCCTTTGCGTTTATGCTTGCCGTGGCCTTATTTCTTACTGTATTATCAAAGTTAATGTTCGAGGTGAAAGCAGAGACGACGTCCTCCAGAAAAGATAATTGGGTCAAAGTCGTAGGTCAAGGTCATCTTACAGAAAACTAAACTCAGACTTTTCAAAGTCAGTTTTGGGACATTTGACCTTGACTTACGACCTTGACCTCGTAACCATTTTCGAAGGCTATCACCTTGACTTGAACCATCGACGTTTACTTTGGTCCTGTCGCACACTGTTCGGTCAGAAAAGGGTCAAACGCAAAGGGCCCGTGTCCGAAAGGAAGTCAATGGGCGTGGTGACCTCCACTAGTCACCTTTAACCATCCGTGACCTTGACTTTGACCTTGAGTCCAAACTTCCTATCCATCTCAGGCCCTTTTCGTTTATGCTTGCCGTGACCCTATTTCTTACTGTATTATCAAAGTTAATGCTTGAGGTGAAAGCAGAGACAACGTCCTTCAGAAAAGTTAAAAGGTCAAAGTCAAGGTCATGTTACAGAAAACTAAACTCAAACTTTCAAAGTCAGTTTTGGGACATTTGACCTTGACTTACGACCTTGACCCCGTAACCATTTCGAAGGCTATCAACTTGGCTTGAATCATGGGCGTTTACCTTGGTCCTGTCGCACACTGCTCGATCAGAAAACGGTCAAACGCAGAGGGGCCCGTGCCCGAAAGGAAGTCAAGGGCGTGGTCAATGTGAAAGTTCGTGGTGACCTCCACTAGTCACCTTTAACCATCCGTGACCTTGAGTCCAAACTTCCCATCCATCTCGGGCCCTTTTCGTTTATGCTTGCCGTGACCCTATTTCTTACTGTATTATCAAAGTTAATGCTTGAGGTGAAAGCAGAGACAACGTCCTTCAGAAAAGATAAATGGGTCAAAGTCGTAGGTCAAGGTCATGTTACAGAAAACTGAACTCAAACTTTTCAAAGTCAGTTTTGGGACATTTGACCTTGACTTACAACCTTGATCCCATAACCATTTTCAAAGCCCATAATCTTGGCTTGAACCATCGTTTACCCTGGCCCTGTCGCACACTGCTCGGTCAGAAAACGGTCAAACGCAGAGGGTCCCGTGTCCGAAAGGACGTCAAAGGGCGTGGTCAATGTGAAAGTTCGTGGTGACCTCCACTAGTCACCTTTAACCATCCGTGACCTTGACTTCGACCTTGAGTCCAAACTTCCCATCAATCTCGGGCCCTTTTCTGACCGAGCAGTGTGTGACAGAACCAAGGTAAACGTCCATGATTCAAGCCATGGTGATAGCCTTCGAAAATGGTTACGGGGTCAAGGTCGTAAGTCAAGGTCAAATGTCCAAAAAATGACTTTGAAAAGTTTGAGTTTAGTTTTCTGTAACATGACCTTGACCTACGACTTTGACCCAATCATCTTTTCCGAAGGACGTCGTCTCTGCTTTCACCTCGAACATTAACTTTGAAAATACAGTAAGAAATAAGGCCACGGCAATCATAAACGCAAAGGCCCTGATATGGATGGGAAGTTAAGACTCAAGGTCAAAATCAAGGTCACAGCAATATTCACACCTAAAGGCCAATCCACTGATCAACACCAAATAGTATTTTATAGAACATGGTGGCTTCGCGCAAAAATTAAAGTACACGAAAATTATATTAATTTTTATGAACTGCAGAGATAGGCAGCTAGTGCAGTGTGTCGGTTTCCGTCTTAGTGTCTTGTTATTCGAGTCTAAATAGTAAACAAAGCAAATGGCGTCAAACAGATAAAGTTCTCTCTCGTTAGAAATTAAAAGGTCGGTAAAATAAAAAGTTATTGATCGATTCGGCTGAAATTTGGTGTGTGGTCATTGCTAGTCCCACGTAACATCCTCTAATAATTTCAAGTTCCTACGACCACAGGAACTGGTAGAGGTACGAAAGTGCAATAGCGCCCAATTGTTAACTATCAAATTGTTTTCATTCATTTACTGTATGTATCTGTATTACTGGGGGTGAGTTAAGGTCATGAGAATACTATTTGGTGAACCATTATATTTGTATACATCGCTGAGTAGCTTATTTAACATATAATATAATGTATTTTAAAGATCAAAAGAAAAGTGGGAATATTCGCTAATACATGCTTTATGTAAACAAAACACTTGTTTTATAATTTTACAGTTTATAGGCGAGAGTTTAGAATTCTACACAAGCCCATGTTAATGCAATGGAAAATATAGTCATTTTTATATGCCCATATTGTCATGTGGACGTATATTGTCATCGCCCATCAGTCCAGACGTCCATCCACAATTGTTTGTGGATACTCTATACTCGTTTGTGGCATGTATCGGATTGAAAATTCATGGATCATGGCCCCTGATTGTACGAAAAATCATGTTTTTAGCTTGTGGACACTCTCACTGTAATCCAGGTATCATTTAATCTTGTGTATCTAGCACTAATTTCTGTCACATTTGTTTAATATCAAATCTTTGTTTAAAAATTCGTAAAAATCGTTTAAAATCACCAAAATTCATCTAATTTGTACTTATGTCCAGTTTAAAGCTGACCATTCAATTTTGATAATGAGTGTCCAATTTACAAGTGGAGAGACAAATGCCTGAACCATATCAAAATGTTTACGAAATTGAATGAGTGACTTTTTGTGCATGATGTCAGAATTGTTGAAAGAAATGGTCGTATAAATGACCTAATATAATTACAGTTGAAAAAATTGATCATTTAACATGTTTTGCCTTGAAAACTTCATGTCTCTCAAATGCGACCAAAATTATGAGGGTGTTTCATGTACTAGCCAATAGTTATTGGCTCTCCATGGAAAAAGCCCTCTATAGGTGATTTTCATTTTTTGATAATTTTCATGCCTAATGGGTGTACTTTCCCTAGATAATGTTCAATACCTGTGTACTTTTTTTTATACCCTGTCGGCAACACACCGGGGATGTGCCAGGTTATAGTGTCTAGAGGTCACAATTTTCATCTGATTTTGATCAAACTTGAAATACATGTTTATAACCCTAAGATCTTGTTCCTTTCAATATTTGCGTATATCAGATCGTAACTTCCTGAATTATGGCCCCTGATTATACTTTTTTAACTTGTGGTTTCAAAATCCGTTCGAATATATCACTGTTGAATTTCATGAAAATCGGAAAGTATTTTCCTACAGCAGACAGGGAGTTTCAAATTTTCCGGGAAAATTCTATTATTGCGTCGCGTCAAATAGGCTGATTTGAGTCAAAATGATAGGAAAGTATTTTGGGGCTTTGTGCATGGAATACCTAACCGCGTTTTAGACCATCAGTACGAAACTAGCTTAACTTAGTCAAATTCTGAACATACTGCCGATCCGACTTAAGCAAAGAAAAAAAGCTGGAATTAGATCAAATGGACCAAACAATTTGATTCGAGTTGAGCGTAGATCTGACTTCAGAAATCCGACTTGCACGCAGAAATTTAGTAAGAAACGCGCAAGATCAAAGGGTCTAAACAATTTTAGCTGAGTTGATCAAAGATCTGGCTTATACGAATCCGACTTATGTGAGGTTTACTGTATATCACAAGATTTTAAGGTCCACTTTACGCTGGCATTGAATACACATGTATTTTACTTGAACACCTCCGTATCTCTCTTCTTATAAATCCTCTTTTTTTGTAGCCTAAATATATGAAGAAGAAAGCTGAATCCCTGCATATGTTGAGTATCTGGGATCGTAATTATAGAGTTAGATCTAATATAGGATTAAAAGAAGTACAATTACCTGATAAAACACCTGTAGTTGGAAAAGAAAAAATTGTTCATCTACCCAAGAAATTTCCTGTTAAAAGACAAAGACCAGATGGTAAGGAGAGTTTTATAGTGTCGGGTGAATAACTTTATTCTCAGTCAAATCCAATATCTTTTATCAGATCCAAAAGGTACTAACACTTTCAGTTGCAACTTCACTACTTTCCTAAGCTGCCAAACTCGGATATCAGATTTAGAATCTGATCTCTTGTTGATTAGTCTCGCCATGATTCAGCTTCCTTGTATCTCACAGAACTAATGACCCCGGTACATAGTAGATGACACCCTTCAGAGAGTAAATTGTCACTTACCATTGGTCTATCAGTCTCGCCATGATTCGGTATCTAATATAGAGCGAAGCTCTACAGCATCGCGCGAAGCGCGGTGGTTGAGCAAAGCTCTTTTCCGGTAACACAGGAGCGTAACTGAAATTGTCACCCACAGACTGTTGATTAAAAAAAAATTCAGACAGGAACCGGATACACTGGGCAAAACAGGCAATGCGCATGTCAACTTACCAAATCTCGCCCAAGCGAGATTACGCGCCCCATAGAACTATTTCTATGACGCGTCTAATCAATGACGTCACATATTTTTGACGTCAATGAAAATAATTCTCACACTTTTTTGTTCTTTTTTAAAAAACAGAATTAATGTATACAAATTAGATCTAAATGAAAATCAATTTGGAAAAACTAAATTATTTAACATTTTTTGTATCACTTGAGAAAATTAATTATGAAGGTTTTATATAGAGCGAAGCTCTACAGCATCGCGCGAAGCGCGGTGCTTGAGCAAAGCTCTTTTCCGGTAACACAGAAACGTAACTGAAATTGTCACCCACAGACTGTTGATTAAAAACAATTTCAGACGGGAACCGGATACACTGGGCAAAACAGGCAATGCGCATGTCAACTTACCAAATCTCGCCCAAGCGAGATTACGCGCCTCATAGAACTATTTCTATGACGCGTCTAATCAATGACGTCACATATTTTTTACGTCAATGAAAATAATTCTCACACTTTTTTTGTTCTTTTTTAAAAAACAAAATTAATGTATACAATTTAGATCTAAATGAAAATCAATTTGGAAAAACTAAATTATTTAACATTTTTTGTATCACTTGAGAAAATTAATTATGAAGGTTTTATATTTGACAATAATCAGCTTCGCTCTACTCAGGCAATGCCTGTTACATATTAGATCACACCATTCAGAGAATGAATTGTCACTTATCATTGGTCTATCAGTCTCAGCATGATTCAGCTCTCACAGAACTTAAAGTTGCAATTTCATATTTTTAAGTTATATTTTTAAAATTTATTAAAATAAAGCCTTAAAATAGATGGTATTTATAAACAGTCCTACCTTGTTAAAGAATAATCCTATTAATCCTATAATTCACTAATGCCAGTTGAGGAATTGGCAAAAATATCATTTTCATCTTCAAATTTCATTGTTTGAAGATAACTACTCCATGGTGGAGAATAGAAAACAAGGGAGGTAATTGTGTTATTATTTCCGGTGTAAATGAGTTTTAAGTGTGAGAATGACACCTATGATCGTATAATAGTGAGTTGACAACCTATTGAGCAAAAGACATAGAAATAATTTTGTTTTGACTTTCTTAGAAAATATGAAATTGTAATAAGGTTGCAACGATATCAAATTCTGATATCGCCATTAATCATGATAACTGCTTTTGGAATTATCGCGATAAATAAAAGTCTACGATTATCAATTTTATCACGATAATTCTCTTTATCACTTTAGGCCTATTTGTATAATAGCATCGGTAGGTGTTTTTTGGACGTTCGACATTTTAATCATTAATTACAGTTTAAATTCTATTCTGTAGCAGCCGACGCACTGTGACCGAGTAAAAGACGAGAAATGGAAAAACCACCGACTCGATTGACCAGTCTTGAATATGGTATAACCGCTGTGTTAGTGTATGTTTTTCAACAATAAAAAATATACAAATTTATTAGTTTGTAAATATCTCATTAATTAAAGTTTAGTCGTATGGTTTTAAATATATGTTCTAATTACTTCTAAAATATTAAAAACCACCCAAAGTATGTTTTAAAAAATCATATCGATGAACCTGAGTGCGGATTCATAACTTGAAAAAAGCGGCTGGATGACTAAGTCGAGTTACTTGGTTGCTTTGTTTTGGCGGGTTAAACAACCAGACGTACAGTACTAACTTAACATTGAAATAAACATAATATTTTCAGTCTTGTTAACCGGGGATTCGCCGCACCGTTGCTACGGTACACCGATGTCGCGTGCGGCTTTGTTTACAAAATGTGTTTCGGGAACTTTCTCTCACCGATTTTTATTGTATAATTTTACAAGTAGTAATTAAACTATTATTTCGAATTCGATCCGGCCCCCGCACCGGTGAAAATGAACTTTGGATTTATTGCACCGACCTCCGCCCAAAAAAATCCTAAAATACCGGGGATTGCGATTATTCAACTTTGGCCGATACGATATCACTTGAAAAAAAATAATCGCGATAATGCGGCATCCCCGGGGTATCGCTGCAACCTTAAATTGTAATTTTAAGAAACCTCATTTATCCACTCAATTCATGGAATAAATTATCCCTTGTTATACCATCAAATAAATTAAGATCTGTTTTATGTTTATAAAACCTTTTTTTGTTACAGATACATGTAATCTACCAGGTAATGATGAATTATCTGATATATACGAGGAATCTCCCGCTAAACGATTACGTACAGACGAGGTTTCAACACAAGATGAGTCGGACCAATCAGAAACAGAGGAATTTGAATTTAATAATTCAAAGAAACTAAAAGTTTGCATGTAGGTAGAACTTGTATAGTGACTATAGTGTACTTCCCATAAAAGGAGGCGTTGGATGGCGTAATGGTTAGCACATGCGCTTTGTATCATAAGTCTGTCATTGAGTCAACTGGCGTGGTTTTGAATCTCTGGTTGTACTGACAAGGAGTAGGGTCGCCCATCCAACCTCGTGGGTTTTCTCTCGGATCTCCGGTTTCCTCCCACTGCTAATGACCCTTACGCGCAAGCGTCTTCATTAGTCCAGGAGCAGAACAGTAGGACGTTAAACCCCATTTCTTTTTTCAAATAAAAAATAATTATTTTTCAGCCAATCACCAGTGAAGAAAATAACAGCTGCTGATTTGTGTGATATATCTATGGAAGAAGAAGACGAGTTTATGCAGAAAGAAAATAAAAACACAAAACGTTCACCACATAGAAATAAATTTGCTGTCTTCTCGGCTAAAAAAGAAAAGTTTGATTTGAATGAAAAAAGAAATAATGTGATAGTAAAGAGCAGGTAGGTTATAATATATTTATAATGTTCTTGGTGTCCAACCTCGTGGGCTTTCTCCAGGTTCTCCGGTTTCCTCCCACTGCTAAAGACCCCTACGTGCAAGCGAATGATTGAAATAAAATTGAGCCATGTGTTAGTCCTGAAATGACCTAGTTTGTGTCGAGTGGACATTAAACCCCATCTCTCTCTCTCTCTCTCTCTGACCAGCTGTAGTAGGAGGTTGCGTCAGGGGTCGTACAACCAGCTTTTGACCCTATGACGTCAGACATTGATTAATCAATCAGCATTGACGTTTCTAGTGGTTTACCCACAATTCCGTCCTTTGCACGCCAAGAAGACGGCTAACAGATGGTTTCATTGGCTAATCCCCCACACTGTCCAGAATGCAGGTTATATGACAACTCTTCCAGATCCTAGTGTAGTAAAGACAAGTAAAAAGAAAATTTGAACTATAAAAAAACAAAACGATATAGGATCTGTGTTTTAATCAGATTGTATAAAAAAATGAATAAAATTAACTAACCATAATACTAGATAAATTATGATTGCTTCAAAATGTTCGGTTGAAGACCCGATGCATCATTTTAACACAATAGGAATCCCAAGCAAACTAACTACAATATAGTGAAAGATGAATCTTGGTCTGAAATGCAAAATTTGATATTTTAGCGAAAATGGCGCAACAGCCTTTGATAAATAAAATATATAGACGATAATAAAAGTTATAGGACGGCTTTCATGAGTTAACAGGTTTAATGTCTAGTTACTCCATTAATCAGATGTTGATATTTTCTTCATTTTGTTAATTAAATATGAAATAACAAATTTGAGTACATTTTAGCATGGATATAGGCGTGGTTAATTTGATATTGTCCAAAAAATACATGATCCGATTTGACATCTTTAATGTTAAAATATTTTGAATTCCAGATTTTTTGCAAATGGAAAACAAGAATGTCAGGAGACGAACATCAAAGAAATAAAAACAGAAAAGATAGACGAGAACACTGAAGACAAATCTCAGCCTAAGCTTCCTGATTTACCCAAAATACCTGATTTACCCAAAATACCTGATTTACCCAAAATACCTGATTTGCCCAACTTATTCTCCTCCGATAAACAAAACCAGTCGACATCTCAGGGTATAAAATACAAACAAAACTTAAAGAAAAAATCACCAAAAACAAAAGAACTGAAAAAGTCATCTTCCCTCTCGTCTGCATTTAGTTGGTCAAAATTCAAATTTTCTAAAAGTTCAAGTTCGGAAAATTTGACTTCTGCTCCGTCAGTTAATAAGGCATTTCAATCAGTTATTAAAAAGGAAAAAGAAGATGGAAATTGTTCAAATGTCGGCCGTTTTTCAGACAATGAGCAAGAAAAATCAGACTCTGAAAAAAACAACTTGCCCTTGAACTCTCAAACCAGTTTGTGTTCTTTGATAAGTCTGGACTCGGCAAGCCAGAATTGTGATATGCCCATGTCAAGTTTGGACTCGGACTGTTTACCTACTACACAAGAAGTAGAAGAAATTAAACAAGAATGTGATACCGAAACCAGTTTACCTCAAACCAATTCTAGTTGTACGGAAAATGACTCCATGGATACTAATTCCAATTTTAAAAAGGCCACTTTTTTTCTAACTGATTCTGGTTGTTCTGAAACTGATTCCAGTTTGAAAAGAACTGAATCTAATTGTAGTATAAATAGTGTTAATAGAAATGAAACTGGTTCCAGTGAGAGGAATGTCGTACGATCAAGTTATTTCTCGTCTACTAGTGATATTGATAGTCCCATTGTAATAGATGACAATAGTAACGATACAATAATAGTAAAAAAGGTAAGTAATGGGAAAAAATGAGACTTAACGGAAATGAAATGGGGTTTAATGTCCTACTCTTCTGATCAGACTTAGCTAATGAAGACGGGCCTACGCCATAAATGTGCTATGAAGGAAATTTTGTCTGGACAGCGGTGCTAAGGCCTACTCTTATATCGAATTCCAAATGACAAGGGATATTTTACATGCACTCCAATGTTTACACGTGATCTCGGTTTTTGTCCCATTGAAACTATACTATTCAAAAAAAGTAGGGGATATTTGATTTTTAAGTTTTATTAAAGTCACCTAATGAAACTGACGAAGAAACAAATGACAAAATGAAATGAAGTTCACATTCATCGATTTATTCCAAATGATCGTTAGACTAAGTAAGGCACAGACTGACCATTATAAGGGTAAAATGATACCCGGGGTCAAACAGCAAAGTTACCACAGCATCACAACCAAGTCAGTAACGGGTAAATCCTCCTCTGTTTGCCAAACAAGCATTGATCCGACGTGGCATACTCCTAATGAGACGTCTAAGGTCATTTTGGTCCAGATTGTCCCATTCCTGTTGCAACGCAGCAGCAAGTTCTTGGACATTGGCAGGACGTTGTTGACGTTGACGTAACCTCTGTCCAAGCATGTCCCAGACATGCTCGATGGGGGAGAGGTCGGGACTCAGTGCTGGCCGTGGTGATGTTCTGTTGTTGGAGGTAACCTGTAACGATCCTGGCCCTGTGACATCTTGCGTTGTCATCCTGGAAGATGAAACGGCGGCCATGACGTCGTGCGAACGGCACAACAAGGACTGCCAAGATGTTGTCCCGGTAGTACTGGCCTGTAACACGCCCTGCAACAACATGTAAAGCCGTTCTTCCAGCAACAGGGATGCCTCCCCACACCATAACAGAACCACCCCCAAATCGATCATGTCTGATGACGTTAACGTCTTGGAAGCGCTCGTTTCGACGACGCCACACCCTCCTACGTCTGTCCAAAAAATCAACAGTGAACCTTGACTCATCTGAAAACATCACATTGCTCCAGCGTCGATTATCCCAGTGTTGACGATCCCTACACCAACGACGTCTTGCCTGAATGTGATGATCTCTCAAACAAGGGATCACGCGAGGACGTCGGGCGCGAAGGTGACCCCTATGCAGTCGATTCCGAATCGTCTGGCCACTCACTCTCACACCAGTGTCTGTTTGAAGACGAGCGCTGATCTGATTTGCTGTGATGACACGATTTCTCAAGGCCAAGGTACGGATAAATCGATCCTGGGCTTGAGTTGTCGCCCTTGGTCGACCTGAGCGTGGTCTGTCCTGTACAGATTGTGTATCACGGTATCTGGACCATAGCCTGCTTATGACAGACTGAGAAACATTCATCGTCCGCGCCACAACCGCCTGTGTTGTGCCGATCTGTAGCATGCCAAGGGCACGTAACCTTTCATTTTGGGTAAGCCGACGCATATCAAAATTTGTTTTCTGTTCACTAAAACAATAAAACTGATGTTTCCACCCTGGAATTCAATGCCACAATGACTGTAACATTCAAAGTCAGAGTCGTGCAAATCTTGGGTTGGACCCCCATGATGATCCCAAGCATCACCTGCATTCCATGCGGTAGCTATTGGTGCGTTTGGGCGCCACATGTAACTGGAAATGTTTCTTCTGTTAGGTTCTATAGTGACTTTTTTCGTAGTCATTTGCATATTTTAGTATTATGCCCCCAAAATCAAATATCCCCTACTTTTTTTGAATAGTATACTAGACAGCTGTCCTGGACAACTGACAAGGGGGAACCACATTGAAGTATCTCAATGAACTTTCTCGGCCAATGCAAGGATCGAACACGTAACATCATAAGATATAATAGGTCAGACAAATACTAGCCAATCTTCAATAGAAGGCTCGCCTGTCCAACCTTGTGGGTTTTCTCTGGGTCCTCCGGTTTCCTCCCACTGCTAAAGACCCCTACGCGAAAGCGAATTATTGAAATAAAATTAAACCATGTTAGTCCTGAAATGACCTAGTTTGTGTCAAGTGGACGTTAAACCCCATTTCTCTCTCACTCAATAGAAGGCTCGATCTTGCTTTAACTCTGTACGTCTTATCAAGGCCTTCACGTAATACCCTGCATAATTCGGCACTAATTTCAATTGGGAATTCACCCAGCTTGTGAGCCTATCAGATTCCTCGATCATCACAAATACCAAGTCTCGCGCTTTCAAAGTAAAATGTCTACCTGTGATAATCAGTTTAAATGTCAAGGTTTCCGTGGAGTTCGTTATGTTACAACCTCTGATTGGACGCTACTGTTCACGTGTCTGTAGATATCGTACTTATAAGTTAGGGAATTGTGAAGTAAACAAGTAACGTCCAGATGTTGTAGATAACATATCTATAAGTTTGGGAATTGTGAAGTAAACAAGCAACGTCCAGATGTTGTAAAGTAATCTAGCAACGTCGTTGCTTCAGGAACATGATACTAGACAGCCATGTTGTTATCCAATGACAATTAAGACAATAGTTGGCCAGATTCTACCCATATATGGTGGTATAGGTCTAAATATTAAGGCCAACTGCAGATTTCATCAGAATTGCGGCGATACTATATACCAGGCTCCGGGTTACCTATTTAGGGTGTTTTCCGGTATTTAGGATGTTTTCCGGTATTTAGTGTTTTTCCGGTGTTTTCCGGTATTC
The DNA here is from genome assembly GCF_932274485.2 of Patella vulgata. Classification (NCBI taxonomy): domain Eukaryota; kingdom Metazoa; phylum Mollusca; class Gastropoda; family Patellidae; genus Patella; species Patella vulgata. The sequence continues at coordinate 76,310,696 of NC_065883.2, read as the reverse complement.
AGTATAAAATGGTGTTTTCCGGTGTTTTCCGGTATATAGTATGGCCCCAGAATTGCGAGATGTAAATAGGGTTAGGGCACGTGATTGTGGGTTAGGGTAAGGGCTTGGTTTAGGGTTAGGGTTATTGCTAACCCTGTTTGCATCTCATAACCTTTGACCAAATCTGTAGTTAGCCTTAATATTTAGACGTAACCATATATGGCTGTGTCTATTTAAATACTTGAATATAATGTATTTATATATTTACATGTTTAATTACAGGAAGCACCTGTTGTAAAGCCTATTACAGGTAATTATACCTTTATCTTTTAAGTCATATCAATTTAAATTTTCGTCCTTCAGGGGGCAATTATGAAAATTTTGCTATTCATATTTATTGCTTGTGAAAAAATATTTTGAAACCAAAAACATTTGCTTGCTCTTCTCAAAATTGAAGAAAAAAACATTATCAAGAGTCTGAAGAACTGAAAATCAAACTGGTTTAGCTTTAATGTTGTATACCAAGTCCTTGTTAAACTATAAAATGTACTCAGACAAGAGGAACATCAGGGTGAATTTATATATGACAATGACGTGCAGACTTGAGATATAGGTAAAATATACTTAGCTTTAAGCACCAAAGGTGGTAGCTTTAAGCACCAAAGGTGGTAGCTTTAAGCACCAAAGGTGGTAGCTTTAAGCACCAAAGGTAGTGTCTTAAACATTGATGAGTTTAGACTGACGCACATGAGTTATAAATTGTACATTTATACAACACAACAATATCCAGTAGACGTAGTACAAGGGTTAATCAGCGAACTGGATGTATGAGATGTGTTGTTGACTTTTGGGAAAGTAGGACGAGGGGAAATGTGTAGGGAGTGAAGTGCTGTAAAGGGATAGTTAGATGTATTATGAATGGTTAGAGTGGCTGTGGTGTTACGGTGAAATACTATCCCGCCACCGTAACACCACAGCTTTATGATTTGTTAGACAGGAGTGATGTAATGGGTGTCAACAACTGGGTATGCTGGTACCGTCGCAACGTAGCCGTGAAATATATATTGTGGGGGGGGAGGGCGGAAACGGAAAAATATACAATGTTGACAGTATGTGCCAGGCATGAGGCTGCGCAGACTGAGCGGCAGCTCGATAGGGAGTGTGTGGGAGGGTCACCCTCATAAAAATTTTTTTTTTTAAATTTCAGTTTTCTGTAAGCAGTGAAAACACTATTTTGGCATTGTTTGCGGGGTTAAACCTAAAAATCACATTAATACACCTATTGCACGATATTGTGAAACTAGCTGACGAAGACAGCTCGGGCGGCAATTGTTCGACTCGGGGCTGCTCTGTCAGTATCTAACAAACGCATTTAGTTCGCGTACAACTTTTAAAAACCGAATGTCAGTATGGTATTTCTCACATAATTGGTTATCGCAGAAACAGAGTAAACTGAAAGCGAGTAATCTCGACTCAAACCTATAGTCTATAGCCTACTTACTACACTCGTCACTAGGCTTCCTATATTATTGTTTGTGGACGGTTTACTACTCAGTGATAAGCCTGCGCCGCAAAAAGAGGTCTCGCCTTTTATTATTAGTATAATGACTTCCTCATGTGCGGCAGGTTAGTTTGCTTCTAAAAACACTGTTTTCCGTTCCAAAAAATACAAAAGTAATTTTCTACCAGATGACCATGGTTCTTTTCACCGAGACTAGATAATTTCTCTCGGTGTAAGGATATAGCTATGGATAAGTTCATACAAGGTCAATAAATCCGCGGTCACTTCGGGTCACACTGTTGAGAAAATAAACCGATGGGTTTGTTTAGTAGCAAATCGAGCGTGAATCAACTGAGTTTGTACTGAAAAATTTTTGAGTGATATGTATGAACTGTCTTCACACATTCGGTTTATAATTAGCGATACACAGGTACAGTGGCAAGTGTTGTACTTCACAGACTGTTTACCTCCGAACTACCTCCGCACGAAAACCCCGATTTGGGTACTTGTTAAAAAAAAACCTAAGAGTTCGCGCATAAAAATGCCCGAACGTACCAGGCGCCAGGTCATCCAGTCGATGCCTGCTCTAGGGCTTTTACACATAGACAAATAAACTGATGACAGATAAAGGTAACATTAAATTGAAAACATAACCTAATAACGTTATTAAACATACATTATACAAGAGCTAAATGTACCCCATTGCAGGTCTTTCTTTAGACCTGAAATGTTATCTAGATTGTTTATTAGACATTAATTAACTTTTCCAGAATATAATCAACTCTCAATGTCATTGCAAGTCTACGATATTTACTGGATTAGAATCCGATCTGTTGATCAACGCTCATTGGTGATTAAATCAAAAAATGGATAATCGACACTGTATTTTTTTGTACCGACTTTAGTAATGATGATCGAGGCTAGGCCCAAAATTCAATTACTAAATAAATTCTCGGTTAAGTGTGGATCAATTTGACTGAAATTTTCAGCAAATTCCCTTTACATTATCTACTTTTTATACGCCCACATTTTCATGTCGACGTATATTGTCGCCCCTGTCAGTCCGGACCTCAGGACGTCCGTCCACAATTGTTTGTGGACACTCTACAGGTCACAATTCTTATCCGATTTTGACCAAACTTAAAATATAGGTTTATCTCCAAAAGATCTCGATTGCTTTCGATATTGGCATGTATCGGATCAAAACTTCATGGATTATGGCCCCTCATTGTACGAAAAATCACGTTTTGAGCTTGTGGTACCTCTAGAGGTCACAATTTTTATCGGATTTAAAAAAAATGTTTTAGTATGTCACCGTTACACCTTAATGATGGTTGAGTTTGAAATTCATGAAAATCGGACCAAAACTGCCGGATAAAATGGTCACCCCTCATACGCAAATAGTGTAAATAAATGGTATATCAAGGTTGTGGACCCTCTAGAAGTCATAATTTTGATCCGATTTTGATGAAACTTGAAATATATTTTTATAACCCAAAGATCTTGGTTCCTGTCGATATTCGCGCATATCGGATCGTAATATCCTGAATTATGGCCCTTGATTGTTCGAAAAATCGCTTTTTGTTTAGCTTGTTCTCTATCCATCTCTTGCAAAATGTGGGCGTATCCTGCCTGGCAGCCGCTGGTTAACTATTGTAGTGAGAACTGCCAGCTGTTTATCTAATCTCCCATAATGTATCTTTAAATAACAGATAAGTAGTGTTGTTTTTTGTTGTGAATGTGACAAGTAGTTTAGTCACGGTAATGTTGTTTTATAGTCCTCTGATGTTAATATACAAATATTTTGTCTTTTTCAATAGCAAAGAAAGCATGTAGAGTGTCTGGATTGTCCAAGTCTAGTCGCAAGAAGTCTGGAACATCAGGTAAAGTTATGGATGTCAGTCAAACCAAGATAAAGGATCTTTTCTCCAGATTTGGAAGGAAAAAAACAGAGTAAGTTTTATCTTTATATCTTTAAATGCTATGTGAACTCGGAGAGGGCAAAGACTTTCAGAATTTTTATACACCCACATTGAAATGTGGTCATATATTGTTGTCGCCCCCGTCATTACTTTATTACCGAAAAAAGTAAAAATATGCGACAACTCTTGTTGACTGCCCGGACGATATAGCTGCTGTTGGCGTATGTTTCGTTGCCTGGCAACTTATCTTTGAAAATTGGTCTTCACTTATCGGGAGTTACTTCCCAGGCAAATGGAAACATGTACAAGAAGGGTGTTGGATGTCTGACTAGTTAGTGCGAGCACATTGTATCATAAGGTCTGTCATTGAGTCAACGGGCGTGGTTTCAATTCCCCGGTTGTACGTGACAAGAAGTAGGGTCGCCTGTCCAACCTCGTGGGTTTTCTCCGGGTCCTCCGGTTTCGATTCCCTGCTTGTATGTGACAAGTGGTAGGGTCGCCTGTGTGGGTTTTTTTCCGGGTCCTCCAGTTTCCTCCCACTGCTAAAGACCCCTACGCTCAAGCAAATTATTGAAATAAAATTGAACCATATGTTAGTCCTGAAATGACCTAGTTTGTGTCAAGTGGATTTAAACCCCATTTCTCTCTCTCTCATGTCCAAGAACATTTGATAGTTGAAAGAAGAGTAGGGGGGGGGGGATGTAACTGTAAGGGCAAGCTGTTCCGAGTTCCCCTCACACATTGAACTTACAAGCGTAGGAATAAAAATGACCATGGATGTTCTAATCAATTTTAATCTTGGCCATCCGATAGTCTGGAGATTTGATTAAAGGCTTGCCATGTACATGTAAATAAACATTATAGGTCAGACAAAAGATCTTCAATTGGCAGCTGGGTCTGTGTGATGATGCCATGCTACTCAATTGGTCGCTGGTTTGATTCCAGCTGTTTTTTTCCTCCCACCCACCATACTTGGCTATAAGTGAAATTAGGGTCGCCTGTCCAACCTCGTGGGTTTTTTCTCGGTCCTCCCACTGCTAAAGACCCCTATGCACAAGTGAATTATTGAAAGAAAAATGACCCATATGTTAGTCCCAAAATGACCTAATTTGTATTGAGTGGTCAGTGGACATTAAACCTCATTTCTTGGCTATGAATGAAATTTATCCTTTGAACATTTCAGTAAAAATGATGATGTTGAAGAAATAACTGATGCAGATAGAACACCAGAGTCTCATACATCCAGTAACAGATCTAAACTATCATCTATACAGCGTAAACTATTGTCTTGATAATCTGAGCTAGTATTAATTCATATGTAGTGCTTCTCTAATTTTGGGGATATACACAATTATATGTTTCAGAATTGAATTCTCACAATCAATTAATCTCAGGCAACATGACTGAAAGAATTCTGTAACCATTTTATTGTATTGGGTGTTGAAAGGTATTATTCGTAAAGAGAAATAGGTTAGAATTCATTCCAGGCACTGTACATGGTGTCAATGATATATAATCTTTAATATATAGCTAGTCCCTTGTTTGAGGGGGGGTTGGATGGCTGAATGGTTAGCGTGCGCGCACTGTATCATTAAGTCTGTCATTGAGTCGACTGGCGTGGTTTCGAATCACCGGTTGTACGTGGCAAGGAGTAGGGTCGCCTGTCCAACCTCGTGGGTTTTCTCCGGGTCCTCCGGTTTCCTCCCACTAATAAAGACCCCTACGCGCAAGCGAATTATGTAAATAAAATCAAACCATATGTTAGTCCCTAAATGACCCAGTTTGTGTCGAGTGGACGTTAAACCCCATTTCTCTCTCTCTCTCCCTTGTTTGAAGCATATTTGCCCATTTGTCATTATTGATCGACTGACCTTGAAACTAAGCAGATGGAGTTCTTGCCTGTCAGTATATATGCCATGAAATAAGAATTTCTTTAAAACACAATGAAGAGTTATGGTTTTAATGTGTTAAAATATCTAATTATAAACTTGATAATGTCTTCGGGAAATCCATATTGTAGATCTGACGTCAAACAAAATATCTTCTTTCATTGACATTTAGTAATTGAACATATTAACACAAGGTACAATTTCATGGATACATAATTACTGAGTTTAATACTAAGCCACGTTTCGACCAGTATACTCTCGTCTTTATCAAGCAAACTACTTTAAAAATTGACTGTCTGAAAAGTGAAAAACTTGCTTTATAGGAATTTTAATGATTTTATTTCAAGTACTGTATCAATGGTACAATGTTTATAGTAGTTTTAACATGATTTTAATTCAAACATCCTTCGTTTAATATTCTATATGAAAATAACAAAACACTTTTATTATTTGAAACCATTTTAATTGGGTTTTTTTTACAAAATGTAGTTTTTATGAAATATGAGGAATGTAGTTGAGACTTGTTATTTGCTTTATACTTTGATTTATATATGTACAAAATTGTTTTATTGTAAAATGAATTCTTAATTGTTAATAAATAATTCATATTGTTATCAATTTTCTCTGTGATGGTGAGTGGGAGGGCGGTTGGGAGGAGAATGTTGACACAAGTGTGTTGTATCATAACATTTGTCATAGAGTCAAGTGACATGGTTTCGATTCCCCGCTTGTACATGATGAATAGGGTCACCTGTCCAACCCTGTGGGTTATCTATTGGTCCTCCGGTTTCCTCCCACTGCTAAAGATCCCTACGCGCAAGCGAATTATTGAAATAGGATTGAACCATATGTTAGTCCCGAAATGACCTAGTTTGTGTCGAGTGGATGTTAAACCCCATTTCTCTCTCTCTATGATGGCGAGACATAACATGCCATTTTTCCCAGTTTTAATAACAGACTTTACCACAGACCATCACTGTAAAGGTAATAATGTTCACTGAAAATTTCTGCAACAAAAAGATATCATTGTAAAATTGATAATGTTTACTTGTGAACAAATGACTTGTACTAAGGAAAATGTCAACTGGAACAGATCTAACTCATCATTTAATATGTATTCATTAAAATAGTCAGTAATCAGGTGAGTGTGACTTTTGAATGATATACATCACTATTGGTCAGGTTTGTGTATTCAATAGTGATGAGTATTAGAACTAGTTATGCTTTTACACCAGTAGTTGAATCTTTTACACCTAGTTACATACCTACTAATTAATGACTACTGTATAATTTTCTATACATACTAAACATTTGTACACTATAGTGATGACTACTGTAGAAACTGAGCATTAGTTTATGATAGTGACGTCTACTGTAAAATGTTCTAACCACTTTCTGTAGACACTAAACATTAGTTTACAATAGTGATGACTTATATCATATAATGGTATAAATTTTTATGAATACAAATCATCAGATTATAAGTAAACAGTGTATGTGAAAACATCCCCTTCATGTGGGTTCTATTAAACATACATTATTCAAGAGCTAAATCTGCCAATTGCAGGTCTTTCTTTAGGTCTGAAATTTGGTTTAGATTATTAATTAAACATTAATTAACTTGTCCAGACCATAATCAAGTCTCGATGGCATCGCTAGCCTGCGATATTTACTGGATTATGATCCCATTTGCTGCTCGACTTCTATTCATAATTTAATCATGAAATGGATGATCGAGACTATGTTTTATATCATACAGACTTTAGTAATGATGATCGAGGCTAGGTCGAAATTTCAATCGCTTAATTCTCTGTTCATAGTGGATCAATTTGACTGAAATATTCAGCAAATTGCCTTTACATTATTTAGTTTTTAACTATTATAGTGAGAATTGCCAGCTCTTTATCTTATCTCCCATAATGTATGTTTAATCAGTGAAGGAGGACCACATGTAAACAATGTTGTTTCTATCAAATTGTTTGAGATATGTTAAAAATAAAATGAATACAGAAGTTGAGCAATAGATGAGAATTTAAATTGGAATGTGATATCTGTTAGATGGTACGAGAAATATTGATGATTCAATTTTAGTATTTGTGCGTCATTTCCAAGAAATAAAGTTCCTGAAGAAAACGTAAAAATAATAATAGGTGTTGTTCAATCTGATTAAAACACAGATCCTATTTCATTACGTTTTTTATAGTTTAAAATTTTGTTTTACTTGTCTTCACTACACTAGGATCTGGAAGAGTTGTTATATAACAGGCATTCTAGATAATGTGAGGGATTAGCCAATGAAACCATCTGTTATGGCCACTTCTTGGAGTGCCATGCACGGAACTGTGGGTAAACCACTAGAAACATCAACACTGATTGATTAGTTTAATCTGATTGGGTGTAGGTATGAAGAAAATAAAGACCTTTGATTGGTCGTGCCATGAAGCAGTAGGGGCCTACTTTGTCGAGTTACGCTGAATACACATAGAGAACATCGGAGTTAATACTGGGTTATTATTGTTCATATTTCTAACAAGATCACATTATTGTTCTTATTTCTATCAAGATCACATTGTTCTTATTTCTAACAAGATCACATTATTGTTCTTTTTTCTAACAAGATCACATTGTTCTTATTGCTAACAAAAGAACATTATTGTTCTTATTTCTTTGAATCGTACATCCCCTGTAAATTTTTCTTTAAGACATTCTCCTGTGATTTCTGGCCTTCCCGTGCCGAGGCAAATGGCTTCCTTAACGCAGGAATATCTGAAATTATAAAATCATCTTTATAGGGTCTGGAAATAATCAATTTAGTTGTTTGGATGAAAGATTTCAGGCACTAATGAACTGGTAGCTAATACATGTATTTTAAATATCATTAAATTAAAAACACATCCCAAAAAAATATCTTTGCCAGGCAAAGTAACAGCCATCAGACTAGGGGTTATACCTGACAATGTCTATGACAGATGCCTTATTTCAAAGCTTGATTCTTGTGAAGGACAGTGCTGCAGCAGTCGGGCGAGCAAAAATTCACTATTCAGTAAATTAATGACATAGAAATAGTCATAATTATGATTGGATAATGAAATGAAATTAGGTTTAACGCCTGATTCTTGTGAAGGACAGTGCTGCAGCAGTAAATTAATGACTTAGAAATAGTCCTAATTATGCCTCCATGGTTGGATAATGAAATGAAATGGGGTTTAACGTCCTACTGTTCTGCTCCAACAGGGCTAATGGAGACGGACATACACCATACAGTGTGCTATGAGGGGAAATTTTGCACCAGTCGGCTGTGCTACAGCCTACTTTTATTTCATGTTCCAACTTTCAAAGATTCTTTTACGTGCACACCAATGTGTACCTGTGACCTTGGTTTTTCGTGCCATCCAAATGACTATACATTGTCCCTTGCCCGACCCTTTGTCCTGCGCCACTGGCACCATGTCGGAAAATCTCAATGAACCTTCCTGGCCAACACCAGGATTAAACACGGGACTTCCATGTTAGCGAGCCACTGACTTACTCACTGAATCACCACAGCTCCCAATGGTTGGATAACTTTCTTTGCAACTATGACAAGAATAGCAGTGACTCTGTAAAAAATTTATCATTATTTTATGCCAATTGTCAAGTGTCTTACTTTTTTCCAAATTACTTAGCTATTCATGATGTATTTCTGAGTATAAAATAGTAATTTAGCAAGAGATTTTACCTTTAGCAAATGTTTCAATCAAATTTACTGTTTCATCAAATCGTCGAAGTGTGTTTAAGGCTGTTGCCTTTCTATATAAAGCTTTCTCATTAAATGGTTCAATCTCAAGAACTTTATCACAATATTCATTTATCTTATCATAATTTGATGATTCTTGTTTCATGAGGCTGGCTGAAAATAGAAATTAATACATGTTGTATAAATGCGAACAAAATTACTTGTTAAATTAACGTATCTAACAGAAAACATTATTAAAATTAAAACAAGTTCAACTCAGTCCGTAAGAACAGAGAGAGATAAATGGGGTTCAACGTCCACTCGACATAAACTAGGTCATTTCGGGACTAACACATGGATTAAATCTTATTTCAATAATTTGCTTGCGTATAGGGGTCTTTAGCAGTGGGAGGAAACCGGAGGACCCGGAGAAAACCCACGAGGTTGGACAGGTGAACCTACTCCTTGTCACGTACAACCGGGGAATCGAAACCACGGCAGCTGACTAAATGACAGACCTCATCATGATGCAGCATGCACGTGCTAACCTAACCATTCGGCCATCCCCCCTCCCTATCATATTAATGAATCCATGACCACTCGGACCAAGACCAGTCGGACCAACTGATAGAACACTCGGACCAAACCAAAAGACTACTTGGACCAAACAAAAAGACCACTCGGACCTATAATAAAGTGTTGTTTTAATAAATTAATAATTTTGAAAGAAAAAAGGAACAACCTGCTAAATTGTTATAACAATCTAACTGAATTTTACGAATTTGTAATTTCATTTCTTCAGGGATGTCATTGCCTTCATTAGGCTCTCCACTTAGATGGGACAAAATATCACTTTTAGATTGCCCAATTCCCTTCACTTGAAGTAATGCTCTGTGGTATTTTCCGATAGCTTGTCTCCAATTTCCTCCTTTGTGCATTTTATTCCCTTCATTTTTATATTGTTTTGCATTCTCAATTCTTTGCTGATCACTTATTTTATCTGTGGATGGGAAAGCCATGGCTCCATTTTCCATCTTTATCCAACAAATATTTAATTAATTTGTTGGTCTTGACTTTATTAAGACTTTCTTATGTCCAGCATTCAAAGGGAGGTAACTCCATTTAATAAACAAATGATTTTCTTTGTGAAGTCAATCAATCTGAAATATTGAAATAAACTTCATTGATAAGAGCCATGAAAAAATAAAACAATATTGAATAATTTACAGAAAATATTCTTTATTTTTTGTCAATTAGACTAAGAAGTAACTCTATTAAACATTTTAGATTTTTTTTTAGTAGGTAGGCCTATTAGGCCTAGTATTTATTTGTCATTCGCACAAATAACTGATACATTTTTGGGCCAGATTCCAATACTTTCTCTAGCGATTTATTAGAAAGTTATGTATCAATAATGACAACTTTCTCTTGTGAACCTAAACCTAAATTTTAATAAAACGTTCACTAACCCAAAGATTTTTTTTTTTTTTTTAACCGATCAGAGTTATCCTTTTATTACCGTAAATGGGTATTTACATGTCGTAACCCTTCTTCAACAGCGACACAAACATAAAACCTTTACATGTAGATTTTTATTTAATAATAGAATATCCAGTGTGATGATCGTGAAAATAATCAACCTATATTTCAACATATCGGCGAAAGAAGACCGGGCACCTGTATTTACGACAATCATAGATGGGTGCAGTCCATGCTTGACAAGAAATAGAAAATGGCTGAAGCAATGAGAGCCTCGGTAGCCCAGCTTTTAAAGGGTATAGATAGGTAAATATCAAGAATATGAATCGCTGGATACGTAGAGAAATACTCTAGTCGGCATGTCATTATTTTATAGATAACATTTTATTTTCGGATTTGATAATAACGCATAGTGGTACGTAATGTAAACAACCGATTAATAAATAAAGTGAACTGGGGCTATTTGACTATTCCCATATGGAATCATGTAGGGGATACTCGATTGTCAGTCCAGATGGTCCCGAATTGTTATCAATTGTAGACCTCACAGTTCTTTCAGTCTCGACAACAGAGGCGGTATGTGTAGAATCTAGTTCCGCTCTGAACGTAGGACTCATTACACTCGCCCTGTACTTTCAGGAACCGTCCTATCGGCACCCACAGGCCACGAAATTTCAAATTTTGGCGTAACCAGAAAAATGGTTGCGGGTTTATGCTCTGCGTAACCATTTTCTTTGGTTACGCCAGATGATCATTGCGTAACCAATTGTAGGTATGTGGCAAACACCAGATAATCTCCAGAGCCGCTTCGGCTCGAGCCTCGTTTTCGTTTTTCTGCTTTAGGGAATTCCCTCGGTACCTCCCCCGTACTAATTCTCTTTTTTCTACGTGTTACACAATAACTTAAGTCGAGCTCAGAGACTAATTACGTAGTACACATGTTTATTTACCGCCATGTTGCCAAAATTTTTCCATTGTCCGCATCGAATATTTTTACATTTCAACTTGCAGTTTTCGAGTTCCGTTTACTTCACAAAACAGCCTATTTAACGTCTAAAGGTGAGTAATGTTTGACTTGATCTTCTGATGTATTATTCTTTATTATATTGACAACATCTGTGTTGATTTTGAGCGAAATTCATGGATTACCAACCCACTTTTTTGAATCCGCCGCGAAAGGTGTCAAGGTCGGGGTTAGAAATCGGGACCAAATTTGAATGTGTTTTCCATCTTTTTCGATCAAAAATAAATCACTAAAACGGCCATAAACAACATCAATTGTGTTTTTTATATAATCATTTGTATGTAAAGATATAATTAAATACAGTGTCTGGTATTTTTATGCCTTAATAACGCCGATGATTGATGATTTAGAATGGTATAAAATCCAGCAATTTGTGTAAAACTAGGGCCGTTTGGGTCACGTGACCTCCATTCTTGCTTTGGATTGGCTGATCCGTTGTGTTGATAAACAAAATAATGTGCTGAGTTTGTTTTTTTTTGCATTTCATGACTTAATTTTGATATGTTTTTGATGATTTATTTGAAAAAGTCATAGAGGCATTACTTAGATTGTTGTTTGGACAGGGATATGTTCAATTTTGTTTTAAATTCCTCTGCAAATTCTTACTTATACTCTTATAGTATGACTTATTTCGCTTATAACTTACAGACTTTTATTCTTATTTTTCAGTTTACATTCCACAATGAAGAAAAAGACTAGGACTGCACCGCCTCCAGCAAAGCCGGGTCCAGGCCGTCAACATCTGATGAATCTCTACGGAGAGATGCCAGAGAACAATTTCAAAGTTGGGCATATTTTGACACTGTACTTCCAACATGGGAAATCTGAGACAAAGACTGTCACAGCCATTAAACGCTTTGCACCTGATCATATCTCACTGAACATTAGTGCTGTAAAAACTGTTGTCAATCGTTATGGCAGGTACAAACATTTAAGTCGGGAGTCTGAGTTTGAATCGTTTGCGCTATTTTGTGCTGAGCCTTTTACGTTAGATTCATCACCACCTCCAGTTCAATCACATGAAGCCATGGATACATGTACGTCACCTGTTCCAGGCCCCTCGCAGCAGCAGCCGCCCCACACACCAGTGAAGAACACAGATTCACCCCGGACCCCAAGGCACATGCTCACCCCAAGAAAACTTGAGATGAGGAAGCGGCTTACGTGTTTGTCCAATATGAGAAATACTGAAAAAAAGAAATACTTGACTTGTTTGAGGAGCTTGAAAGAGAAGCTGAAATATAGTGACTATCATGACAAGAAAAAGATAAATCAGTGTAAACAACGGAGAAAGAACTCTATGCTGGAAAAAGATAAAACGATTGCTCAGCTCAAGGAAGAACTCCTGAGATTGAAAAAAGGGCCTGATATGAGTGTGGAGGCAGAGCTTAGACATCTTCAAAGGACTCATAAACGTTTGTTGAATTCGAATAAGGAAAAGCTGAAGGAAAAAAAATCTGAAACAGTTTCAAAAGAGGAGTTCATGAGGGTAAAGAAGGAACTATCTGAACAAAAGGAGTTGACAAGGGGATATGAAAATGAAGTTATTCAATGGCAAGAAAGGGTTGAGGAATTAAAGAATGAAAAAAGCCAGGAGAAAGAAACTAAAAAGGATGGAAAAACATACAGTGTCAAGACACGCATGATGGTCTATGATACAATTGTGGGTCAAGTGCCAACAAATAATGTTCCAGGCATCATAGCAGGGCAGGCGAAACGAAATGGAGACGTCCTCACATCTGTGCCTCATAGGACCACAGTGGAGCAGATGGCCAGGGAACTTGACACTATTGCAGATTTGAAAAGTGCAGAATTAGCCATGAAATCAAAAAACCTTACTTTGGGCTTTGATGCTACCACCCAAGAAGGAGTTCACGTGAACAGCATTCACCTGACTACAAAAAGTGACTGTGACCTTGTTGCCGTAGATGAGCTTCCTGGAGGGACAGCTAATGATTACCATGGTCACATCACCAACACGATTGATTATCTTGCAGACGTTTATTCTGACTTTCATGAGGAAGAGTACCAGTATTGTAGAGAAACGATAATAAGTAATATAGCCAATACCATGAATGACAGGGCTGCTGTGAATCAGGCAACCATTCGACAGGTTAATGCCTCATGGGGAAAAACTCTCAATGAACTCAATTGCCATTTACATCCGCTAGATACAATAGCAACTAAATGTAGGTCTGCCTTAAAATCCGTTGAGAGTGAGAAAGGAGAGTTATTTGGGAATGACTGTGTAATTGGAAACTTAGTTGTACAAATGAACAAACTGAGATATAAAGATTCAAAAGGAGATCCTAAGGGGTTCAAGACATTCCTAGACGACAACAACTTACCAAGGGGTCTTCTGCCTAGGTACAGAGGAAACAGACTTCATATCCTCTTCCATATCAGTGGGAAATTCTTTGAACATTATGATTTACTACTCAATTTCCTAGGAAGTGGTTCGGTTTCTTGTGGTGGTTTAGTACCCAGTTTACTAAAAGATTTTGGTTTAGAAACTGCCATCACAGAAATGCAGGTTGTTGGTATCCTTGGAAAGCTTCTGACAGGGCCATGGATGACCAAGTTCTATGCTTCAGCTGAGTCAGAAGTTTCACATATGGAAGGTATCAACATAGTAAAAGATGTGCTTTGTACCCTTCGGCAAACGCTGGATGACCCAGTTAGTATTATTACAAGAAATGTAGATTTTTTCGGTGGTGCATTCAAACCAGACGACAAAACACTTCATAGTTTATTGAGGGAACCAGTAAACAAGGACATGTTCAGAATCATGGCAACAGCCTGCTTGAAAGCCATCATAGAAGTATTAGAACGACAATACAAACGTTATTTTGGGATGGATATCACTGAGCAGTTGAGAAGAGAAACTGAGTCCGCACGATTGCACAACATTGACTCTGAAGAAATTATGGGTATGTTTAGTGCGGGAAAAGAAAGGGCAAAAAATGCAAATGTAGACTTTTTGGTGGCAAGGATGCGTGCAAAGAAAAACAATGTTGTGGGGTGGTTAGATAGTGTGTATGAGGGGAAAAGGTCGCGCATTGTGACATGGGCAATTGGCAAGGCGCGGAAGAAAAGATCAATGAACAGGAAAAAAATTTGTGATGTTAACAAGGAATTGTCAAGGAGAGCGGCACACAATAGACAGAAAAAGAATATTAAAGAGAGGAAAGACATTGAAAAAAAACTTAAAAATCTAGATGTTAGTGCTCTTAAAACAGTATTCCCTGAAGTGTCAGATGAGACCCATGTTGACTTAGTTGGTCTTTTTGAAGGAAGTATAGTTGGCCGCAGCATCTGCCACACTTGGTATGACGAAGACACCGATCAAAAGACTGAGTGGTGTGGTAGAGTAGAAAAAATGAAAAAAAGAAAGAAAGATGGAAATAAACAAAACATTCATTGTTACAAAATAGCTTATTGGTCAGCAGAAGGAAGTTATGAGGATGCAGAGGACTTTGAAATCCCCAAGTTGGAACTTGCTGCCGATCTCATTTGTGAAGACTTGATTTTTTGTTAGGTAGAATAGACGCTGAGTTTGAATAATACTATATATGGATTATTAGTTAGTGTGTGTTAAAATTGGTGCATAGATGCTTAAATAACTTGATCGGATAATGAAACTGTTGTTTTATGAAATCCTAGTAGGACATTGACCAAGAAAAGTTGTGCGACGCCGATGCCTTTCACCAATTATTGTATGATTTTTGACTTGTCATTTTAATTAAAATTTAACATGAACACATTACTATTCTTGTTTTAAAGTATTACATACTCCTCCGTCTGTGAATAAGCTTTCCATTGATACCTTTAACTTTGAATTTGAGTTAAAAATAAGAAAGTTATGTGCATTCTCCTGGATTCCACTTTTCGGTCACGGCGCCAAGTCGTTAATCTTACCATTTTCCTATTAAAGACAAAGCCGCCAATTAGCGCTAATTGGTGACACAAAAAATGGTGTACCTCCTTTACTATTTGTCACAGAAATGTGATCTTGGTGTCATTGGAAAGGTCTTGGAGAGACCTATCTACTGATACCAGTCTCATTAAAATCCAGTGACTTTCATTTTTTTTGCCACATACCTACCAATTGGTTACATAAAATGGTTGCGCTGTTTTCATGTTTTATCCAGATTTAAATGGTGCTATTATTCATTTCCACTTGCAGTGAATGTATTTTTTAAAGAAATAACTTGACTAATTTTATTCTTTTATATTTAATATTATATTAGGTTAAGTGTTAATGACTTTAATCCCACGGTGTCCCCATTTAAACAATATAACATTAGAAAAAAAATGTTCCACTTCATTAAATCCCTACATTTTAATAATGAGGGGAATCGGTTCCAAAAATTACTAATGGATTTTCGTTTTTATGTTATATCTGACCTTCAAAAACCAGGAATGGTAGCTACCACATTGTTTTCGGTCACTCAAGACTACATGCGTCCTTCATATTACACTTGTCACTTGCAATCATTCATCCAAGCACGTAGCATGCTATAGCCTCACTCATAGGTATAGCGACTGATTGACAAACAGTATTTATTATAAACCTCGGCACTCTATACACAAAGTCTCAAAAGGAAACAGAATAGTTTGATGTCATGAAATAATATTAAAATAGACAGGAGAGTAAAATCGTTTACATTATCACTCGAGCGATGCCGGGGGGGGGGGAGGGGGTCAAAGTTGACGACATACATACGGGTCATTGGTACTACAGCATGGCTATAGTGAAAACTGAAAGGAACACGTGTAGTAAATTCTTTGGAAATATAACCGACATGTTAAATAGTCAAACTCATTTCTCATTTTGTGTTTGAAAATCCAAAGGTATGCTTTCAAAATTTATGGCATAACTAATCATTTAAAGAATTAGGAGTGAGGGGCATTTT
This sequence comes from Patella vulgata, assembly GCF_932274485.2. Taxonomy (NCBI): domain Eukaryota; kingdom Metazoa; phylum Mollusca; class Gastropoda; family Patellidae; genus Patella; species Patella vulgata. The sequence goes on along the minus strand of NC_065883.2, from coordinate 76,294,271 downwards.
TAAATCAACGTGTTTGCAACTGGTCAATATATAGCCTAAGTGGTGTCAAAATAGTGATCTGTCAAAGTACCGGTAAAATGGAGAAATGAAATGCTAAGAATGAATGAATGGAGTTTGTGCTATAATACAAATAATTTAGACCCGTGTCACAAAGTCATCCTGTATAAAAATTGATCAAATGTGAATAAATCTGTTAATGAAATTTGTTAACGTAACCGATATTTTAATTTGCGTAACTAGGAAATCGGTCGCGTGTTTTTGAGCTAGCTCGACCGCACGTAACCGATTGGTATCGTTAGCGTCAAATTTCGTGGCCTGCACCCAGTCAATTTTACTGGGCAACTTTTTTCTGCTAAACGGTCGCGTGTCAGTCTCTGTGAATGCCTGTACATTGCAAAGGAACATTTTAGTGAGAAAATAAGACCTTGCTTACTTTGCTAGAGTCAGTACATGTATGTGTGACTCAACATGCTGTCAAAAATATACATCCCCTTCTGCTAAACGGCTTGGCAGAAGCCATTGAAATCTAAATATAGGGGAACGCACAAATGTTCGTAACTGAAATTTGGCAACGTGACCCGGAAGTCCATCAACCAATTTTGGACACTTTAGACCTAAGGCTAACTGAAAATCATAGTTAAACCAATTCATCAAATTGGTAATGAATATCTGCCTGTCACATCATTACCAATTTGATGAATAAATTCAACCATGATTTTCAGTTAGCCTGGTGGCTGAAGTGTTGAAATTTGGTTGATGGACTTCCGGGTTACTTTGCTAAATTGCATTTTGGCGGCCATCTTTAAAGATGGCCGCCGTTATTTCATTGAAATTGAGCACATCGGGGAAACCTTCGTAACTCCTGAAAAGATCGACCTATGGATATGGAATGTGGCTCACAATGTTCACAAGAAAATGCTTCTTCTGGTGCTATATGATACTTGTTGTTGAATGAATCATATATTTTCCAAATCAACAGATTATTCTGGAAAAAGCAACCTTTTGGCATTTTTATTTTCCCAGGTTTTCATGATTTATTTTATAAGTTTACTACCAAATCCTGTTCAGAGTAATTTTAGCCAAATTATGTGTGTGGTCCTCTTAAGTTATTCAATTAGCATAAATAAATACGCCCAGTGGTTCTCCCTATACAGCTGCGGTGGCCGCAAACTCAACAAAAGTCATAAGTAGACTGTCAAATTTAAAATGTTGAACGTCGGCGAGGCAGGGCACAAACTTAGTGAACTTTTAGCTAGTGTGTCACAATCGAAACGATATTTGGGGACGGGTTGTTTCTGTGTCAAAATTTGTCCCTAAAGACAATTTTGAGATTATGTCACTTCTGTGACGTCATTTTCGGTTGGGGTTCTGTCCGATGTCCAAAATGACCGCAAGGGAGCTAAAAATGATCCGAACAATTATAGGCCAATCTCAATTCTCCCCACAATTTCAAAGATATTCGAAAGGCACTTGAGCACTCAAATTCAAACTTATTTGGAAACCTTCAATGTTCTTTATGCTTACCAATCTGGATTTAGATCAAATCATTCATGTGCTACTGCACCAATCCGAATGACAGATAATTGGCTTGATGCTATCGATAATGGTGCGATGAGTGGTATAGTGTATCTTGATTTTAGCAAAGCATTTGATCTCATTGATCATAAGCTTATTATTGAAAAACTACATCTTTATCGATTTCATAATAATTCACAAATTTTGATTGAATCATATCTTGACTCACGGAAGCAAAAAGTATGTTTAGGATCAATTACCTCCTCAATTACTACAGTCAAACGCGGGGTTCCACAAGGGTCGATCGTGGGTCCTCTCCTATTCCTTATTTTTATAAATGATTTCCCACTCAATATTGAATCAAGTCAGATAGATTTGTTTGTTGATGACAGTACCCTGCATTGTTCACACAAAGATATTTAATCCATCGCCAATAATCTACAAAATTATCTCTATTTGGTTGCTAAATTGTGTGAAAACAATGGGATGGTAATCAATCCTTCGAAAACAAAATCAATGCTGATTTCATCAAAACACAAAAGAAATCAGAAAAACCTAACTTTATCACTCCATGGTGAGAAAATTGAGACGGTTACTACCACAAAATTACTTGGAATTCAAATTGACCAAGACCTTAATTGGGAAGCACAGATAGCAGATATGTCTAAAAAACTTGCATCAAAAATATTTCTCCTAAATAAGATAAAAGATCATTTACCTTACGAGACAGGAATTTTGTTTTATAACAGTTACATACTACCAATATTTGATTATTGCTCTATTATTTGGGGAAATGCTACCAAAAGTAGATTAGACATTCTTTTAAAATTACAAAAGAGGGCAGCAAGAACTATTCTTGATGCACCGATTGAAACTCCGTCCACCTCTTTATTTACTATACTGGGTTGGCTTACCCTTACACAGAGGATTCTTTACAATAAAATTGTCTTAGCATTCAAAATTATTACATTTAATACTCCACTTTATCTAAATTTCTATTTTATTGAAAAATCTCTTGTGTCCAAAACGGATATCTTGCTCCGTTCACAGACCAGTAAATCTCTTTTTCTTCAAAATTGCAAAACGGAATCCATGAAACGTACTTTTCATTATTCTGCATGTCTTTTATGGAACAATCTGCCTTTTGATATAAAGATGTGTAAAAATGTTGAAAATTTTAAGATTAAACTGAAAAGTCATTTATTTTGCACACTGAAGGAACCATAATATTCAACTGATGACATACTTATTATTTTTAACTTGCAACTGCATTCTATACTATTCAAAAAAAGTAGGGGATATTTGATTTTGGGGGCATAATACTAAAATATGCAAATGACTACGAAAAAAGTCACTATAGAACCTAACAGAAGAAACATTTCCAGTTACATGTGACGCCCAAACGCACCAATAGCTACCGCATGGAATGCAGGTGATGCTTGGGATCATCATGGGGGTCCAACCCAAGATTTGCACGACTCTGACTTTGAATGTTACAGTCATTGTGGCATTGAATTCCAGGGTGGAAACATCAGTTTAATTGTTTTAGTGACCAGAAAACAAATTTTGATATGCGTCGGCTTACCCAAAATGAAAGGTTACGTGCCCTTGGCATGCTACAGATCGGCACAACACAGGCGGTTGTGGCGCGGACGATGAATGTTTCTCAGTCTGTCATAAGCAGGCTATGATCCAGATACCGTGATACACAATCTGTACAGGACAGACCACGCTCAGGTCGACCAAGGGCGACAACTCAAGCCCAGGATCGATTAATCCGTACCTTGGCCTTGAGAAATCGTGTCATCACAGCAAATCAGATCAGCGCTCGTCTTCAAACAGACACTGGTGTGAGAGTGAGTGGCCAGACGATTCGGAATCGACTGCATAGGGGTCACCTTCGCGTCCGACGTCCTCTTGTGATCCCTTGTTTGAGAGATCATCACATTCAGGCAAGACGTCGTTGGTGTAGGGATCGTCAACACTGGGATAATCGACGCTGGAGCAATGTGATGTTTTCAGATGAGTCAAGGTTCACTGTTGATTTTTTGGACAGACGTAGGAGGGTGTGGCGTCGTCGAAACGAGCGCTTCCAAGACGTTAACATCATCAGACATGATCGATTTGGGGGTGGTTCTGTTATGGTGTGGGGAGGCATCACTGTTGCTGGAAGAACGGCTTTACATGTTGTTGCAGGGCGTGTTACAGGCCAGTACTACCGGGACAACATCTTGGCAGTCCATGTTGTGCCGTTCGCACGACGTCATGGCCGCCGTTTCATCTTCCAGGATGACAACGCAAGATGTCACAGGGCCAGGATCGTTACAGGTTACCTCCAACAACAGAACATCACCACATTACCTTGGCCAGCACTGGGTCCCAACCTCTCCCCCATCAAGCATGTCTGGGACATGCTTGGACAGAGGTTACGTCAACGTCAACAACGTCCTGCCAATGTCCAAGAACTTGCTGCTGCGTTGCAACAGGAATGGGACAATCTGGACCAAAATGACCTTAGACGTCTCATTAGGAGTATGCCACGTCGGATCAATGCTTGTTTGGCAAACAGAGGAGGATTTACCCGTTACTGACTTGGTTGTGATGCTGTGGTAACTTTGCTGTTTGACCCCGGGTATCATTTTACCCTTATAATTGTCAGTCTGTGCCTTACTTAGTCTAACGATCATTTGGAATAAATCGATGAATGTGAACTTCATTTCATTTTGTCATTTGTTTCTTCGTCAGTTTCATTAGGTGACTTTAATAACACTTAAAAATCAAATATCCCCTACTTTTTTTGAATAGTATATTTTATTTTGTGTGTAATTATAGTGTTCTTCCTATTTTCTACTTGTATAATGTATATGTTTTGAAGTTTGGGAGTGACTTATCAAACTTCCCACTTTAAAATGCTATTGCATTTCTAATGATTTTAAATTTATCCTGATATTACATGTATATATGTCTTTGTAGCTAAGGAGGGACCTATGGAAGATTAGTTTTTTTGCAAACTAAATACGTTGCCTCATTAAATAAAGTTTTTATTATTATTATTATTATTATTATTATAGTATCATGCAAGGTAGGGCTTGTGATATATCATGTATAGGGTTTTCGTAGCCACTGAATTTAAAATTGAATTATTTATTGGAATTTTCGATGAAACGGAAAGGTTTGTTCCGCACAGGTGTTAGCCTAGAAGGGACAAATACAATTTGTAGAACCAGATATTTGATGTTAGTGAACCCATTTTTTCTAGAACACCCGTTTCACACACCTGTTTCAGTATAATAATCTATATGCATACAAAGTTTATGAAAATACACATTCAAGCAGCATTTAATATGGTCTACCACCTGTAGGACACTCCCTTCAACTTAAAAATAAATTGTTTATTGGAATTTTCGATTAAACGTAAACTTTCTGTAAAATGTAAAATACTCGACTAATATACCAGTTGTAACATGTTTAACATCATATCTTTCCACGCGAATTAACAATAAATTGTTCATTCGATAAAACGGAAACATTTTTTATACTTGTAAAATAAATACCTATTGTGTATATGATACGTTGAAGTCTACCATGTAATACGGAAATTTGCAACACGTTTATAAGCACCATATCTTTCTACATGAACTAACAATAAATTGTCCATTGGATAAAAAGGAGACATTTTTTTTATATATATAACTGTAAAATAATATATGAATTATCGTTTTAACATCATATCTTTTGCCTCCCTTTTTAGGGATGGACACTCAAAAGGAGTATGGTAGTTTCGGGGTCCCTAAACTAGTCAATGTTCTCGCGTAGTTATGAATTTATGTCGCTTTTGATGAATTATTAAGATATATGCATAAGCTAAAAACACCAGGATATACTCTAGAAAGTACCATTTAAATTACAGTCAGTTTTTTCAAAAGAAATTTCGAGTCTGGTTGTAGATGTAGAGAACCCTGTCGTTCACCTCACGGGGCAAAGATAAGCCTGTCCTATCCTAGGTATCATATGTGTAATTTTATGTCAACTTGACAATTATCACAATTTTCATCTGGCCTTAAAACATTTTAATTGGATTTGTGTTCCTGGTGTTATAAGCTTTCCAAATATGTATAGTTTGTTTAATAGGGAGGACCTTGTAGCAGAACTGTGTTTCTAAGCAAGCTAAAAATTTTGGTTGCAGGCCTACTAGACTATACGACAAAAGTTGCCGGGCATAGAGGCGTTAATGTAAAAACGGACCACATTACCATTTCTGAACGAATAAGAGATCTTAAATTCTTAACTACTGGATATATCATAAATAATTCTCAATATGGCTTAAAATGGTGCAAAGGCATAGTAGATGAAATTAAAATGACTCACTGTTTTGGTGAAATGTCTTGTGATCTGTGAGATCCAAAATAATCAATTCCATATTATGCCCCATTGTATTGTTTATGGGGTGTGTGTGTGTGGAGGGGGGGGGGGGGGGTCGCATAGGATGTGTCATTTTTAGCAGTATCATTAACATCATTTTCAGCATTATTTTTGAGTTTTTATTCATGTTCAGTGACTCTGAAAACCTTATAAAAGAGACATTATAAGCTATATAAAACAGTCATTCATGTTATGGAAATTCTGACCCCCATTTTGAATTTTCCCCATCTTGGATTTTTAAAACTCTTTGTTTAGATTAAACAAACATTGTGCAAGAGCTAAATCTGCCCATTGCAGGTCTTTCTTTAGGCCTGAAATGTTTTCTAAATTATTATTTAGACATTAATTAACTGACCCAGGCCATAATCAACTCTCGATGGCATCGGATTTCTCCGATATTAAATAAATTAGAACGTATCAGTCATATTTTGATTTAATCTAAAAATGGAGGAGCGAGACTTAGCTTCGAGCAACCAGTACAGTTGTTGAAATTATTGCACGTGTCTTGTCAAACCTTCAAAGGCTAATATCTTCGCTCGCAATAGAGTAATTTGAATGAAATTGTCAAATTATTCATTTTACATTATCTATTTTCGAACTATTGTAGCAAGAATGGCTAGCTCTTTATCTAAATCTTACGTAATGAATCTTTAATTGTAAGCTCATTGGATAGTACATGTCATATCAAACAATGAAATGACTATTATCTGACATATTGGCCATTTTAGGAAATTTTGTCGCCATTTTGAATTTCCGCCATCTTGGATCTGGGACACTCATATTTGAGATTATTTTTTATGATCAATGTTTCTGATATCTATTCAATCACTTAAGTTGACCAAACAGATAATTTGGCTTATATGGGTCTGAACACGATTTGTTAGTAAACATACGAACAGACATGAAAAAAAAATCGAAAATGTTGCTTTTTTCAGATTAATCTTTTATTTTAAAACTGATAGTATTGATTAAACAACATATATCATATACCAGCAGATGCAGAATTATATTATGAACATTTTGAGATATATTACATATCCATATAGGTGAAACTGTTGAGGAGTTATGAAGGCTTCCCCGACTCGCACTATTTCAAATAAGAAAAAAAACGGCGGCCATTTTTTTTAAAGATGGCCGCCAAAGACAAAACGAAATTTAGGTAAGCAAGTGAAACAAAATTTTTGAAAATTTTTATTGTAATTGGGCTAGGCAAAGCAATAAATGACTGAAGATTCTCAACTTTTCAAAGAATCCAATTTGTCCACCCCAGCTTACCTAAATTTCGTTTCGTCGTTAATACAACGAAAATGTTTCAGCTGTCATGGTTGGTTGAGATATTTTCTTATGTAGTTGATGAATGCATTGTAGCAGAAATCCCCATTTTCACTTGATTGTCACTTTTTTTTGGATTTCAATTGTGGAACGCTCAATCGCGTATCCCTATTTAGATTGACTTTATATTTACTAAGCATCTTTGTTTAAATTCAATTTTTATATGATTATAGTTTTTGTTGGTTTTAATCTTATTATTAGGCCTACCTGATGTACCTTTACAAAGTACATGCTGTGGGTAGGTGAATATATGACATGAGATAATTATTACACCACTAATTGGTTTGACTCAAATGTTTCCCACACTTGTTCACAATATAGTTATATAATTTTTAACACATTTTATTTTTGTCGTTACAGATACAACCCAGAGAATTTAGCCACACTAGAAAGATATGTAGAAATGCAAGTGAAAGAAAACACATATGATCTGGAAGCTAGCTTGGCTGTCTTAAAATTGTAAGAATAATTTTCTTTATCCTTTATTTAATTGTTCTAAATAGTTTTCGGGGATGCTGGGTTGATTAATTGACATTTCAGTCCTGCGGCATTCGGACTGACGACCTTTCGGACTAAGAAAAATATGTCCTCGACTTTTCGGACTCGTGTTGAAAGACAAAACACAAAAGTCTAATCAGTATATAATAAACAAGAAAACAATTTTATGAAAAAAACATGCAGATAAAATTTACTGTTCTTCATCGAGTACAACACATGGATCACACACTGTATAAACCTGGGGTGGGGGTTGATGGCCGAATGGTTAGCGTGTGCGCGCTGTATCATAAGGTCATTCAGTCAACTGGCGTGGTTTCGATTTCACGGTTGTATGTGACAAGGAGTAGGGTCGTCTGTCCAACTTTGTGGGTTTTCTCCAGGTCCTCCGGTCTGCTAAAGACCCCTACACGCAAGCGAATTATTGAAATAAAATGGAACCATATGTTAGTCCCAAAATGACCTAGTTTGTGTCGAGTGGACATTAAACCCCATTTCTCTCTCTCTTTGAGTCAACTGTTGTGGTTTTGATTCCACGGTTGTACGTGACAAGGAGTGGGATCGCCTGTCCAACTTTGTGGGTTTTCTCCAGGTCCTCCAGTTTTCTACCACTGCTAAAGATCCCTACATGCAAGCGAATTATTGAAATAAAATGGAACCATATGTTAGTCCCAAAAGGACCTAGTTTGTCTCGAGTGGAGGTTAAACCCTCTCTCTCTCTCTCTCTGTATAGACTTATAAAGGAACAGCAATATTTCCAGTGTTGAATATTTACAGAAAGAATGTTTTATACAATATGTGTTTCTTTGTTTCTGTACTATTTTTGAATATTTGACATGAAAAAAAAAAGCTAAATTTATTTAAAATAAGCTAACTCAAAAAACAAAAGGAATTATATACATGAAACATGTGGACATAGTTAAGGGGGACCTGTAGGCAAAAAACATTAAAAATTCTCGAAAATTAGGGTTTTTAGCTTTTGTTGTTTTTCACTTTCTCAGTGAAATATTATTTGGTATTTGAATGCATTTTTTCTAAATTTTTATTATTTTTTTTCCTCACAAGGTTGTAAGTAACTTATATTGTGTATAATTTTGTGAATTTATGAATATTATATATTTCAGGTACCAGTTTAATCCTACGTATTTCCAGACACAGATTACATCACTTATATTATTAAAAGCTTTAACTAATTTACCACATACAGATTTTATACTGTGTAAATGTTTAATAGACACAGCTAGAGTATCCTTTTACATAATCAAAAACACACAATCATCTTGGGCGTGGGGGGCTCGTTGTATCATAAGGTCTGTCATTTGAGTCAACTGGTGCAGTTTTGATTCTCCGGTTGTATGTGACAAGGAGTAGAATCGCCTGTCCAACTTCGTGGGTTTTCTCCCACTGTTAAAGACCCCAACATGCAAGCGAATAATTGAAATAAAACTGAACTATATGTTAGTCCCCAAATGACCTAGTTTGTGTCTAGTGGATGTTAACCCCATTTCTCCCTCCCTCCCTCTCTCTCCCACTGCTAACGACCCATATGCACAAGAGAATTATTGAAATAAAACTGAACCATATCTTAGTCTCAAAATGACCAAGTTCCTGTTAACCCCATTTCTCTCTCTCTTTCTCTTTATGGGTGATGCTTTTAGATTTTTTTAGTAGGCCTAGTGTAAATATTGTAATATCCTCTGATAATTTCATAATTATTAGTAATGATTTTTCAATAAACCTAAACTATATAGATTACAAAACACAATTTGACTAGTGCTCTTTACTAGTGGTAGTCAAACAGTCAGGGCATCTAACCAGGGCATCTAACTCTCATCTAGAATGTCCTTGTCTGAATCCTTGAGACTTCAAAAAAGACTCCAAAACAAAAATAGAAAAGGTTAGCTTTTCAGTAAATTATGCACCACAAGCGGTTACATTTTCTAATAAAAGGGTTGTTTTGTTCGGTGGGAGATGAAGGGAAATAAATGATATCAATTTTTCTTTAACCTACCTCTCAGCTTGAAGAAGAGCAACTTAAAGGAGTTATAAAAATAGCAGATATGTTGGAAATGTGTCAATTTAAAGATTTTTGGGTAATATTTTATTTAAATTTTCTTTTTTTAAATTAAATTTTATCCTCAGGTTTTTGCTGCACAACCATATGTTATGCCACAACTCAGGTTTGAATATAAATTTTACAAGCAAAAGAGGCACACAAGAATTATTAACTGATTATAACGAAGGAGATTTTTTTTATCTTAAACAACTTGGTAGGGTGACCCACCATAAATAAATATCTCCAAATATCTCGACAATTACGCCACAATATTTATATACATACCAAGCCTTAAATCAGTTTCACACAATTATAGTCACTAAATAAACGATCATGTAGTACTTAATAAGCTATGACCATTTAATCATCTATAAATAATAGACTGAAAATTGGTTCCAAGTGTCGTCCATAACATCCAGACACTTTTGGGTAAAAGATAGGTTATGTGCCCTTGTTTTGAAATTAGTCTCGCTTAACCAGTCTATTGGCCATTCTACGTCTGATTGACAGGTCGGGATAATCAAGACTACCTTTTTACGAAACATAACAGAAAGCTGGAACAAAAATTTGAATTTAGAAACACTCACGTTAGCCAACTCAACAATTGTTTTAAGAAACTTGTAAAAGATGCCGCTCTTAACGGTACACTTAATGATGAAGCAATTTCAAAAATAAAACGAACATAATTTCTAAAGCTGCTGTGATAACCAAGAAGCTGAATTTTACTGCTATTCAAAATCGTCAACGGTAAATTTTTTACGGCTGTAATAGTTGATATATTTGTAGAGAATTGCACGTGCCATGGCTATTTATAGACTCAAAGGGAGTGCGGGGTAGCCAGAAATCAGTTCGAGACACGTAACTGAAGCATGCACATTCGCCGTGTCGAAATCCCCGGTTGTATGTGACAAGGAGTAGGGTCGCCTGTCCAATCTCGTGGGTTTTCTCCGGGTCCTCTGGTTTCCTCCCACTGCTAAAGACCCCTACGAGCGAAGCAAATTATTGAAGTAAAATTAAACCATATGTTAGTCCCGAAATGACCTAGTTTGTGTCGAGTGGACATTAAACCCCATTTCTCTCTCTCTCTCGCCGTGTCGAGACCAACTTTCTGGCTGTATGGCCTGAAACATGCTCTTTGGATCAAAAGGTCTGTCATTGAATCAAATGGCATTGTATCGATTCCTAGCTTGTATGTGACAAGGAGTATGGTAGCCTGTCCAACGTCGTGGGTTTTCTCCAATTTCCTCCCACAGCTAAAGACCCCAATGTCTTGGCGAATTATTGAAATAAAATTGAAAGATGTGTATGAAGAATGTAGAATTATAACTATTTTTATATAGAATTATAACTATTTGCTATTTTTATGTAGAATTAAAACTATTTGCTATTTTCTAATTTTATGTAGAATTAAAACTATTTGCTATTTTTATGTAGAATTAAAAATATTTGCTATTTTTATGTAGAATTATAGCTATTTACTGTTTTTATGTAGAATATAACTTTTTACTATTTTTATGTAGAATTATAACTATTTTCTATTTTTATGTAGAATTAAAACTATTTACTATTTTTATGTAGAATTATAACTATTTGCTATTTTCTATTTTTATGTAGAATTAAAACTATTTGCTATTTTTATGTAGAATTAAAACTATTTGCTATTTTTATGTAGAATTAAAACTATTTACTATTTTTATGTAGAATTATAACTATTTGCTATTTTCTATTTTTATGTAGAATTAAAACTATTTGCTATTTTTATGTAGAATTAAAACTATTTGCTATTTTTATGTAGAATTAAAACTATTTACTATTTTTATGTAGGATTATGTAAAAGAAGAAGAGGATTTAATATCAGGTGTTTTAGGATTTGAAGATTCAATAAGAAAATGTAAGTATACATAAATGTATCTCCAGATTACTGTAATGTTCTTCATCATTATCTCCCACTGCTCAAAGACCCCTATGCGCAAGCGAATTATTGAAATAAAATTGAACGACAGTGGACTCTTGTCACTGCCAACATCTGAATAATCCGGCACTCTGTGAAATCATTTTCATGTCCCAATTTATTTCCTTATTACTTCAACCAAAAAAGTTTTTTTGAGTAATCCGGATTCTGAATATTCCGAATTACGACATCAATCTGTCTTCGGAGCGGTGCTGTCCCACTAACCAGTAGGTCCGAGGTTCTATCCTGGTGTTGCTTGAGAAAGTTCCCTGGGATTTTCTAGTCAGTGTGTGAATGACGGAGGTCCTGGCAAGGGACAACATACGTGTATAGTCATGTTATGTCATTGTTTTTTTAAGCTGCTCAAAATAGCTCTTGGCAATTAGCGCCTGAATATAGGTGAAGGAGTCTATTTTTTCCAGCACCCTAAAGCTGAAAATTTACATAGCCCCATGCGCTACTCATCTTGTCAAACACTTATTCGTGAGACACTCCTCAAAGAAAGACGAATACTCCGCTAGTTCAAGTACAATCAACATGAAACTTGGAATGCTTTGTTCCTTGCACGGCGATTGATGGTCGTTATATTATTATTGTTTATATTCCAGTTATATGTCATGTTGTATCAGCTACGTTTCAAACTGTAGAGAAATCATATTTACAGGAAGTACTCGGTGGTATAAATGGTATGTTCTACTTTTGTTTTATCTTTTAAATATTTTGTTTGTTATGCGAGATACGAAAATGTTGTTTCGACAGCAGCATTTTTGCCTATTTTTAGCGGATTTCTAGTCGTCTTTTACATGAAGGGGGGTTGGATGGCCGAATGGTTAGCACATGCATGCTGTATCATAAGGCCTGTCATTGAGCCAACTGGCATGGTTTCAAATCCTTATGTCACAAGGAGTAGGGTTGCCTGTCCAACCTCGTGGGTTTTCTCCGGGTCCTCCAACTGCTAAAGACCCGTGCGCGCAAGCGAATTATTGAAATAAAATTAAACTATATGTTACTCCCAAAAGGACCTAGTTTGTGTCAATATGCCCACCTTCATTAGTCCAGTCAGAGCAGAAAAGTAGGATGTTAAATCCCATTTCATTTCATATTTCAATAAGGGGGTGGTTCTCTGGCCGATAGTTTTAACACGAGTGAAATTAAGGTCATAAGGTCTGTCAAATGGCATTTTGATTGCTTGCTTGTACGTGACAAGGAGTAGGGTCATCTGTCCAACCTCGTGGGTTTTCTCCAGGTCCTCCCGTTTCCTCCCACTGCTATAGACCCTCTACGCACAAGTGAATTATTAAAATAAAATTGAACCACATGTTATCCCGAAATGACCTAGTTTGTGTCGAGTGGACGTTAAACCCCATCTCTTTCTCTATATATATATTTTAATAATTTGAGAACTGGGAGATAACCCAAATCATTGGCCATCCAACCACCCTGGGAATATAATTTATGTATAATTCGTTTATTCGTTGTTTCAACAGATTTACAAATTAACCAATGGATATCTAAATATGGCTGGTCAGTACAGGCTAATGGTGTTGTATTTGTGAACGCCCAAGATGACAATATTAAAACTAAAAATATTCGGGAAAAAATCACGTTTGACAGTAAGTATAGTGTTTGCTTCAGTGGCAGTTATATTTTGAAGTCCCTTTATAACTGTTGAATTAAGTTGATGAGAGAAAAAAAAACACGCCATGATTAAATCTTCATTTTGGCTAAACTGTTTCAGTGACATTGTAGCACTATGGCCCTTGAGACAATTTTGGCTCTTTATAAAATTGTCTCCTCAATTTGGTCTATAAAGTCAAATCATAAGTACTAAATGAACGTGGTATTAGTTGTTCGTAAAAAACAGTGATGTTTTAGTTAAATTATAATCATTGTCAAAATAGTCAGCAAATTCTAGCTGTTTATTGACCAATGGTCGGTTGACCAAAAATAGGTAATGTTGCCTGTCTTGTTTGTGGGAAATATAGAGTTTTATTCCTTATATGGCGTGGAAATTCACGTCAAGGTTATTGAAGACCTGGGAAAGTAGGGGGTATAAATTAGGGTGTAGAGGAGAGCTAGATTAGAGCTCACCCAGAAATTCTTACCAGTCATTATATATTTGAGAACGAGGAACCTGCAAAGTTATTTCCAGTTTACTAATAAAGCTGTGAAATCATTGTTGCTGTAGATTTATTTAAGATCACAAGGAACACAACAAATAAAGAAGTCCGGTAGTACTACAACATTTGGTAACTGGGCTAGAATAACACATGACACAATCATATGAAAGTTTTTTTTTACTTTTGATGGCCTACACTACAAGAAGATCTGATCAGTTGTTTTGGGAGTTCGCGTCAGAGGTTAAACTGGCGGCTTTTGACCCTATGACATCAGACATTTGATTAACCAATCAGTATTGATGTCTCTAGTGGGTTACCCACAGTTCCGTGCACCTCGCGCCAAAAGCTTGTCGTAACAGACCGTTTTCATTGGCTAATCCATCACATCATCCAGAACATGTCAATGATAACAACTCTTCCAGATCCTAGTGTAGTAAAAGAAATAGGATGTATGTTTTAATTAGATTGGAATACAAGTTACTTGAAAGATTTATTCCTGCTGACATTTCAACGCTTGTTCTTTGCTTGATAAAGACAAGAGAACCCTCTTCGAAACCTTGCCAGAAATAAATCTTTCAAGTAACTTGTATTACATATAATTGTGAAAAGTGTTATTCATTTTGGCTGATGAAACTTGGTGTCTTTAAATCATCAACATGCTAGAATAATTAATAATACAGTTTAAGACTGTACAAAATCAAAATCACTTATATTTTATGAAAAGGCATTTAACTTCATTTTGGCAGATTTTCGTGTATTTCAACATGGATTGATAAATATTTAAACATACATTATTAATTGGACATTAATTAACTTATCCAGACCATAATCAACTCTAGATTGCATCGCTAGCCTGCAATGTTTATTGGATTAGGTTCAGATTTGCTGTTCGACTTCCAATCATAATTAAATCATGAAATGGATAATCGAGACTATGTTTTTTTAATCCTACCGACTTTAGTAATGATGATCGAGGCTAGGCCAAAAATTCAATCGCTAAGATTTTGGTTCATAGTGGATCAATTTGAGTGAAATTTTCAGCAAATTGCCTTTACATGATCTAGCTTTTAACTATTATAGAGAGAACTGCCAATTCGTTATCTAATCTCCCATAATGTATATTTAATAAATAATTGTTTTTATTTTTCAGGTGTTGCTGCTATTATGGCTACATCAAGATAAATAAACCAACTCCATTAACCATGTCTTTAATCTTAATAAATACACAAAAAAAAACTCAATATTCAAATTCGTGTTGATTGTTTCTTTTTAATTACGGATATTTACCGTAACCACTACAGACGAAGGGGTACTTGAATGTCTGAATTGATTGGATTACATTCATGTGACATCGAATTGAGTCCCGTCACAGTTCTGTCAGTCACAATACAAATTTGGTATGAATAGAATTTGTTCCAGCTATGGTCAAGATGGTCAGTTGTTGCCTGAAATATTTTGTTTATTCAATTAGAAGCCTTTCGCGGGAAAGGGAGTCATATGTAGTGGAACTTTCATCATTGATCCCACAGAACTAAATTTTAAGATGATGTGTCTCTACCAGGAACATTAAAGACAATCCTTCATGTGTAACACATAGGACAATGTACAACAACAATACCACAGATATACTTGAGCAATCTGTTTCACCTTCTGTTCTTATACCTCTGTATAAGATAACTGACCTTTATAAGTTCAAGTATGCCTTCTACATGTGATGTCACTCACACATATTAACTGTATACAAGTCTGACCCATGTCATTTAATGAGATATGTATCAGCTTTAAAAAAAACAACCTTATTGATGTCATATCAAGTATTTAGACATTTATCAAGTGTATTTTGTATTTTAAGCCAATAATCAGGTTGTAAATATTGTTTGGCTGCTGTTGTATATTCATTATCTGAAAATGACAAAAATAAATCTCATATTAATCATACATATACTCAAAGACAAGAGGAGGGGGAAGATTAGGGCACTGGATCAAGAAGCACCTTCAGGAGTTTACCAAGCACGACCTTAACTTGTCAGGGGTAAGACAAAGTGTGTCTAGTTGATTAGATGGGACAAAAAACCAAGATCCACGTTGATGTTTACACAAATTAATGAAATTGATAAGACGTTGCTGATAGGGAAAAATTCTCCTACTTCACATTACACACCTATCATTACACTAATGGAAGCATGTTAAAGATCTCCTCAAGGTTGTACCAGAAATAATAGGTCACAGACAAACTCTTGAGGACAAAATTTTCCTCAATGCACACTGCATGGCAAAATGCTTATCTTTATTACCTTAGTTGTTAAACCCCATTTCATTTCTCTAAATACAACAAATTATTGTGCTGAACAAGATCAGTGAATTCAAGTCATACCTATATTATTGAACAAAGCACAACATAGTGCTTTCTGTTCTAAAAGATTCTGTGATGTCCATCTCGGATCCACACTTTTTATATGAAAATGAAAATCAGGCCAAATATCATCTCTATTTTTCCATTGTTTTCGCAAAAACTTGACATTATCTGGATAACTGAAAGAATAATACAGAAAAAATAAAACATTATAGTGATAACTACGAAAATATCGAAAAACCTTTAATTTTTACCAACCCCTAGCAAAAAAAAAAAAGGTGGAAGTGATCCAAATGTTTATTCAAAGGTTGTAAGTAGAGGGATTTGAATGAAGTTTATCACACCACCATGACTTTCTTGTGTACATTAGAGGTACATTCAGGCCGAAATGGATCATAATTTTCATATAAAAAAAGTTTATAATTTTCTTATTTCACCGCCATCTGGAATATCTGTTAAAATGTGTAATTCAGAAAGAGTATTCCCGTGGAGAGAGATGGGGTTTAACGTCCACTCCACACAAATTTTGGGACTAACATATAGTTCAATTTTATTTCAATTATTTGTTTGCGTTTTGGGGTAGGAGTGAGAGGACACCGGAGAAAACCCACTAGGTTGGACTGGTGTCCCTACTCCTTGTCACGCACATGTGGGGAATTGAAACCACGCCATTTGACTCAATGACAGACCAGTAGACCACCTAATCCCCTGGGTTTTTTTTTATAATTTATTAGACATACAATGTTTACTTACTTTATAAAAACTTGAAGAATGTGATTAGTAAAATATGTCCAGGTTTTTACATCATTCTGCCATATTGAATAATCCATCATACAAAACAAAATGGACGTTAAATAATCTATCTCAGGTGGATCTACAAAAAAATAATTTCAATTACATTATCAATTTTTAATGTATTTTCTTTCAGGTAGATTAACAAAATAGTTTCTTTACAAAGAATGACATTTTTCAGTATTAAAATCTCAATTCTCTGTAAATTTTTAAATGTTTTATACTTACGGTTAATCAGGGCCAGATTAACCTTGTGGAGGGACCCGGGACAAGTCAATTGGAGGGAGGGGGGGGGCTGAATTTTAAAAAAGGCATAAGGTAAAATTCTAGTCTTTTAAAACAAAAACGGTCATTAATAAAAGGATATATGAGAAACCTTGAGCCAAAGATTGAGACAAAGTTATTCCACATCCATTTTACCCAAAAATCATATGTGGCACTGGTTTGTTTATATCCAAAGGCGGATCCAGAGACCATGAATGGTGGGGGGGAGCACAGGCACCCAGGTGGCCTCCCTCAGAAACTTTCAAAAACTAAAAGCCGAAAAATGCCATTTTCAGTGATTTGAGACAAGAATCTGTTTCTAAAGTAGACCACCTGGATTCAGATGGGGGGGGGGGGCGTGCGCCATCTGCTAACTCCACTAGATCCGCCCTGGATATCTTCTGCTATAATGTTGCCAAATCTTTAATTTATCACATCTCTGTAATAACTGAACACATTGAGCAGTTTTTGACTATATTCCTTTTAGAGATTCAGTTTTGGACTATATTCCTTTAAGCGATTCAGTTTTTGACTATATTCCTTTAAGAGATTCAGTTTTGGACTATATTCCTTTTAAAGATTCAGTTTTTGACTATATTCCTTTAAAAGATTCCTTTTTGACTTTTAGAGATTCAGTCTTTGACTATATTCCTTTAAAAGATTCAGTTTTTGACTATATTCCTTTACGAGATTCAGTTTTTGACTATATTCCTTTTAAAGATTCAGTTTTTGACTATATTCCTTTTAGAGATTCAGTTTTGACTATATTCCTTTCACAATATTGTTAAATCAACAGCTTTAAGTTTTCGTGGACAAACCATTGAAGTTAGGCGGATCACGGTGGCTAAGCGGGGAAGGCGCTGGCTCGCTAGCCTGGAGGTCGGGTGTTCAATCCCTGCGTTGGCCGAGAAAGTTCATCCAGATTTTCCAGCGTGTCTAGTCGTTCGGATGGGACGAAAGATCAAGGTCCCTTGTACATATTAGGCGGATCACGGTGGCTAAGCGAGAAGGCGCTGGCTCGCTAGCCTGGAGGTCGGGTGTTCAATCCCTGCCGAGAAAGTTCATCCAGATTTTCCAGCGTGTCTAGTCGTTCGGATGGTACGAAAGATCAAGGTCCCTTGTACATATTGGCATGCACGTAAAAGATCCCTTGACAGTTGGAATTCGGGCAAAATTTTCCTCATACCACACGGTATGGCGTATGCCTGTCTTTATTAGCCCAGTTCGTAGCAGAACAGTAGGGCGTTAAACACCTTTTCATATCATATCATATCATAGCATTGAAGTTATATAATAATAATATAAACAAACCTTGTACTATTAAATACTCAGATAAATCTAGAACTTTTGATGATGAGGGATCTAATTTAACAAGCCCCTGAAATAGATGGTAGACAATAAATAATAATTAGTATAATTTCACTTATTATAGGGATCTATTTTATTATTTCTTCAAATGTTGGACATATATTAAAACTTTGAAGGCTACATCCGTCCAGAATGGAACCAACAATCTATGAAAGAGAGAGAGAGGGGTCAATTCAGGAATAACATATGGTTTAGTTTTATTTCAATAATTCGCTTGCGCGTAGGGGTCTTTAACAGTGGGAGGAAACCGGAGTACCCGGAGAAAACCCACGAAGTTGGACAGGTGACCCTACTCTTTGTCACGTACAACCGGGGATTCGAAACCACGCCAGTGGACTCAATGACAGACCTTATGATACAGCGCGCATGTGCACTCGACACAAACTAGGTCATTTCGGGACTAACACATGGTTCAATTTCATTTCAATAATTCGCTTGCGCGTTGGGGTCTTTAGCAGTGGAAGGAAAACGGAGGACCCGGAGAAAACCCATGAGGTTGGACAGGTGACCCTACTCCTTGTCACGTACAACCGCGGATTCGAAACCATGCCGGTTGACTCAATGACAGACCTTATGATACAGCGTGCATGTGCACTCGACACAAACTAGGTCATTTCGGGACTAACACATGGTTCAATTTTATTTCAATAATTCGCTTGCGCATAGGGGTCTTTAGCAGTGGGAGGAAACCGGAGGACCCGGGGAAAACCCACGAGGTTGGACAGGCGACCCTACTCCTTGTCATGTACAACCGGGGAATCAAAACCCTGCTAGTTGACTCAATGACAGACCGTATGATACAGCGCAGCGCGCACGTGCTAACCATTCGGACATCCACCCCCCCACATCCCGTATTAAGGACATCTGGTTTTAAGTGAGCTAAACCCATTGGGTCAAAAACATAAATTGAATTGAATGGATCTTATGTTATTTTGGGACAAACTTCATATGATTTAATCTTTATTATACGCCAACATTTCAGTATGACGTATTATAGTATCATCCACGTCCGTCTGTCTGTTGACAGGCCTGTAGTCAGAATCCTGAGCTGTGGTCCGTTGAGAGACCCGTAGCCAGAGTCGTGAGCTGGGGGGGGGGGGACAGGCACACCCCTTACGGTCCGCGGAGCTAGTGGTAGACAGAGTCGCAAGCCACAACTTATAAATGAAAAGTAGGGACACCCAATCTTACTAGAAAAATACTGGATGGGGCAGGCACTGGGCAAAGACGTCAGGGTATTACTTACTGTCAGCCCGACCGCTTATTGTCTGCCAGATTGACTTAGGAAGCAGTTATTATTTCTTAATCGAATAGTTAAGTGGTTTGGGAAACATTGAGTGATTTAAACGTACAACAGACTCTGCAATCAAACAGCGGAAAAATAATTTACTTAGGCTTCAATACGTATGGTAAATGAATAGTTATCGAATAAATTCATATCCGGTTTAACAGAATTGTGTTTTAACTTACAGCTTTAGTATTGGCAATGTTTTAAATGTTACGTTGCATCTTATTGAAAATTCATAACGATGAGTTTTCTAACTTATTTTCGACTATGGTTCAACTAGTAAGTGTAGGAAGACTGCACAACACACAACAATCAAGTCAAAAAGACATGTGCCATTAATTGTGAAGGTTATCAATTAACTTATTTGTTATCATCTAGATTTTATATTCATTCTAGAAAGTTTACTTTTAAACTTTGATATAACCTTACCGCTACACCAGTGTTCACGCTGTATAAATGTATTTATCTTATGTTCATACTAATGTATATATGTATAAATGTTACTATTTTGGGGTAATTGTAGTTATTTTACACATCATCTAACTATATTATTTTCCTATGAGTGTTTTGATATCTTTTTATAGTTGTCTTCTATTAAATATTAGTTCCATTAAAGTGAGGGTCATACTTTGTATTTTAAACTCAAACACTGTGTGTAATTTAAATATCCTACATTATGTTAAACAAATTTATACCTAGCTAATTGCTATATGACAGCTCAAAAATCACTAAATACTATTATAATATTCATATTTCAAAGTTTCTAGAATATTTTATTACGCTTATTTGATGGACTTCCGGGCCACTTTGCTAAATTTAAAGATGGCCGGTGTTATTTCATTGAAATTGAGCGCATCGGGGAAACCTTCATAACTACATCTGCTGCTGTATGATACTCGTTGTTGAATGAATCATATGTTTTCCAAATCAACAGATTATTCTGGAAAAAGCAACGTTTTGGCATTTTTTTTCCCAGTTTTCATGATTTATTTTATAAGTTTACTACCAAATCATGTTCAGAGCAATTTTAGCCAAATAATTGTGTGGTCTTCTTAAGTTATTCATTTGGCATAAATACATACGTCCAGTGGTACTCCCTGTACAGCTACGCAAATTAACAATACATTGTTCATTACATAAAACGGTAACATGTTTTATACTTGCAAAATAAATACCAATTGTTTATATGATAATTAAGTTGAAGTCTACCATGTAATATGGAAATTTGCAACACGTTTAAACGCCATAACCTAACAATAAATTGTTCATTGGATAAAAAGGAAACATTTTTTTTATATAACTGTAAAATAATATACGAATTATCATTTTATATGGCGTATTTTTCACAGATAATTAAAGTATTCAAGTAATGCTGGAATTTGAAACCCGTTTTAACATCATGTCTTTCGCCTCCCTTTTCAGGGATGGATACACAAAACGAGTATGATAGTTTTGGGGGTCCCTAAACTTGTTAATGTTCTTGCGTAGTCATGAATTTACGTCGTTTTTGATGAATTATTAAGATATATGCATAAGCTAAAAACACCAGTATATACTCTAGAAAGCACCATTTACAGTCAGTTTTTTTCAAAAGAAATTTCAAGCCCCATTGTATTGTTTATGGGGTGGGGGTGGATGGGGAGGGGGGATAAGAGGTGTCATTTTTAGCATTATCATTAACATCATTTTCAGCATTCATTTTTTAGTTTTTATTCAAGTTCAGTGACTCTGAAAACCTTATAAAAGTGACATTATAAGCTATACAAAACAGAAAATTAATGATTTTCTAAAAACATCATTCATTTTACGGAAATTCTGGCCGAATTTTCATCAACTTGGGTTTTTCAAACTTTTTGTTTAGATTAGACATACATTATAAAAGCGCTAAATCTGCCTAATGGAGGTCTTTCTTTAGGCCTGAAATATTTTCAAAAGTATTAATTGGACATTAATTAACAGATCTAGGCCATAATCAACTCTCGATGGCATCAGATTTATCCAATATTAAATAGATTAGAATGGTTCAGCCATATTTTGATTTCATCTAAAAGTGGAGGAGCGAGACTTAGCTTCAAACAACCAGTACGGTGGTTGAAATTTTTGCACACGTCTTTTCAAACCTTCAAAGGCTAATATTTTCGCTCTCAATACAGTAATTTGAATGAAATTTTCAAATTATTCATTTTACATTATCTATTTTCGAACTATTGTTTCAAGAATGGCTAGCTCTTTATCTAAATCTTACATAATGTATCTTTAATTGTAAGTTCAGTATCATTGAGCACCCTTTCAATTTGATAGTACATGTCATATCAAACAATGAAATGACTATTATCTGACAAATTGGCCATTTTAGGTAATTTGATTGCCATTGTGAATTTCCGCCATCTTGGATTTGGAACACTCATATTAGAGATTATTTTTTTATGATTAATGTTTCTGATATCTATTAAATCACTTTAGTTGACCAAATAGATAATTTGGCTTATATGGGTCTGAACACGATTGTTAGTAAACTTATGAACAGACATGAAGAAAATCGAAAATGCTGCTTTTTTTTCAGATTAATCTTTTATTTTAAAACTGATAGTATTGATTAAACACCATATATCATATACCAGCAGATGCAGAATTATATTATGAACATTTTGAATTATATTACATATTCATAGGTGGAACTGTTGAGGAGTTATGAAGGCTCCCCCGACTCGCACTACTTAAAAAAAAAAAAAAACAGGGGCATTTTTAAAGATGGCTGCCAAACTGACATTTTGCAAAGTGACCTGGAAGTCCATCAACCAATTTTGGACACTTTAGACCTAAGGCTAACTGAAAACCATAGTTAAACCAATTCATCAAATTGGTAATGAATATCTGCCTGTCACGTGGACTATAGTGCTTTAAAGGCTCAATACCACTCTTGTTGTGACTGAATAATATGTCCCAATCTTTATTCTGGTCAACAAATTGTACTATTTTACAATATTTCAATTAATTGATGATACAAATTTCATCTTAACACACCTTATTTAAAAATTTTGAAAAATTCAACATAATGGTTTGAAACGTCTAACGTAAACCTTTTCAAATGAAACTTCGATTTAAAAATATTTTCGAACCCTCTGAACAAGTAAAATAAGATGTAATGGATAATTTACACAACAGGTAGGAAACTTAAACATCTAGTACTTAGATAGAGAGTTTATTTATTTTCTGGGGCTTTCAAGCCAGCAAGAGTGTTATTGTCCCTTTAATATCATTATACTACCTTCTCTTGACTCAAGGTATTCACTCTTATCCAGGTCCATTTAACATTCAAAATCATGATAATCTGTCTATTTGTCAACTTAATATTAGAAGTGTGCGGCATTAAGTTAAATCTATTTGTTGATTGGAATCAAATATCATAATTTTAAAAACATTACAAATTAGACTCATTTGAAGGCTAAAAATACAGTTTTTGCCAAAATGACATTACTTCCGGTGACAGTAAAAGTGTTAGATTACTTGTATGAAATTGTAAATGGCATTAGGTATCACACGGTGAAAATTTTAAGAAAATCGAATAATAATTAACACTTTTATGGACCAAAAACTTTGAAAAGTTACCTGTTGAAAATCGTCTCTTTCTCCGCAACTGAACAAGTTAGAAACCATTTTGTGATACCTATATGGTTGTATGGGTTCATTCTATTGGTTGATTGGGATCAAATATCAAAATTTTAAACACATAACAAATACCACTTATTTGAATAAAATACTGGTTTTGAAGACAATAAATACAATTTTTGCCCAAATTACGTCATTTCCGGTGACATAGAAAATGTTAAATTGGTTTGACCTTGTTAAAATTGACATTACGCATCAAATGGTGTCACTTTTATGAAAATCGAATAATAATTGACTCTTTCACAGGCAAGAGTAAAGGGTGACTCATGCAAAATTGCCCATTTCTCGGCAACTGCTCATATTACAAACTAATTTTCACATACATTCTCTTCGTATGGATTATTGCTACTAGTTTATGAAAGTTTCGAAAAAATATATTAAAATATGAAAAGCCTGAATGGGTTTTGAATAGCTCATTTTTTCACCTTTTTTCGCCTTTAAATCGAAATGATCCGAAAACAAAATAAAAATTTTAAAAAACTGAGCGCGATGATTTTTGCGCCTTAACAGGGCACACCCTTTCAGTCATACCAGATTTGAAACAAATAATATTTGCTTTCAAAAAGTGGTACTGAACTGTCAAATTTGCAGTTTTTGCTAAATTTACGTCACTTCCGCTATCGAGAGGAAAATGTACCGGTAACAAAAAAAATGACATTTTGGACCACGGAGCATATGAACTTTGTTTTATACAAATCGAACAATAAATAATTATTCCAGGACTGAAAAACTGAATTAGCCAATGGGGGCCAAGGAAAAATACGGTGGCAAAAAATGTTGCCATTTTTGGTCAAATCAGATGACTCTTTAACCCTAAGTAAAATACCACATAAAAATATTCATTAAACCCACTTTCCCAGTAAAACCGAAAACATCGAATCGATCCGACAAGTAGTTTCTGAGATATGCTCAAATGGAAAAATAATAATAATAATAATAATAAGAATAAGAATAATAATCCGAACAAAAACAATAGTGTTTCACACTGGCTACGCAGTGTGAAACCCTAATAAATTGAACACTTCGAAAGCAAACGGACCTGGTAATATTAATAATCTATTTTTAAAATCAACTTGCCAAAGTATATGTCTCCCACTTAATAAGATATTTAATTTGATAGTAAGTAAGCAATTGGAAATCAGCGCAAGTAATTCCTCTGCACAAAAAAGATAACCAAACAGACTTAAAAAATTATAGGCCAATTTCTCTGAAGAACAGTGTTTCAAAACTATTTGAAAGAATTATCTATCAACATATTTTAGACTTTTTATTAAATAATAATTTAATATATAAATTTCAGTCAGGATTTCTACCCGGCTTTTCCACATCGCACCAAATTATTGAGATGTACATGTATACTAGTATATGTACCGCGTTAGATAAACAAATTACAGCAATAATATTTTGTGATATTTCGAAAGCCTTTCCCATAACGGTTTACTTCATAAAATGTCTAATTATGGAATTAAAGGTGATTTATTTGAGCTATTTTCCGATTACATAACAAATAGAAAACAACAAGTCATACTTGAAAACTGTCATTCGTGTATTACATTTCCCAATGCCGGGATCCCACAAGGTTCTGTACTTGGTCCCCTGCTTTTTCTTATCTATATAAATGACATATATGAAGGTCTAATAAGCATGTCTAGATTATTTGATGACGACACATCTCTAATTTCAAGTGATATATATCTATCATCAACATTGAAAAAAACTTAAATTCAGATCTAGATATCTTGTATACATGGTCAAAGAAATGGTTGATTAATTTTAATCCTAAAAAAAACATCCTTACTTATATTTACAAACAAAAGCATTTGCTATCCATTAAATATTAAATTTCATAAAACCTTTCTAGTTAATTCATATTATCATAAACATCTAGGGGTACTTTTTCAAAGTGATACAAATCGATAATATGCTAAAACAAGCCTCTTTAAAATTATTTTACTTAAGAAAAGTAAAATATATTTTATCACAATCCTCCTTAAATAAGTTATATAAATGCTTTATTAGACCTGTTTTAGAATATGCATGCAAATTTCGGGATTCCTGTGCAAATTTCAATATTTATAAATTAGAATTATTTCAGCTAAAGGCAGCAAGAATTGTCACAGGATCAGGGGCCGATACAGAGGGGGGGTTTGGGGGGTTGAACCCCCATAAACCCCCCACCCCATCCCCCCACCCCCCCTCTCAGCTACATAAATTTTTTTTTTTGTAAATCAACACTTTTTATGAGAAAGGTTTCTCGGCCGTGTGCTTTATCCTTTATCGTCAGATTTGGGACAGGATGGCACTCAAAGCACGAGATAATGATTTAGACATTATATTATGTGATATCACAATTAATGCTTTGCATCCATGAAATTGAATCACAATGTCATTGTATTAATTCATAATGAAAATTGATGTCAAACGAGGTGTTGAATTTCTGTTTAAAAAACTCAATGTGTATGTATATACGCCAAAATCACGATAGAGACAATGCGGGAGGGGGGGGGGGGATATACACTGTCTCAGGAAAATGACTAGTAGCCTTAATAATGACCTATTTTAATCAAACATTATTGACACATCTATCTTCTTGTAAAATGTCAGTGGAAAATATATACCATTACTTTTTTAAATGTTCCATTTATACCGCTCAAAGAGATGTGCTAATGTCCGATATTAATTATCTTAATAGTCTGCCCTCTGATGAATAATTACATATCTTACTAAATGGGAGCCCAGTTTTATTTCTTGTCGTTCAACGTTATATTTCCAGCAGAAAACGTTTTAATAGTAAATTATAAGCTTGGTTTTAATTCTTTATTGATTAATATACATCCTTACAATCACTCACTCATATTTATAATATTGTTTAGATACACACATATTTATGATTATAGTTTATATTAGATGCTTGATTAAGTAAGATGATAACGATCTAACTTTTCTTTTATATACCACAACATTACGTAGATGATAGATAATTATACGTACATGTATATATTGTATATAGCTGTATCTACTGTATGTTAATGTTTGTTATTCCATCACATATTATATAATATTATATTATTCTATTCCCTGGAAAAAGCTTCATAATTTTTATACGTCCACATTCATAATGTGAACGTATTATGCCGTCGCCCCTGTCTGTGTGTGTGTGTGTGTGTGTGTATGTATGTATGTGTGTGTGTGTGTGTGTCTGTGGTTCGCCTACAGGGCGCAATTCTTCATGGATTTTCTTCAAACTTGGTATACTTATTCCTTATACCCCAAGGAAGATCCCTATTGTTTTTGGTGCATGCCCGACCCCCCGGGGCAGAGCAACGCCCATTTCTAGTATTTGTTTGTTTGTCGTCTACAGGCCACATTTCTTAACTAATAATCTTGAAACTTTGCATACACATTCTTTGTACCCTAAGGAACATCCCTATCGTTTGAGGTGCATGCCCAACCCCCAGGGGCAGAGCCACGCCCATTTTCTTTTCGTGTGTCTTTGTGTCGCCTACAGGGCGCAATTCTTACTGGATTTTCTTCAAACTTGGTATACTTATTCCTTATACCCCAAGGAAGATCCCTATTGTTTTTGGTGCATGCCCGACCCCCAGGGGCAGAGCCACGCCCATTTCTAGTATTTGTTTGTTTGTCGTCTACAGGCCACATTTCTTAACTTATAATCTTGCATACACATTCTTTGTACCCTAAGGAACATCCCTATCGTTTGGGGTACATGCCCAACCCCCAGGGGCAGAGCCACGCCCATTTCCCATTTTCTTTTCGTGTGTCTTTGTGTCGCCTACAGGGCGCAATTCTTACTGGATTTTCTTCAAACTTGGTATACTTATTCCTTATACCCTAAGTATGACCCCTATTGTTTTTGGTGCATGCCCGACCCCCAGGGGCAGAGCCACGCCCATTCCTTATATTTATTTATTTGTTAGTCATCTACAGACCGCATTTCTTAACGTATCATCTTGAAACTATGCATACTTATTCTTTGTACCCCAAGGAACATCCCTATCGTTTGGGGTGCATGCCCGACCCCAGGGGCAGAGCCACGAACTTTTTCTTTTCTTTTTATGTCTGTGTGTCGCCTATAGGCCACAATTCTTATTCAATCGTCTTGAAAAATTTTCATATGAATTGCTTATACCCTAAGTATGATCCCTATTGTTTTTGGTGCATGCCCGACCCCCAGGGGCAGAACCACGCCCATTCCTTATATTTATTTATTTGTTTGTCATCTACAGACCGCATTTCTTAACGTATCAACTTTACATACTTATTCCTTATACCCTAAGGATGATCCCTATTGTTTTTAGTGCATGCTCGCCTCCCCGGGGCAGAGCCACCCCCATTTTTTGTATTTGTTTGTTTGTCGTCTACAGGCCACATTTCTTAACGTATCATCTTGAAACTTTGCATACTTATTCTTTGTACCCTAAGGAACATCCCTATCGTTTTGGGTGCATGCCCAACCCCCAGGGGCAAAGCCACGCCCATTTTCTTTTTTATGTCTGTGTGTCGCCTACAGGCCACAATTCTTAATCAATCGTCTTTAAATTTTTTCATATGAATTGCTTATACCCTAACGATGATCCCTATTGTTTTTTTACCTCCAGGGGCAGAGCCACGCCCATTTCCTTTTCTTTTTATGTCTGTGTGTCACCTACAGGCCACAATTCTTAATCAATCGTCTTGAAAAAATTTCATATGAATTGCTTATACCCTAACGATGATCCCTATTGTTTTTGGTGCATGCCCGACCGCCAGGGGCAGAGCCACGCCCATCCCTTATATTTACAGATCGCATTTCTTATCGTATCACCTTGAAACCTAGCATACATATTCCTTCTATCCTAAGGAACATCCCTATTATTTGTGGTGAATACCCAACCCCCAGGGGCAGAGCTACGCCCATTTTCTTTTTTTATGTCTGTGTGTCACTTGCAGACCGCATTTCTTAATCGATCATCTTGAAAACTTTTTTATACTTATTCCTTATAGCCTAAGGCTACTTTTTATACTTATTCCTTAATCCTAAGGCCGACCTCTATTATTATTTTTGGTGCATGCTCGACCCCTTGGGACAGAGCCACACCTAATGTTTGTGTGTCTTGTGTTTTGCCTACAGACCGCAATTCTTAACAGATTCTTTTGAAACTTTGCATACCTATTCGAAACGTCATTTTTTTGGAATAAAGACATCGATTGTTTTAAAATAAAAATTGTGTTCTGTTAATGTGAACGAAGTGTTAAACTGATAGCAGTCCTACAACCCAGTTTTATTTCACAGACCCTCAATGCAAACTGGACCATATCAAACAAAACAGGAATGTGGACGTATATTGCTGCGTTAGCGATGCTCTTGTTATAAATTGTCCTAATCCCTTTGTTAATTATTTGCAATAAAATATGTTTAAACCAAACCAGTAAGTAACGACAAATACGTTCTGAAATGGACCCTCCCTCAATCAAGTAACGTGACAAACATGGCTTCTAAAATAGATTTTTAAATCTTGGGGCACTTCCTCCCGTACACAGTGTTTTGAGGGGGATTTGAAGCAAATATTTGATAGATTAATTAGTTTGAATATGTTTTTAGCCCAAATATATCATCACATCATACAGTTTGTACATAGGAAGTCATCTCTAAATTTTAACTTAAAGGAGCTAAGTCGCTAATATTTGGGATCTAGAAATTGACACAAATGAGTAGCAACGCATACAGTAATGTAATATGAATGTATATAAACTGATTTACATTCAATCGTTTCTGTTTTTACTGTAATTTCTAATCAGTTAGGTTCGGCGAAATACGCCAGTATTCTCAATCGAATTTCAATCTCTAGCGTCTGGTTATTCCATTCTACGACGATAGTATTTATTGGGCATGCTCTCCAGATAAAAATATAGCGTCACCGTTTGACATGACTTGTGGAATATGCCTAGCCTCGTTTTTCAAGTCCCCTGTTACAAATGGCGCTGAAACGCATTATGGTAGACGATTCGTGTACCAATGGTAAAATGATTAATTTGTCTTGAATATTGGATATCAGAAGCCTATCTTTTCCCTGTAAGATCACAAGACCAATGTTGATTTGAATTGACAAATAATTTGTGTTTTCAATGTCGAAGATTTTTGATGATATTGAGTTAGAGACTTAGCTACTTTAAACTTTTAAGAACTTAAAAAATTTTAAGATATTAACATAAACTTTAAAGATATTAACATAAACTCTGACTATAACTTAAACGAACTTAAACTTTTAAGATATTAACTTAAACTTTTGAGATATTAACTTAAACTTTTAAGATATTAACTTAAACTTTTAAGATATTAACTTAAACTTTTAAGATATTAACATAAACTTTAAAGATATTAACATAAACTCTGATATTAACTTAAACAAACTTAAACTTTTAAGATATTAACTTAAACTTTTAAGATATTAACATAAACTTTTAAACTACTAACTTGAATTTCTAAATACTAACTTGAAATTAACTTGAATTTTTCTGATACTAACTTACATTTTCAAGATATTTACTTGAAACGAAGTTCCCGTTTATGGAACATTGTAACACTTTTTGTAGAATTTTTGCTCTTGAAATTAATGATAGCATTATATTGTATTAATTAATATCTTTGGCAAGTTATTAGATTCACATATATGTATTATTTGTACTTAAATCAAGTTAGCGAATGAGTGACAGATGATTACATAAAAAAAGAGTTATAATTTGGTAAACATTAGCTGGTTTTGTGGGAATAAGAATATCATGTAATACATATGATTCGAAATTTACCTATTGCATCATTTGGTTTAAGGGACCAATCATATCAGTAATTGCACATGTTCAAGGTCATTTATACACTAGTTTGTGCGTGTTGTTCATAGGTCCTATAAAAGAAATCATGGCAAACTTTTAAGCCAGATTTCATTAGATTTTGGAGAGATTACCATCATAGGCGATATGAAAATAAACAAATTTTCTCCCGATGGCTCCCGATGTTTTTGCACAAAGAAATGGAGTAGTCCCATGAGAAATAGAGAACTTATTAAGCATCCGGGTGATCTGGTGAATGTGCACTGATGCTTCGACTATGGTCACAAAACTTCTGGGAATGCCCCCCCCCCCCGAGCAATTGCCGTGAATCATCAGGGATGGCTCCAAATAATCAGGAAGGCTCCGGGTTACCTTCGTCGATAATCAACATCATCGGTTGAATATTCATGTCAGGAGTTCTGTCTCTAGCATGGTGGCATATCGTCGGCACTTATGCTTAGGTCCTACTGGGCATTTAATTCACTGCGATATACTACCGATGGAAGTTGATGATCCCAAACAGCCGAACAGAGAACAGGTTACCCGGTGGGCAGGAGCCATGTGGAACCATCACGAGGCCTCCGGAGAACTGCGCAAAATTTCAAAGCTTGCCCTGAATTTTTTTTCCGATGTGTTTCCGACGTTTTGTTGGGAAAACTGGCCGGAGAGGTATCCCGACATCTCTTAAGATCCACAGGGAAGCTCTAAATATTTCCAGTTATATTTATCCCGTAATAACATGCGATATACTCCCCACTTGGAAGGGGGTAAATATAACGGGATTATATATAGTGGTGGTGATGAGCATGGGATAGAGTGTGAGTGTGTGTGTGTGTGTGGGGGGGGGGGAGGGGGGTATCCGTTCCATCACTACAGCTTTGGGTGGGCTGTAAAAATGATATTTATTTTGCGTGTCCTAATCAGCCACTGTATGGTTAACAAAATGAAATGAATACTATAACATGATAATTATTAGGAATGATTATATACGCTCGTATGTATACGGTTACTAATCGTTGCATTTGCAAACAGAAATAAATCGTAAATTCCTGGCCATTACATCGTTTATCCCGTAAAATAACAGAATTAAGTCCATTATAGAATGGAATAAAACATTTTATCCCTAAATTTCACGGAAATTCCTAGTCATCCCACCTGTTATTCCGTAAAATAACAGAATTAAGGCCCATTCTAGAAGGGAATAAAACATTTTATCCGTAAATTTCACGGAAATTTCCTGTTTAAAACTGAATATTAAATAGAAATACATAAAACACGTAATTTGAAGGAATAATTCATATACTTTTAACACAATTTATCCAAAAAAAGCCATCGATTAACAGAAAAAAAGGTTAAACTACGGAATTCGGCCACATACAATTTTTTTTTACAGTGTAGAAGGAGAGAGAGAGAGAAATGGGGTTTAACATCCACTCGACACAAACTAGGTCATTTCGGGACTAACATATGATTTAATTTTATTTCAATAATTCGCTTGAGCATAGGGGTCTTCAGCAGTGGGAGGAAACTGGAGGACCCAGAGAAAACCTACGAGGTTGGACAGGCGACCCTACACCTTGCCACGTACAACCGGGGATTCGAAACCACGCCAGTTGACTCAATGACAGACTTAATGGTACAGCGCGGATGTGCTAACCATTCAGCCATCCAACCCCCCTTTACAGTGTAGAAATCAACACATGTTACCACATTCATACATTGTTTGATATAATAATATCTATGTATGTAGCACACATTATATCTTATCATTCAACTGTATCGTGAAACACAAGCCAACACACTATCAAGGTACAGTCAATTTCTTTTTTTCATTTTAAGGTACAATCAGAACCGTAGCCATGAAATATATATTGGGGGGGGGGGGGGCGTATATAAAATTATATAAAATGTGTGACAATATTTTACGGGGTTAAACTAAAACATCACACCAACATATTGGGATATGTACAGGTTTTATACAGATAGAATCTCAACTAATCCTAATAATTCTTGTAAATAAATAGGAGTTAGGGCCTACTATGTAAATTTTTTTTTTGTGTGCGACGCCCATGGGTACAATCACGTTTCTCACTTCTAATGACTGAATGGAATCTAAAAGTAACCTGCTGTAATTCAGCCCACTAAGAAATGTCAAATGAACTTGATTTGACGGATGGTTAACCCATCCACAAATAGTATTTACGCAAAATTGTCCAAGAATAATTACTGTTATAAACATATTAGGAAACTTTATAAGTATTTTACTTTAAAGACACAGTGATCATTTGTAATGAATAAAGAAAACCATATCATACAAGACATTGCTGATTCACAAACGACAAAATAATAATAAAAAAACGGTAGCATGGCCTAAATCACTTTATATAAATTTATATTACCTTAAACATACATTATGCAAGAGCTAAATCTGCCTATTGCAGGTCTTTCTTTAGGCCTGAAATGTTATGTAAATTATTAATTAGACATTAATTAACCTATCCAGACCATAATCAACTCTCGATGTCATCGCTAGCCTACGATGTTTATTGGATTAGGTTCCGATTTGCTACTCGACTTCCATTCATGATTTAATTATGAACTGGATAATCAAGACCATGGTTTTTTTTTATCATACCGACTTTAGTAATGATGTCCGAGGCTAGGCTGAAAATTCAATCGCTAAAATCTCGGATCAGAGTGGGTCAATTTAGCTATAATTTTCAGCAAATTCCCTTTATATTATTTAGTTTTTAACTATTATAGTGAGAACTGCCAGCTCTTTATCTAATCTCCCATAATGTACCTTTAATATGTGCATTTAGGCCCATCATCGTGTATTTTAAGATTCCAAATGATAAAACAACACGCACTTCAATCTTGACCTTTTCTAGTGACTCCTCAAGCCTAAGCGTGGAATCTATGGAATCTTCTCTTATGGTCAACCGTTTTGCTTTAATTTCAGCAATTATTAAATATATCTCACATATATGGCGGTTTTCAGAACTTTGTTGACCAAACGAAGGTCGAACAGAACATTAGTGATTGCTGGACTAATTCTACTTATTTACTGTATCTATGGTGTTTATAAACTACACCCGAGAAGCGTTACGTCATATTCCAACATCATTGAAAAGCCTAAGAATTGTCCTAAGCTAGGATTTGCCAAAACACCGTTACCTGTAACAGCTCTGGCTAGCTACCCTGGTTCAGGAAACACTTGGACAAGACATTTACTTCAAAAATCTACAGGTGCGTATTACACTGATTTTATACTAATAGCCCCTGCTAATTTGCCCTTTCCTAATTGAACAAACACACGGTGTGTATTGAGGGAAGTTTGCCATATGAAAATTCTTAATGGAAAAG
Organism: Patella vulgata; assembly: GCF_932274485.2. Lineage (NCBI taxonomy): Eukaryota > Metazoa > Mollusca > Gastropoda > Patellidae > Patella > Patella vulgata. The sequence continues at coordinate 76,260,452 of NC_065883.2, read as the reverse complement.
AGATAAAAAAATAATAATGGTGTTTTGAAACATATTTAATAGTGTTTTCAAGACGTTGATTTAATTTTATATCAATATGTCATACAAATGTTTTCTTTAGACAGGTAGATAAAGTAAAAGATCCACAAATTAGGAGCGATAGCGCCCAAAATATAAAGATGAAGTGTAAACACATTAAGAAGAACGCGACTTTTCTGAGTTTTAGGCTGAAAAAAAAACCACAATGCGAAACAATATTTATGCGATATCAAAATCCGTGGTGAAGTCCATGCAAACAGACAACGTGAAGTCAAAAATTTGAGTGCTGATATTACTACTGTCTGATTTTGAGCGTCAAAATATTCAATTAGCTGCTAATCTGCTCAGTTGTAATCTGGTTCTACAGGATAGTGGCCTGCGCCGCTGATGAGGGGAAGCCACGCCGGAATATTCTAAGTAACTTTCTCTGCCAATGCCCAGGAGCGAACCGGAGAGCTTCTGGTTAGTGAGACAATGTCTTACTCACCGCGTCTACTACGCGGCTCCCCAGAGGATATACCTGCTTTGATCTATAAGCAGGGTCCATTGATGATGCATTTCCAGTGATTTTAAAGGCTCAATACCACTCTTGTTGTAACTGAATAATATGTCCCAATCTTTATTCTGGTCAACAAATTGTACTATTTTAGAATATTTCAATTAATTGATAATACAAATTTCATCTTAACACACTTAATTTAAAAAATTGGAAAAATTCAACTAAATGATTTGAAAAGACTGACGTAAAGCTTTTCAAATGTGACTTGGATTTAAAAATATTTTTGAACCCTCTGGACAAGTAAAATAGGACTTAATGGATAATTTACACAACAGGTAGGACACTAACACATCTAGTACTTAGAATAAGGCTATTTTTTATTTTTTGGAGCTGTCAAGCCAGCAAGAGTGTTATTGTCCCTTTAAGGAACATTTTGTTTATCTGTAAAGTTCTTGGTGGACCGAGTGCTGAAATAATCCAATCCCGTTCTATAACCCCTTCCCATCAATATAATACCATATATGTTTCAGCCTTCAGGTATATACACAAGGGAACTGTATAAATGAAATGAAATGGGGTTTAACGTCCTACTGTTTTGCTCCAAACTGGGCTAATGAAGACGGGCATACGCCATACAGTGTGCTATGAGGGAAATTTTGCCCGGACAGCGGCACTACGGCCTACTCTTATATCGAATTCCAACTGTCAAGGGATCTTTTACGTGCACGCCAATGTGTACACGGGACCTCGGTTTTTCGTCTCATCCGAATGACTAGACAGCTGTCCTTGTCAGGCCCCTGACAAGGGGGAACCACGCCGGAAAAAGGAACTGTATAAAGAACCTAACATTGTCCATCATTTTTCAGGTATATATACCGGATCACGATATAAAGATCCGTTCATTTTCAAAAATGGTTATGTTGGGGCAGGTGTTAAAAATGGCTTGGTTATAGTTATAAAAACTCATGGATCCAAAAAGGATAAGATAGCTTTTGAACGTGCTGTTCTGTTAATGAGAAATCCATTTGAAGCACACTGGTCTTGGTTCAATCTGAAGATGACCAATAGTCACACTAATATTACGGATAAAAAATGTTTCTGTACACGTAAGTATACACGTAGGATATATGTCAGAATCTAACAAAGGGAATTAGTTATTACTTTTACCAGATATTATTATTGCATGGTCTAATTAAAAGTGGATCATGTAACAATTAGACAAAAACAAAATCAATTATCCATTTCATGGTTAAATTATTAAATGGCGAGAAGGCTCTAATCCATTCAAAACCAAAGCCATCCGACGGCCTGGAAAGTTGATTACATAACTTTTGAAGCCAGAAATATGACCTGCAATAGGCAGATTTAGCTCTAAATGAAATGAAATGGAGTTTAACGTCCTACTGTTCTGCTCGTAACCTGGGCTAATGAAGACGGGCATACACCATACTCTTATATCAAATTCCAACTGCCAAGGGATCTTTTACATGCACGCCAATGTGTACACGGGACCTCGGTTTTCTGTCCCATCCGAACGACTAGACAGCTTTCCTTGTCAGCCCCTCCATCCTGCATCACTGACAAGGGAGAACCACGCCGGAAAATCTGGATGGACTTTCTCGGCCAATGCAGGGATCGAACACCCGACCTCCAGGCTAGCGAGCTTGCGTCTTACCCACTTAGCCACGTGATCCCCCAAATTTAACTCTATATCGGACACCTATATGTTCAGAGAGAGTGGTATATTTTCTTTCAGATTATAGAACATTCCCAGGAAGAGATGAGTGGAAGACATTTTATATTGATTGGCTTCAATTTAAAGGAGATCTGTTTGTTTTATTTTATGACGAATTATTACAGAACAAAGAAAATAAATTAAGGGAACTTTTACTGTTTTTAGGATTTTCGACTAAAAATATAAATTGTGCCCTATATGATACGGAAGGTATTGCACATCGCATAGATAAATTTCCATTTAGATTCTACGATAAGGACTACATCAGCACCATGAACTCAGACATTGAAGAAGTGGCCAAAGAATTGAGGAAAAGGTCACCAGTTATGGCGGATCATGTTTTAACTTGGAGAAAATCACCAAGTGAAGCAATGGAAAAATATCAATTTGATGAATTCTGTAAAGAATATGCGAAAGAGAGAACCGAAAGAGAGAACCGAAATTCTGAACATGAAGGCAAAGGCACTTCAGAAAATTGTGGAGAAAAAACGTAACTGAACAGAAAATTCCATTATTTAGCCAGGTATTAGTTCAACCGTCCATAAAAACCGCGCTTGTTCATATTGAGTGAGTTCGAGGCTTTTATGGACTTGATTTAGTATTGAACCCTAGGAAGGGGATAACTATTCTGTCTTATTCTATTGTTGTTTTTATTTTAAATCGCAGGGATTTCCATTTTTATATGTTATTTTTTTCATTTATTATTGCAAATTGTGTTATTCTGTTGGTCCAATTTTATAATACACTATTCTTCTGAATAAATCTGGATTAAAAATTTGCTCTCATAGAAAATTCTATGGCGTATGCCCATCTTCATTAGCTGAGTCGGAACAGAACAGTAGGACGTTAACCCCCATTTCATGTTCATGTAAAGTACTCACTTACCAACTTGGAGAACTCACGCACGCTGTATCATAAAGTCTGTCATTGAGTCGACTGGTGTGGTTTTGAAACCCTGGTTGTACGTGACAAGGAGTAGGGTCGCCTGTCCAACCTCGTGGGTTTTCTCCGGGTCATCCGGTTTCCTCCCACTGCTAAAGACCCCTACGCACAAGCGAATTATTGAAATAAAATTAAACCATATGTTAGTCCCGAAATGACCTAGTTTGTGTCAAGTGGACATTAAACCCCATTTCTCTCTCTCTCTCTGGAGAACTCCCACTCGGTTCTGGTATGGGTAAAAAGTTCCGCGGGATACAGGTTATTGTACTTAAGTATCGTGATTAATTAAGTCAGTACTTGGTCGCGCTTGTCTCGCAAACGGAGAGAGAGAGCGAGAGAGAAATGGGTTTAACGTCCACTCGACACAAACTAGGTCATTTCGGGACTAACACATGGTTTAATTTTATTTCAATAATTCGCTTGCTAACCATTCAGCCACCCAACCCCCCTTCTCTGACGTTATTTCAATTTTATCCTACCTGCTATAGTTTTCTTTCAATATCTAGGAAATAAAAGTCAGAATGAAGCTGCATGTGTGAACTAAAGTGAAAAATATATTTATTAAACTTTTATTAATTTTTCACGAAAACTCAATACCCAATTTTTAAGTGACAACACGAAAAAAAGCTCTAAAATGTAAAAAAAAAACCCCCACACTTCAAAATTAATTACAATGGTATAACAATAAAAAAATTCGTTGACAGCATTCAAAAGGGATTTTTACAAGTTCCATCAGAATCTTTGACACTCATACATTTACAAAATGAACAACGACTTTGCATATATTAGCCTACACAGACACAACCACCAATAAAGTCATTGGGATACTTTTGAACATTGAATTGGGCACCACGATTCTAACACATATTTGGATTATCAGACTATGATGTCATTGCCCGACTTTACCAGACACATTACACATTACCAGACACATTCTTGTTAGCCTATTTCTTGTTGCCAGTGGTACTAGCTAACGATGACACCTCTACAGAACACCTCTACAGAACTTAGGTAACCTCTACAGTAAATAGACCCCATAGTATTATACAATGAAACATGTATCAGACAACACCATACTCAAATTCGGCCATGGCGAAATGACGTAATTAACATAATTCAGTGTGTTTTAGTGGTGGGAGAATAACTGTTTTGTTAAATTCTTCAAACACAAATGGTGATAAGAGGCGAAATGTGCTGAAATAAAGAATTGGATCAAAAGAAACCCCCTCAAAAAATGTATTTTTATGATAGCTACTTCGTAAGATGACTTTTAGCTATAAGGTTTTCGATGTCTCTGAATTTAAAGAAAAAATTTTTCCTATTGGATATGTCATTTATATGGTTTTCGGTGTCGCTGGGTTCAATTCTGATCTCAAAAATAAAATTCAAGAATCCATGATGGCAGAAATGAAATCCCAAACGTCGGAATTTTAATTAATCGTCATTAATTTTTTTTACTTCCGTTAGATATGACATGTACAATATGTCTTATAGCCTATAGGCTAAGGGTTTTAAGGGTGCAGAGTTCAATTTCTATCCACAAAACTAATAATGAATAGCCCAGATGAGGTAAATTTAAAACTATGAAAATATAATCCAATATGGCGATTTTTGTTCTTTTGGATATCCCTTGAAAAATAAAGTCGTCAGAGTTACTGAATTCAATATGGGGCTCAAAAATTAATTTCCGATAAGATTGTCAAACATAGAATTTATGCATAGGCTGAAAACATCACGACATATGATAGAAAGCATCATTTTCAGTCAGTTTTTGAAAAGATATTTTGCGCCTTTGAGAAGAAAATCCCATCGGATCCCATGGACCTTGGGCCCCTGGTCCGTCCATGGTATCATCTAGACCGATAGTAACCACAGACAGACAAAAAAAAAAAACAGGCAAAAATGATGAACCTGTCGGTCCTAATGATACCCCTGGCGGCTGGGGGGGGGGGGGCGCAAAATTTCTTTAGAAAAAAACTGCCTGTAAATTGTGCTTTATAGAGTATATCTTGGTGTTTCTAGCTTCTGCACATCTAACTTGCGGCAACCTTAGCAATTCATCAAAAACAACGTAAATTCATGATTAAAAGGGGACCCCAAATTACGCAAGAACATTAACTAGTTTTGGGAGCCCTGAAACTACCATATTCCTGTTCAGCCCATCCCAAAAAAGGGAGGGGAAAGATGGGATGTTAAAACGTGTTGCAAATTTCTGCAGTACTGAAGCTAAAAATGCAATTTTTCGTACAATCAGGAGCCATAATTCAGGAAGTTACGGTCCGATATGCGCAAATATCAAAAGGAACCAAGATCGTTGGGTTATAAACTTACATTTCAATTTTCAACAAAATCGGATAAAAATTGAGACCTCTATAGGGTCCACAACCTTGATATACAATATTTTTAGGCTATTTGAGAACGAACGGCGGCCATTTTGTCTGTTAGTTTTGGGCGTATAAAAATGAAATAAAATGGGGTTTAGCATCCTACTCTTTCTTCACAAATCGGGATAATGAAGATGGACATATGACATGTTGTGTGTGAGGATGAGAAATTTTGCCTGGATGGTGGTGTAGCCACCTGCCCTTCGCAGACTCCACCAGAGGGACTGGATGTTGTTCCTTGTCAGGCCCTGAGCCATTAACAAGCAAAAACCAAAAAGGAAAATCTCAAACAACTTTCTCGACCAGGCCCCGCGTTCAAAATTCTTAACTTAAGTATGAGAATGCTTTGTGAACTTGGGGCCAGGACCGAAGCCAGTACCTACTAGTTAGTCAGTAAGTGATTCGCTATAGTTCCTTTAAAGCGATAATAAATAAAATAAAACCAAGTACGAACAATCCAAACCATTAGACAAAATTCGAAGTCCTAAAAAAACGGTATAGGCAAAATAGTGTAATCAGCATATGGACTGTTCACCGTGTACAAAATACACGACACATTTTCTAAGAAAGTCAAAACATAATTATTTCTATGTCTTTTGCTCAATAGGTTGTCAACTCACTATTATACGATCATAGGTATTATTCTCCCTCTTAAAAATCCTTTGACCCCGGAAATAATAACACAATTACCTCCCTTGTTTTTCTATTCCCCGCATGGAATAGCTATCTTGAAACGTTTGAATTTGAAGTTCAAAATGATATTTTTGCCAATTTCTCAACTGGCAATAGTGAATTATAGGATTAATAGGATTATTCTTTAACAAGGTAGGACTGTTTATAGATACCATCTATTTTAAGGCTTTATTTTAATAAATTTTAAAAATATAACTTAAAAATATGAAATGGCAACTTTAACCTACCAACTTGGGTACTTTCAGCATCCCTAACCAATTTTGACAACAGTCTCCACTCATACAATTACTAATCTATCTTTTTATATTTTTGATGGCCTCATCAACTCCATAGGCTACAGACCTGACTGGTTTGCAAGGGTAGTCCCATAGGTGACTTTGATGGACATAAAAATATTCAGGCTATATAAAAACAAAATGAAATGAAATGGGGTTTTAAGGTCCTACTGTTTTGCTCCGACTGGGCTAATGAAGACAGATATACGCATATACAGTGTGCTATGAGGGAAATTTTGCCCAGTCAGAAGCACAATGACCTACTCTTTTATCAAATTCCAACTACCAAAGGATCTTTATGTGTATGTCAATGTATACACGGGACCTTGGTTTTTTGTACCATCCGAACGATTGGACAGCTGTCCTCGTCTGGCCCTCAGTCCTGCACCACTGACAAGGGGAAACCACGTCGAAAAAAACCAGATGATATTGTAGGATATTAACAAACCTTTAAACTGTTTATATTGTAGTATATTAACAAACCTTTAAACTGTTTATATTGAAGGATATTAACAAATCTTTAAACTGTTTATATTGTAAGATATTAACAAACCTTTAAACTGTTTATATTGAAGGATATTAACAAACCTTTAAACTGTTTATATTGTAGGATAGTAACAAACCTTTAAACTGTTTATATTGAAGGATATTAACAAACCTTTAAACTGTTTATATTTTAGTATATTAACAAATCTTTAAACTGTTTATATTGAAGGATATTAACAAACCTTTAAACTGTTTATATTGAAGGATATTAACAAACCTTTAAACTGTTTATATTGTAGTATATTAACAAATCTTTAAACTGTTTATATTGTAGGATATTAACAAATCTTTAAACTGTTTATATTGAAGGATATTAACAAATCTTTAAACTGTTTATATTGAAGGATATTAACAAATCTTTAAACTGTTTATATTGTAAGATATTAACAAACCTTTAAACTGTTTATATTGAAGGATATTAACAAACCTTTAAACTGTTGTAACAAATCTTTAAACTGTTTATATTGAAGGATATTAACAAACCTTTAAACTGTTGTAACAAATCTTTAAACTGTTTATATTGTAGGATATTAACAAACCTTTAAACTGTTTATAATATCTACTTGAGGATATTGATGCCGTACATAGAAATAGTACATCTGTTTATAAATACTGATATTCATATCATTCTTTTCTTTATATTTCTTTAAAATATCTTCTGCTTCTTCCAGCTTCCCCTGTTCTTCATAAACCTGATCAAAAATAAATAAATCATATTTATAAAGCTTATGCATTCTGGTCAATCTGGGTAAATATACACGTACATTCTTCAGGCCTTACAAACAGGCCTGGAATGAACTAATACCGACATTTTGAACTAAAAGGTCACCGGAAAAGGTTCATAAATTTTTTAAATAATGCAAGTAATTATGTCAACATATCCTTTCCATAAGTATAACACAAACCCGAATGTCAATATTACCTGCAACAGGTAAATTTCAACGTTAGCAATTTCCGCCATTCTCCGTAGGTAGTCGTAACTTTCCGTAAATGTGACGTCATTTTAGTCCTTCTGCTCATATTCTAGTCTATATTTCTATGTGCAGAAGGACTAAAATGACGTCACGGATTGCTTATTGACGGAAAGTTACGACTACCCACGGAGAACGGCAGAAATTACTAATGTTGAAATTTACCTGTTGCAGGTAATATTGACGTTCGGGCTCGGGTTATACTTATGGAAAGGATATGTTGACATAATTACTTGCATTATTGCATTATTAAGTCAGACAAACATTATAAATATTATTAAAAACAGACAAGAGAGAGGGAGGTTAGTGTCCATTCGACACAAACCATGTTATTTGACATCTAACATATCGTCCATGGTGAGTCAAAAAGTCGTATCTGGCATATTTTAGAAGCTTCACCGATTTGCTTCTTTGGAATAAGAATTCTCTTCTATATCTTTTCATCTGGTTGTTGTATTTCTAAGCCAATAAAAAGAGGTTTTATAGATATTGTTTCAAAATGTCGTACATGGGGTGTTAAAAAAAACCCAAAAGAGCGAAAATGTTGCATTTCCTTGTAAAAATCAACTTTACGTCTAACCAAATATAGCCAGTATTGTTTTATGGTTAAATAAGTATTATTTTAATTATTGTTGAGCCTCTACTGTGTGAAATCTATGAAATTGAAGCAGGTAAAGGTGAATTTTTTCCTGAGATACGTCTTTGTTGTATAAAATTGCAAATAACTAGCTTTCACTCAATATTTCTGTACCAGATGTTGATCGTGATATATGACGTTTTACAGATGACATTTTGTCTTAATGTCTTTATAAGACATTTTGATTCTTAAGAATTTTGGCTGTCCTGGACAATTTTGCAAAACCCAGATACGACCTTTCGACTCCCCACCGACGATATTGTAAATTCTATTCTAATAATTGTCTAGCAGATAGGGGTTTTTAACAGTGGGAGGAAACCGGAGGACAATCCAGCCAGTGACCCCCACCTCCCGCTTCTAATCATATGGCACTAAGACTTACTTCAATGAGTTTATAAAGGAAGATATCCCATACTCCTGTTTTATCCACTAAACCAATCCATAATTCACTGATTCTGTGGGCTAAATTGTCCATTTTAGATCTTAAGTTGCTTGTTTGGTTGCCTGAAATGGCAAGGAATCACTGTGACACCTAGATGCACACGTCCAATTGCTCCATTGGATAATTCTTACCAGTATTTGTTTTATCAGTAAGGACATCAACAATAGGGAGAGAGAGAGAGAAATGGGGTTTAACGTCCACTCGACACAAACTAGGTCATTTCGGTACTAACATATGGTTTGATTTTATTTACATAATTCGCTTGCACGTAGGGGTCTTTAGCAGTGGGGGGAAACCGGAGGACCCGGAGAAAACCCACGAGGTTAGACAGGCGACTCTACTCCTTGCCCAGTACAACTAAGGCTGTGCAAAAATATCGATATAATCGATAATCGGTAGAAGTTATTTAGCGATACGATAATCGATATTGAAATTCAAATATCGATTATCGGTATATTTACCTTCTGACGGCAAGTTACGGTCACTTTCACATGACTGAACTTGCCGTAGTCTGGCATTAGCAGACGAATGAATGAATACACAACGTCAACACAACTATTTCCCCCCTCTGCTTACAAACTACCACATTTTAAATATATATTATTGTAAAAAACTAAACTTTAAGATTAAATACATTATTTTAATATTTTCGTTGTTTTTGTTGTTATTACTAGTTGAAACTAAAATAGGTCACGCACTTTGTGAACAATGACAATCGCACGTGATATATAGTAAAATTAGAATTATCTCCCTTCTTTGTTCTTGGTTGATTTGTAGAGAAATCATCTGCTTTCACAATAAAACTAATTGTATTGTTAATGATCAACTCCGCTTTTATTACTAAATCATGTCAGATACAGCCCATACAAAACATGTTTTTGACTTCAAGGGAAAATATCTATATCTCTCGTAATTTCGTGAAAGAATTCTACTTTGGTTTTCATCTAAATTAACCAATCATAAAAATTCTACTTTGAAAGCCCGTAATTATTTTTTTATTGTCCAATCAATAGACGCCTTCTATTTTATTTTATTCTATTAGTAGTAACACTGTGTGATCGCCAGTCACTTGCAAAGAGAAACCATGTAATGTCTTTGTATTTATCGGAGATAAAAAAAGGATCAAATGAATCAAGTTAGTCCTACATTTAGCAACTAATTATTTTACATTAATTGATTTTTTTACGTACATCGGCACAGTATTAGACTAGGATAATAACACTACTGTAACTCGATCAACACAAATAACAGGTCGGTAAAGTTCGGATTTTTCCGAAAAAAGATAATCGATTATTATCGATAATCGTTGACAAATTCTTGCCGATAATCGATATTGAAATTTCATATCGATTCCCAGCCTTACGTACAACCGGGGATTCGAAACCACGCCAGTCGGCTCAATGACAGACTTTATGATACAGCGCACGCACGGTAACCATTCAGCCATCCAACCCCCCCACATCAACAATAACACAACACATGTTTTATTATAGTAAGTATACACACCGTCCCACTACTTTGTAAAAAAAAATACAATATTTTGTACAATATTTTCGAAATAAATACTGTTTAAACCTGGAGCAGGACAATTGCCGACAAGACAACTGCCGGCGGGACAACTGCCAATGATATTATTTGTTTTTCTGTCCTTTTTGTTAAAAATAACCAATACTTAATAATTAAATATTCTTTATTAGTATCACACAGGTTCAGAAGTGATTGACTGACTATCTATAATAGCACTCACTGACACAAGGGGGACACACTGGCTAAGTGGGTAAGACGCTGGCTCGCTAGCCTGGAGGTCAGATGTTCGATCCCTGCATTGGCCGAGAAAGTTCATCCGGCATGGTTCCCCCTTGTCAGTGATGCAGGACGGAGGGCCTGACAAGGACAGCTGTCTAGTCGTTCGGATGGGACGAAAAACCGAGGGTCCGTGTACACATAGGCATGCACGTGAAAGATCCCTTCGATATAAGAGTAGGCCATAGTGCCGGTGTCCGGGCACAATTTCCCCTCATAGAACACTGTGTGGCGTATGCCCGTTTTCATTAGCCCAGTTCGGAGCACAGTAGGACGTTAAACACCATTTCATTTCATTTTATTTCACCGACACAAAGTTATCACAGGTGGATATTTTGTGCAATAAATAGTCCAACACATGGCGACTGTTGAACTTACGCACAATGTACACGCTCTGTGTGACTGTCCTTGACCCAATTAAACCCGATCAACATTTCAATATCATGCTGTTTCATGGCATCTTATTATGAGCTAAAAATAGCACCACTTTCTCCAAGTGAAAAATGACCGGCTGGGAAAATTTTGAAGTGGAAGCCCTTGCTCTGTGCTGTTAAGTTATGTTTTTATAATGATAACATGTATTGTGCTCATCCATCAATTAATAAACTTAAAAAAAATCCCATGAAATCATTGGCAATAAGAATAACAGTTATGTTTTTATAATGATTACATATATATATTTTTGTAAGTATAATTTATAACTGTTGCCTCATTTAATAAACTATACCAAAAAGAACAAAAAATATCACTGGCAATAAAATCAGCAGTTATAATAAAAAAAATAAATAAATACTAAAATGCTCGGCAGTTGTCCAAATGGCAGTTGTCCTCCGGCAGTTGTCCTAGACCCGTTTAAAAGAATCCAGTACTGTGTATTTGATTAAAGTGTGTACCAATAAAAGAATCCGGTCCTGTGTATTTGATTAAAGTGTGTACCAATAAAAGAATCCAGTACTGTGTATTTGATTAAAGTGTGTACCAATAAAAGAATCCAGTACTGTGTATTTGATTAAAGTGTGTACCAATAAAAGAATCCAGTACTGTGTATTTGATTAAAGTGTGTACCAATAAAAGAATCCGGTCCTGTGTATCTGATTAAAGTGTGTACCAATAAAAGAATACAGTCCTGTGTATCTGATTAAAGTGTGTACCAATAAAAGAATACAGTTCTGTGTATTTAATTAAAGTGTGTACCAATAAAAGAATCCAGTCCTGTGTATCTGATTAAAGTGTGTACCTATAAAAGAATACAGTCCTGTGTATTTAATTAATGTACCTACCAATAAAAGATGATGACAGTGTATTTATATCCGTGTCTGGACTACCATCTTTCTGTCTATCGTACTCATCCTTCAATCTCAACCATTCACCATACCACATCAAACCAGCATAGGCTGAATATAGATTCTTTACTTCACTAATTCTTTCTGTTATAGTTGATCGAATGTTCTCTTTAACCTACCAAAACAAATTGACCATATATTAATTAAATATTTTACAAGTCGATCATGCATTTGGTAGTCAATATTTCATTTTTAATCTCGATTCTCTTTTATAAGTTTAGATATGAAAACTTATTTTGTCTTGCAAATTAGATTTTGAAACGAAAAGAGGAAATGAAATGAAAATGAAATGATATGGTGTTTAACGTCCTACTTCAACTGGGCAAGTGAAGACGGGCATACACCATAAAATGAGGGAAGATTGGCCCAGACAGGGGCACTACGGCCTACTCTTATATCGAATTCAAACTGCCAGGGGTTCTTTACTGTGTACAAGGGATCTCGATTTTTTGTCCCATCCGAACAACTATACAGAATATTATTGATGATGACCACAATAATATAACAATGATTAACCCTTTGTAAATCAGCCAAAAGTCGCCTTTTCTTTGTTTCATCAACTTTTTCAAACATCAACCTCTTAAGATCCCTGCCTTGAAGTAAGACTTCAAGATTTAATATTCTGTTACCATGTGATACCACAGTGGTCTGTTCTTATCAAAAAGCTCTTTCAAACATTGGAATCTTAAGATCCCTGTCTGGCAGTAAGCGATTTAGAAACAAGTCTGGGAATAAGGCACCTGTCACAGACAATATCAGGCACAAAACCTCTGGGCCCTTATTCACGAAAACTTAAACTAAGATACAATCAAAATTTTAAGAAATACTGCAATTCGATTGGCTGACCAGTAAAATCAATTTGCATATATCCAATTTATATATTGGTTAGCCAATCGAATTGCAGTATTTCTTAAAATTTTGATTGTATCTTAGTTTAAGTTTTCGTGAATAAGGGCCCAGGTGCCTGTTATTTTTTCTGGCACTGATTTGTCTTTTTTATTGAAATTATTAATACATGTCCGGCTCTAAGTTGAAAATGTCAGATACTATTTCATTAGCTCATGACATTTTGTCAGGTACATATAAAACCGTTATTTCCAGGTGTGTTTAGAAGGATTTTGTAATTAGATATATTAAAGAGAGAATATGGACTTACTCCAGGTAGATCTTGTATATTTTTATACTGACCATGTGATAATAGATACAGTAGATAATCTAACACTATTTCATGTCTATCTAGATCATATGCACAGTGACTTAATCTCCTGAAATAATCAAATATAACAACATGACACAGTTATATAGAAAACAAGTTACTGGGATGTTTATATTGGACCACATTACTAAAACATTTCTCTCGTCTTTATCTTGCCCCCCACACACACACACACACACACACCCAATCTATTTTTATTACATATGAATTTGTATATTTTATTGACATGTGATCTTTAATTGTGGTCTGAATCCGTCTACTTAATAATAATAAGATTTATGTCCCTTTTATTTTCGGTAAAAATGTCTGACAAGCAAATTTTTTGAAATAGCAACACTGATGTTGACTAATGTAACCCAAGGGTCAATATGGGCATGGAAAATTTAGTCTTCATTGGCTACTAAATGCTAAAAATTTACTAGCCAGAACCAAAATTTTAGTAGCCAGAAATTACAATGCTATTAACTGTAGTCTGTAACGTAAATCACTACTAGATATTACGCGTTGTTTTTTTTAATCTGTGTCTGAGAGGAATCTTCCTTTTTTTTAAAGAAAGAGCTTAAAAGATTTTGTTTTTAATCATTTTATTAATATATAGGGAATAACTTTAATCTATGGGTTAGAAAAATGGGTCAACAACATGCGTAGTCAGACATTTTGTATACATTGCCGTAAGTTAGAAGTTAGAACGATTTTCGGCACATGGTAAGAAAATATATGAATGTCGTAAATATTGTCGTTAAATTGGAGTTATTTTCCCTAGTAAGTTCCGGTTTTACGAAGCGCTGAATAAACAAATTCAATTTTGTAAAAAAAAACTTTGTAATTATTTTAAAACGAGAAAAAAATCTTTCAGTCGCCAGCTGGCGACTCAAGTGAAAATTTTAACTAGCCAGAAAATATATTTGGTCGCCATGGCGAGTGATTTAGTCGCCATGTAGAGCCTTGATGTAACCCCCCCCCCCTTCCTCAAATGTTCAGTGGTAACAGTTCTGTCCTGTCTATATTAAAGAGCTAAATCTGTCAATTGCAGATCTTTCTTTTGGCCTGAAATGTTATATAAATCATTAATTAGACATTTATTTACAAGCCACCCCCATCAACAACTTTCTAGAACTTCAGATGGTTTTGATTTTCAATAGATTTAAATACAATTGGCAGTTAATGATTTAATTTAAAAATGGATAATCAAGACTTTGTTTATTATTGTAACAACGGTAGCAATGACAATCAAGACTACATTGATCTGCAAATGACAATAAATCCGCTCAGAATCAAGTTATTTGACTGAAATTTTCAACATATTCCTTTTTCATTATCTAACTTCCCTTTTAACTATTATAGCGAAAACTGTCAGCTCTTTATCTAAATCTTCTCTAATGTATAAATTAGAGAGTGCTTACCTGACCATTTTTTCTACTATATCTTGATACTGATCTGGACTCTTTAACATCACTTCCATACTCACCTGTAAATATCAATATAAAAATGAAATGAAATGAAATGGGTTGAACGTCCTACTGTTCTGCTCCGAATCGAGCTAATGAAGACAGGCATCGCCATACAGTGTGCTATGAGTGAAATTTTGCCCGGGCAGCGGCACTACGGCCTACTCTTATATCGAATTCCAACTGTCAAGGGATCTTTTACGTGCATGCCTATGTAAACACGGGACCTCGGTTTTTCGTCCCATCCAAACGACCAGACAGCTGTCCTTGTCAAGCTCTCCATCCTGCATCACTGACAAGGGGGGAACCATGCTGGAAAATCTGGATGTACTTTCTCGGCCAATGCAGGGATCGAACACCCGGTCTCCAGGCTAACGAGCCAGGGTCTTACCCACTTAGCCACCGTGACCCCCAAATATCATAAATTATAGTAAGATTGTCAGGTAATGAAACATTTGTGGACATGTAGAAATGTGAACTTTTAGTTCCATATAGTTTCGGTTGTATGTCTCCAAATTCCATAATATTCAAATGTGTCTGGATAACCATGTATAAGTTATAGGGGGTGAAAGAAAGAGAATTGGGGTTTAACCTCTACTTGACACAAACTAGGCCATTTCATTTCAATAATTTGCTTGCGGGTTAAGGTTTTTAGCAATGGGAGGAAACCAAGAGGTTGAACAGGCGACTCTACTCCTTGTCACGTACTACAGGGAATCAAAACATAGTCACTTGATTCAATGACAGACCTTGTGATCTAAAGTGCATGCCTTAGACGAATTGGCCACCCCACCTCCCACCCACCAACACCCCACACTGACTAGTCCTATACGTTCCCTTAACAATTAATTTTCAAAATGATTCTTCTTTGTTCGCCAAAAGGAATTATTTCTTGCCACATCTAACATAAATTTATAATAATTCCACACCATTTTCAAGTAGACTTTTGCGTCAGATATGGTGAAAAGTGATCCCTTGTGGCAGAAAATTAAGAATCACAGTGAAAAATAGAAGGTTAGGATTCCAAAATAGCTTAAGAACAGCGATGGGGAAGAGCGGTATTTTCATATTACAGCTATAGGGATGGATAGGAATGATCAGCAGATAGGGTGCGATCAGAGACCGTCCTAACGGAACTAGGTATTTGTATTTTTAATATGATAAAATATTTGGTAAACCTACTTTCCAGACAGGAGACAATGTTGTATAAATTTCTTCTGATAGAGGTTGTAGAAGTTGTACCGACTCCGACCATCGATGTGTTAAAACACATTGCCGTAACAACGACATGATATTTACTGACATTTTACACATTCGTGGATCATGTTTCACATTTTCTAAACTGTCAGCAGCTGAAATCAACCAATTAAAATTAAAGTGATATTCTTCAAATCACCAATTAAAATGAAGATATTTTTACAAATCAACCAATTAAAATGGATATGATATTTTACAAATTAACCAATGATAATGAATATAATATTTTTTACAAATCAGCCAATGGAAATGAACATAATATCTTTTACAAATCAACCTATAGAATATATTTTTGCAAATCAACCAAGGGAAAATATTGAAACTATTTTTACTACAATCTTTGTACATGAATCAACTGTTGGTAACTCCAGATAAACGTGTAGGAATTACTTCAAATCCATAGAGAGAGAGAGAGAGAAATGGGGTTTAACATCCACTCGACACAAACTAGGTCATTTCGAGACTAACATATGGTTTAATTTTATTTCAATAATTCGCTTGCACGTAGGGGGTTCAGCAGTGGGAGGAAACCAGAGGATCCGGAGAAAACCCACGTGGCTGGACAGGCGACCCTACTCCTTGTCACGTACAAGCTGGGAATCTTTCATTTTGAGACTAACATGCAGGGATTTTGTTTCTAGGAACATGTGTGCAATGTTAGGGAGGAGAATTTTACCCATGCATCACCGTTTCCACCTAGTTTTTAACTGTAGCCTATTATCTTTATGGTTGGGGGGGTGGGGGGGAGAGGGCCCAAAAGGTTAATGCATGCGTGTTGGAACATAAGGTCTCTTGGTCATCCGGTTTCGCCCCACTGCTAAAGACCCCTAAGCGCAAGTGAATTATTGAAATTACAATTGAACCATATGTTAGTCCCGAAATGACCCAGTTTGTGTCGAGTGGACATTAAATCCCATTTCTCACTCTCTCTACCTTTAGAGTTGAATGTATTTCCCCGAGAAATAAGAAGCAGAATTTAACTGCTTTAGTCAGATAATCATCAATTAAAATTGGTTTGGTCTTATTTGTTCCATTATTTAAAAGAAAATCCTTCATTTAACAATAATAATACCTTTATGATTGAATGTAACTTTTAGTTTTATATCTTCATACCATTCTAGTACTTCATCGAGTCTGTGGGTTTCTGGTTTTAAACGACTTGATAAAGTCTTTATCGTACTAGTGGCATCGTGGTCAAACGGTCGTTTTCTACAAAGAGCTACAAATAATTTCTGAAATGAAAGACAATGAGGAGCTAATAATGTTCATATAATTAATAAAGACTTGATTTATTTGTGAAAATAAGGCAAAAGTCACAGGCAAGGTCAGACACAAATTCAGGCTTCATCAAGAAATGAAATGAAAATGAAATGGAGTTGAACGTTCTACTGTTCTGCTCCTACTGGGCTAATGAAGATGGGCATACGCCATAAACTGTGCTATTAGGGAAATTATGCTCGGACAGTGGCACTATGGCCTACTCTTATTCCGAATTCCAACTGTCAAGGTTCTTTTCCGTGCACGGCTTTGTATTTTTATTATATAGTGTCTTAATAATATTTACAACTCAAAGTTAAAGATGTCAGGTACTGACTAGTTCATTAGTGCCTAACATTTCATCATAATTATTTCTTAGCCTGGACCATAGCAACCATTTAAACTTTGCCTGAAGCATAGCAACCATTTAAACTTTGCCTGATTCAATGCCATACAATCTGAAATGATTCTATTCCCTGGACTGCAATGCAGTGCAATTACAGAAACTCTTTGTGGTTTGCTCTGATGAAACGTATGAAGAATAGAGAGAGAGAGAAATGGGGTTTAATGTCCACTTGACACAAACAGGTCACTTCGGGACTAACACATGGTTCAATTTTATTTCAATAATTCGCTTGCGCGTAGGGGTCTTTAGCAGTGGGAGGAAACTGGAGGATCCAGAGAAAACCACGAGGTTGGACAGGCAACCCTACTCCTTGTCACATTCAAGCAGAGAATCAAAACCATGCCACTTGACTCAATGACAGACTTTATGATACAGCGTGCACGTGCTAACCATTCAGCCATCCACCCCCCACCCCCCTGGCATCTTCTGGGAACAAGTTGATTAAAATTTAATCCAGCTGAATCCATACTACACGATTACCTGCCGATTATCTATTTTAGGTTGCTTTACGGCTTAAAAAAAAATAGACATCCTTCGATAATTGCATGGTAGGGATCGGTGGATAGGGGAATCAAAGAATCTGAATTGTCGATCACATTTTCTTCCTTAGACGCGATCAGTTTTCGTGAAGTTTGATTTATTTTGCATTACATTATCTGTGTTACCATGTCTTGTGGAGATTAGTATAAAGTGTTCAGCAGGTAAACTCATAATTCATAATGGGAGACAGATTCTTTCAAATATTTTGTCCTAATTGACTCACGGCAAAATCACACGATTTTTTACTTTAATTTTAAAAAATAAAGAGAACATCTTTTTTTCATACCACTATGTTCTTTAAATCATCGTCGTCAACTTCAATATCAGACATAATGAATGGACCGATGATCAAACAGTAATCTTTCAAAAATGTTCAAATGTTCCCCAGAAAAATTTAGTAAACAAAACATGTGTTTACAATTTTAGGGACTTTTATCGACTTATTCCTTGAAGAGTTGCATAAGAAAGATAACTCTAAGATAATAACTATTAACTTTATTTTTGTCATTCAATTCATTATTTTTTCATTTCGAACACCTATTTCATTCATTTTTAATTCATTTAGATTTTTATCATGCCCATACTAATCAAATAGAGATTATTACAGGAAAGTTTTGTCATAATCGCATAAATGTCTGGATAAAAACGACTATCTGTTCAACGACCAATCTGGTCTTCTAACAAGAAGAACTCTCTTCCGCTCGAGTGGGTTTCTGCTAAATTGACACGTTTCTCTTACAGAATTACATTTGTTCAAACACAATAGAGTAAGTATGGATTA
The DNA here is from genome assembly GCF_932274485.2 of Patella vulgata. Lineage (NCBI taxonomy): Eukaryota > Metazoa > Mollusca > Gastropoda > Patellidae > Patella > Patella vulgata. The sequence goes on along the minus strand of NC_065883.2, from coordinate 76,241,259 downwards.
CTTTAGCGGATTATTTTGTCTTACCATTTATACATAAAATAACTGTGGATAGTATTACGGCTTCAAAAAAAATATTGATTAAAATTTCCAAGCTTTCTAACAAAAATTAAAAATGTAAACAAACTTTTTTTTTCAACTTCAGTCTGGGCCACCATATGGCATAATATAGATTGTTCCCACATGGATTATATAACGTAATTTATGGCTTGCACTTAAACTAGCCTACAGATCAGTGATTGAGCTATCAGAGGATTGTATTTGTATTCAATTCTCATGCAAAATTATGGACCAATATGGCAATAATGTCAATAAAATAAACGTTTCATCATGAGAGCAAGCAAAACTATTATTCATATTGGCAATATAATATAAACAAATATCGGGAGCCACGTTGGCTCGCTAACCTGTGTTGACTGAGAAAATTCATCAAGATTTTCCAGCATTCCACCTTGTCAGTGGTGTAGGACAGAGGGCCTGACATGGGACAATGTATAGTCTTTCGGATGGGACGAAAAAAACTGAGGTCCTGTGTACACATTGTAAAAGAACCCTTGACAGTTGGAATTCGAAATAATATAGGCAATAGCTCTGTGGTTCGGGCAAAATTTCCCACAGAGCACACTGCATGTTGTATGTCCATCTTCATTAGCCAAGTATCGGATCAGAACAGTCGGAAATGAAATGAAATGGGGTTTAACGTCCTACTGTTCTGCTTCTAACCTGGGCTAATGAAGACGGGCATACGCCATACCATGTGCTATGAGGGAAATTTTGCCCAGGCAGTGGCACTACGGCCTACTCTTATATCGAATTCCAACTGCCAAGGGATCTTTTACATGCACGCCAATATGTACACGGGACCTCGGTTTTCCATCCCATCTGAACGACTAGACAGCTGTCCTTGTCAGGCCCTTCATCCTGCATCACTGACAAGGGGAAACCACGCTGGAAAATCTGAATGAACTTTCTCGGCCAATGCAGGGATCGAACACCCGACCTCCAGGCTAGCAAGCCAGCGTCTTACCCACTTCTTAGCCACGTGATCCCCCGGAACAGTCGGACGTTAAACCCCATTTCATTTCCAACAAAAATGAGCATTAAGCCAATCTAGCCTAAAATGGACACAAAAGTCAAAAGAGATTTCTTTGTTATGGGAATTCACAACAAAAAGATGGCCACCCACAGAATTAACTATTAGCAGGCACATAACCATGGTCATGAACATCACCTCCCACTGAATTAACTAATTAGCAGGCACAAAACCATGGTCATGAAAGGCCACTGAAAGATATATCTCATAGGCCTGATTTATATTTTTTTTTCAGTCACCAAAGATGAAGTCTCTACTACTGACAGTGTTTAGTACAGTTTTACTTCAGATAGTTTTCACACAACAACCACCTGGTGTTCCACCTCATCAGCAACAACAATATCAAGCACAAGGAGCTGTCCCCCCTCAACAACAGCAACAGCAAGTTTACCAACAGCAACAACAGGTGCAGCCACCAGTACAACCACCTGCTGGTCAGGGTTATCAACAACCACCAGTACAACAACCTGGGGGTCAAGGTTATCAACAGCCACCTGTCAATCAACAAGCACACGGTCACCAACAAGCTCACGGTCACCAACAAGCACAAGGTCACCAACAAGCTCCTCATATGCATGTACAAGAAGGTAGAGGTGGAGATACTCTAAAATTTAAAAATGATGTTCATAATACAGAGTAAGTTATGTACATTTATTTATTTTTAACCAAGGAATTTATTCAGTCGGTTATATTGATTGCAGGTGTCGCTTCGTTTCGTTTTTTATTGTTCAAAATTTTGTTTTACTTGGCTGTTGTCAAACTGTCAGGGCAATAGAATGTTGCTTAAAATGTCCCAGGTTAAAATTTTCAAGTCGGGATGCCAAGGGTAGTATCTACTGGGCTGACAAGGAAGGTGTGTTTATTCATTTGGATATAAAGAAATACAAGGTCTACTGGTATATATATTATTGCTGTGCATGGAAAAGAATCTGCTGTCCGGGCAAAATTCATCTCCCTGGATGACCATACCCCCCACCCCTAATCAACTCAATTTTCATAAGTGACCACTTAATATCAGTGTTTGTTAGTGGTGATATCAAGTAAAAGTTAACGCATTTCGCAATGTTTTGAGCTGAAACTTTCTGTCAAAATAATTAGACTATTTCTTTGCATTTTCCAAAATCCGATCAACATTTACTATTAGCGTTTCGACCAGTATCTAATGGTATTATTTATTTTCAGGCATATTATGGAACATTTACAAGAGGTTATAGAAACCAAACCTAAAGATCAGATGTCAGAAGAAGAATTAGAGTTTCATTATTTTAAAATGCATGATTATAACGGTGATAATAAATTAGATGGTGTAGAGATCGGAAAAGCTTTGACACATTATCACGGAGGTGAGTTCATCGACATTAAAGGTGCATTATGTAAGAGCAAAATCTGCCTATTGCAGGCCTTTATTTTGGCTTCAATTCTTATATAAATTATCATTTAGACATTTATTAACATGACAAGCCAATAATCCACCCGCTACACTAGCGGATGGCTGGGATTTAAATGGATAGAAACACCTGCGATATTGAAAGATTTAACAATAAATGGATAATTGAGACTTAGCCTCAATTGTCAAGTACCGTTGTTACGATAACAACCCGAGCTACATCTTCAAGCTATCGTAACTTCATTCAGAATAAAGTACTGTAATTTGAATGAAATTTTCAATATATTTATTTTGCATTATCAATTTTTGAACTATTATAGTAAGAATGGTCAGCTCTTTATCTAAATCTTACATAATGCATCTTTAATAATTTTAATAGTACTGGGCCCTTATTCACGAAAACTTAAACTAAGATACAATCGAAATTTTAAGAAATATTGCAATTCGATTGGCTGACCAGTAAAATCAATTTGCATATATCCAATGAAGTTGCAGTATTTCTTAAAATTTCGGTTGTTACTTAGTTTAAGTTTTCGTGAATAAGGGCCCAGGTTATAGAGCAGTCACTTAAGTAGTACAATATTTTTCAATGCATAAGATGTTCCTAGGCCACATCTGTTAAAATTATTCTTCTTTCTCAGAAAATAGACTTATTTAAAAACCAAAAGTACTTGCGGTTACACTGCTTTATAGCTTTTAGTTCCTATATTTTTAAGTTTTGAAATTTTAAACAAACCATCTTTCACATGATTCAAATGGCCACTTATTTATCAATAACCTGAAGAACAGAATATCATATTGGTGTGACCTTAAAATTCACAAGCATATTTCTATAGATATTAATACTAACATGTTGACCTGTATTGCATGTACAATGAACAAAGGTGAGGGTTAAATATAGCAGTTTTAAAGTAGCTAAGTCTCTAACTCAATATCATCCAAAGTCTTCGACATTGAAAACACGAATTATTTGTCAATTTAAATCAGCATTGATGTTGTGATCTTACCAGGAAAAGATGGGATTTTGATATCCAATATTTAAGATTAAATAAACATTTTGCCGTTGGTACAGGAATCGTATACCATAATGCGTTTCAGCGCCATTTGTAACAAGGGATTCGGCTAGACATATTCCACAAGTCATATCAAACACTGATGCCATATTCTTATCAGGAGAGCATGCGCAATTAATACTATCGGTGTAGACTGGAATAACCAGGCGCTAGAGACTGCCATTTGTCTTCTTGCGTATTTTCGCCGAACCTGATTTGAAATTAGAGTAAAAACAGAAGTGATTGAATGTAAATCAGTTTATATACACTCATATTACATTATGTGTTGCGAGTGCAGATGTTAGCGATTCAGCTTCTTTAACAAAATGGACAATTTCCAATGCTCACGTTAGAACTCTTAAACATATTCATAGTTTTTCAGTATTATTTAAAATAAATTATCAGTATTCATTATTTGATGTCAAGTTAAAATTAATGGAGTTAGATCTGTTTTTGTCTCCTGTGAGATTTTTACAAAGATTAGCTGGTATCTCAAAGTAAACAACAAAAATACGTAACAGAAAATATATTGATTTGATAGATTTAATGTTTCTAGAAATCTGAAAATGCACCAACGAATTTTCAAAAAATTAATTTTGATTGAATCAAATATTCAAATATAATTAAATAATAATTTAGAATATTCAAATATTTAATTCAGGATTCGTAGTTTTAGCACCGGTTAAAATAAAATAATTTCTAGCTTGTTAATATTTTAAAGTAAATGTATTGTATAGATAACGGGAGGCACAGTGGCTCAGTGAGTAAGGTTCAATCCTCAAGACCAAACTATGGGTATCTCCTTTCTAGGAGTTAAATTTCATAGCTCTGTTGGGGGGGTGGATGGCCGAATGGTTAGCATATTGAAATCAGCATTCGTTGTTTGAGCACTGGTTAGAAGAAAATAATTTCTAGCTTGTTAATACTTTAAAGTAAATGTATTGTATAGATGACGGGAGGCATGGTGGCTCAGTGAGTAAGGTTCAATCCTGAAAAAACTTTTCTTTCAAAATCCCTCTACAGACGATTAACTGCTTCAAATACAGGAAATATATGAAAACCAAACTATGGGTATCTCCTTTCTAGCAATTAAATTTCATAGCTCTGTTTGGGGGGATGGCCGAATGGTTAGCATGTGCGTGCTGTATCGCAAGGTCTGTGTTTGAGTCAACTGGCGGGGTTTCGATTCCCCGGTTGTACGTGACAAGGAGTAGGGTCATCTGTCCAACCTCGTGGGTTTTCTCTGAGTCCTCCGGTTTCCTCCCACTGCTAAAGACCCCTACGTGCAAGCGAATTATTGAAATAAAATTGAAGCATATGTTAGTCCTGAAATGACCTGGTTTGTGTCGAGTGGACGTTAAACCCCATTTCTCTCTCTCTCTCATAGCTCTGTTAGATATTGTCTGGGAGATGCTGGAATGATACGATCGATATTCTACCAAAATACATTAGATGCAGAGTGATAAAAATGAATTGATCGTCAACGGGATGCTAAACATTTATTTATTCAAGATTTTCAGCAATGTTCCAGTCAATTGGGAAATTAATTACAGGGTTAATAAGAGTAATCTCCCTTATATTATAGGACATACTCACCATCTTCTTCATACATCTCTTTCAATATCTTTAAATTGAAATTCAAATTATCACACTGATCAGCAGTGAATATTCGCTAGGCCGCTCCAATCACTGAGAAGGATGACATCGATGCGACTTAATGAGTCCCAAATATTAACTTTTTTCCTCTGACGAATTTAATTCTAAAACATATTTTTTATGTATTAGAAAAATAAATAAAGACGTTTGAAGTATATGTAGGTAAAAGACTCCATTCTGCCCGAACCAGTAACGTCTTACAATTACAATACACGCGCCATTGAGCCAATAATTGATGCCCTGTGATGTGATGTCACATGTTAAAGGCATTCATCTTCTACAGAGCTATAAGAAGGCTTTTCACAATACCTTTATGAAACAGATTATATAATTCCTTATACCACGCTAATTTACTCCTTTCTTTAGTAACACCTGTTTAAAGTTTGCTTCATGTTTCTTGTATGAAAAAATTAATTTAAATCCAAAGGGTACTTGGTGGTAGCCCTTCTTAAAAGCCTTTAGATCCTTAGTTTTAAGTTTTGAAATTCTAAACAAAAAAATCATTTACATGTATGGGACCCAAGTGACTATTTGTTTATCAAGTTCATGAAAAATTACAAATTAAATAGGTTTGCCCCCCCCTCCCCCCCTCTAAAATTAGTTTTCAATCACTGGATTGAAATTTAGTAGAACAGTGATTTCTTCAAAGGGCATTTAGTGAAAGCGATGTATAATAACATACAGCTTTATGGATAACATTCACTAGATTTATTAACTGCAATGTTTCAATGATGGTACTCTCACTGTTATCAAGCAATGATACAATCAACATGTTACTTAAGGTTATATACAAACGGTTAACAATAAACTAATTAACCATCAACATTGATCTTCTTGTGCTGTTTTCAGAACATGAGGATGCAGGCGCTGATACGGGTTTGTAGCCATAAGCTTATTTGTATTAAAATATTAATACTGGTTTGTAGCTATAAGCTTATTAATATTCTAATATTAATTTATAAGTTTGTGCATTTTATTTATAAAGACACGAAACTAAGAAATATGCTCTTGATAGATGAGACCCTACCATGGGAATAATATTCTGGATTTCAAGATTGTCAGATGTCATGTCTGGCGGGGCTGGCTTAAATTTGTGCCAGTTCCTTGGGATAAGATGGCAATATGGGGTTTCAGTACATGTTATGACAGATCTATATTTCGTTTCTTTTTTTTTGTACTTTCGATGGCCTACACTGCATGAAGATCTGACCAGTTGTAGTGGGAGGTCATACGAGCGGCTTTGACCCTACGACATCAGACATTTGACTAACCAATCAGCGTTGATGTTTCTAGTGGGTTACCCACAGTTCCATGCACCTCACGCCTAAAATTCGCCATAACAGACCGTTCCATTGGCTAATCCGTCACATCATCCAGAACGTGGGTTGTACAACTCTTCCAGATTCTAGTGTAGTAAAGACAAGTAGAACGAAATTTTGAACTATAAAAAACGAAACGAAATAAGATCTGTATTTAAATCAGATTGGTTATAACAAGCCTGGAAACATCAGGCACCTGTCACATAAAATATCAGACACAAACCCTCTGGTGACTGTCAGTTTGTCTCAGACAGATGTCTCTTTTTTCTGTATTTTGTTGATATTACACTACAGTAGTAAAATTTTCAATAATTTAAGATGTATGTTGGAAAATTTCGAATTTTACAAGCTAAATAAAACCATCAAAAATCTTTTTTAAAAATGCAAGAAACTAAATATTGTATTTGTATTAAACTGTGTATATATGAGAAATAACAGAAAATAATATCCACTTGATATGATTTGATATGAATTAAGTACCTTTTTTCATATCATTGCATGGTATTCTATCTTCGTCTTTCCCTTTATCCATGACAGTCATCTGGTCTTGGTAATAGTCTCGCTATAATTATAGCATTGAAGTATTGATAAATAAAAAAAATCACTTAAAACCCGTTAACAATTTCTTTTGTTAAAAATATCAAAACTGAAAATATGTGCAACTAAAAACTTTTGAAAAAGAAAAACAACTAACTAATTTTTGTTTTTAGATAAAAAAAAATTTCTCAAAAAAATTGAAAAACAAATTTAAATAAATATTCCTAAAGAAACAAAAATTGAAACTGGTGTTACTGTATAGTCGAGACATAACTTCCTATCAACAGTTTCATAATAGTCTCCTATATAGTACTTCCGATCTAAAGGCAATCAAATATGGAGTTAATTCAAGTCCAGTCTCCATTATACAACTGACGTAAATGTTCGAATTCGATCAATATTTGAACAGAAATTTTAGTAATAATTATTAGATGTGAATTATCCGTCTTCATTAGCCATTTCATTTTATTTTCAATGTCAATTAAAACTTATATTTACAAAAATTATTTAAATGATATTCTAAATTAAACATACATGAAAAGAAAATCTATAGATTTCAAAGATTTTTACCTTCCTGAAATTTTGTCAAATATTTGAATAGTAAAATCAACCTTTGATTTGACTATGGTTCCGTTATGATAAAGAGAGAGAGAGAGAGAAATTGGGTTTAACGTCCACTCGACACAAACTAGGGGTCTTTTACAGTGGGAGGGCCCAGAGAAAACCGACCAGGTTGGACAGCTAGGTGACCCTACTCCTTGTCTCGTAAAACCTGGGAATCGAAACCACGCCAGTTGACTCAATGGCAGACCTTATGATACAGCATGCACATGCTAACCATTCGGCCATTCAACCCCCTCAATTATGATAAAACGGTTGGACTATTACCAATAGTAGCTACATGTACTGTAATGGAACTCTATTTCTTTTTATTGATTTTATATGCATTTACATATCTCTTTATTTCAAATCTTTTCCAATTTCATTCTCCTCTGCTGCATAATTTATTCTGTAAATGTATTGTATTCACCAGAAATGCTTTTATTATAAAAATAATTGATTTAATATATACCATAAATATGGAATTACAAAGTCGATAAATATAGAATTACACAGTCGGTAAATATGGAATTACAAAGTTGATAAATATGGAATTGAAAAAAACATAAATATAGAATTACAAAGTTAATAAACAGGGAATTACAAAGTCCATAATCCTTAAATATGGAATTAGAAAGCCAATAAACAGGGAATTACAAAGTCCATAAACGGGGTATTACAAAGTAAATAATCAGGAGATTACAAAGTACATAAACATTGAATTACAAAGTACATAATCAGGAAATTACAAAGTCCATAAATACAAGAGTGGTGTAATAGTTCCGGTATGTGGACAGCCAGGAAGTGGCATGGTTTTGATCCCAGGCTCGTTGGTTTTCTCTTGGATCTCTGGCTTCCTTCCACTGTGAGCAATTGATACTATTAATTGTCCCCCGCCTTTCGAAGAAAGCAGGGGACTATTAAAATGGGTTCGTCCGTCTGTCTGTCTGTCTGTCTGTCTGTCCGTCCGTCCGTCCGTCCGTCCGTCCGTCCGTCCGTCCGTCCGTCCGTCCGTCCGTCCGTCCGTCCGTCCGTCCGTCCGTCCGTCCGTCCGTCCGTCCGTCCGTCCGTCCGTCCGTCCGTCTGTCTATCCGTCCGTCCGTCCGTCTGTCTATCCGTCACACTTTTTGGGACACAATAACTCTCTTCCTAATTGAGCTAGAATGTTCAAACTTGGTGTATGTGTTTATTAGGTCAATGCCTTGATGGAGTTCGAAGATGAGCATTTTCCGCTTAGGGTAAGCAGAGATAAGCAATTTGATTGGTTGATGCTTTGGGACACGATAACTCTCTTCCTAATTGGGCTAGAATGTTCAAACTTGGTGTATGTGTTGATTAGGTCAATGCCTTGATGGAGTTCGAAGATGAGCATTTTCCGCTTAGGGTAAGCAGAGATAAGCAATTTGATTGGTTGATGCTTTGGGACACGATAACTTTTAATTGAGCTAGAATGTTCAAACTTGGTGTATGTGTTTATTAGGTCAATGCCTTGATGGAGTTCGAAGATGAGCATTTTCCGCTTAGGGTAAGCAGAGATAAGCAATTTGATTGGTTGATACTTTGGGGCACGATAACTCTCTTCCTAATTGAGCTAGAATGTTCAAACTTGGTGTATGTGTTGATTAGGTCAATGCCTTGATGGAGTTCGAAGATGAGCATTTTCCGCTTAGGGTAAGCAGAGATAAGCAATTTGATTGGTTGATGCTTTGGGACACGATAACTTTAGTTCTAATTAAGTGAGATTGATGAAACTTGGTGTATAGATTTATTATATGAATACCTTAACTAAGTTCGATAATGAACATTTTTTGCTGAGGGTAAGCAGAGTGATAAGCAATTTGATTGGTAGAAACTTTGGAACACAATAACTCTCCTTCTAATTGAGGTAGAATGTTCAAACTTGGCATAGGTGTCTATTAGGTGAATGTTTAAACTTGATGTATATGTAGATGTTCATTAGGTGAATGTCTTGACTGAGTTCAATAATTAACATTTCGAGCTGAAGCTAAGCAGAGCTAATCGATTTCATTTGTCGATGGTTTGGGACAAGATAATCTTGATTCGATCTGATAGAGAGTGATGAAACTTAGTGAAAAAAATAAATGTGCGATTAATTAATATGTGTCATCTATTTATTTTGCAATTTCGGCGGGGGACATCAGCCTCACTGTTGGCTTGTTGAACCACATGTTAGTCCCGAAATGACCTGTGTTTTTTGTCAATTTCTTTTTCTTTAAATGCTATGTATTTTTATTTAGTGTTGTACCGGTATATCATTCTGTTGATATTTATTAAATATCTTGTATTTTGATTGTATGAATTATGATTTAAATGCTTATTTTTTTGTTTTTTTGTTTTGTGGTGATGGTTTCTGTCATGTAAAAATTTAGCGGTATATATATACATATTTCACAGGATTGGTGATGGTGATGTCTGCTTCAATGTTTTTTTATGTATTACGATTTAGATGCTTAGTTTTGTATTGCTTGGTGGGAATGGTAGCTGTCATGTTGATATTTAGCGTTCAGTAACTTTGAAGAGTCCAGGGGAAGAAAGATCTAAGTCACATTTTCGTCTTTTCGCATAAAAGGCAAAACAGACTTTTGGACAAGAATGCTTGACGCGAACAGAACAACGAGTGGGTTTAATTACATCTTCAAAATGATGTTTAATACGAATCATAATTACCAGTACAACAACTCACGTCCATTTTTCAGCCAAATTAAGGTCAAATAAAGGGTATGATGGACTTATTTGTCCGGGAGCCCATTTCAGAAGGGCCTTGGTTTGATGTGACTCAGATCGTTTTTACCTGAAATCGATTGTTCCACAAAAAGCTTATACAATTTGCTACCAGATGGCACCATTAACTTGGGTTCGTTGAAAAAGTAACTTAGATCGTTCTTCGCCGGGGCTCTTCATTTATTTTATATGGGAATATCAGTCAAAAAATGATTCAATTCCTTTCAGTATTTACAAAGTTATGTGGAATTGAAATTTCATCATAATGAAATGAAATTGGGTTTAATGTCCTACTGTTCTACTGTTCTGCTCTGAACTGGGCTAATGAAGACAGGCATACACCATATAGTGTGCTATGAGGGTAATATTGTCCGGACAGCGGCACTACGGCCTACTCTTTTATCGAATAACAACTGTCAAGGGATCTTTTACGTGCACAGCAATGTGTACATGGGACCTCGGTTTTTCGTTCCATCCGAATAACTAGACAGCTGTCCTTATCAGGACCTCCGTCCTGCATCACTGACAAGGGAGAACCACGGTGGAAGTTCTGGATGAACCTTCTCAGCCAATGCAGGGATCAAACACCCGACCTCCAGGCTAGCGAGCCAGCGTCTTACCCACTTAGCCACCGTGATCCCCCAAATTTCATAAATTATAGTTAGATATGTGGAATTGAAATTTCATCGATCTATGCTGCTCGCTGTGTACATGTAATAGGCATGCAGCCATTGAATCAAACCTGAAGATTATCTAGCTTTGGTGTTTTATTATTTTGTTTCTTAATTGGAGGATTGGGTGGACGAAAAGTTAGCTTGTGCACGTTGCATGGTTTCGATTCCAAGGTTGTACATAACAAGGAGTAGAGTCACCTGTCGAACCTCGTGGGTTTACTTCAGGTCCTCCGGTTTCCTCCCACTGCTAAAGACTCCTACATGCTAGTAAATTACGGAAATAGAATTGAACCATATGTTAGTCCCGAAATGACCTACTTTGTGTCGAGTGGACGTTAAACCCCTTTTCTCTCTCTTTCTTGTTTCTTAATGAAATGTTTAATAATCAATCTGAGTAGCAACCGGTACATGTATTGCAGTGGAATTTGTATCATTCTAATACATGTAATTATCCCAACTTTAATACAAAAAAACAAAAAAAGCAATATGGTAAAAAATGTAAGATGAAAAATATTTAGAACAAAGAATAAAAGGATCCGATTACAAAGATTAATTTCACAACAAAATCTTTCATATGGTGAAGAATGTGTCATGAAAAATATTTACGACAGAAATTAGGAACCTGCGCCACCTCTGCTTGATAATTATAATAAACAATAAAAAGATCCACGTTCTGTTTACTTTTTAAAATTTGTTTAAATATTATAATTTCGACTCAACTCTTAAAAAAAAACCCTGCAAATATTTCATAATTATAAAATCTGTTTTCTGTGGACTCTCTCATGCTACTCACATGATCTGTAGACTAAGAGACATGTTCGTCATGTTGGCAATGGAGTTGGGAATGTCTATTTTTAATGCGGGTTGGGGAGGTTGAGAAAGTCGGAAATTCACACATCCACATCGGAAGTGGTGAACCACAGTGGTTGGGATTAGCATATGGGGTATATAATCCAACATGTAAACCTAACCCTAATCCTAATCCAAGACATCCTGTATGGAATTGAACTCCCTACCTGACTTGATCCCCCTCCCCCAAAACGACTTGATCGTCCCAAATGAGTTGATCTCCCCAACTGGCCTCAAAAATAGACAACACCAATTGAGTTGTTCTGTAGACACTACTAGAGAATTACTCCTTCTACTTTAAAAGACGGAGAATCAATTTGTTCATTTCACTTGAGTTAAGTCACGCTACAGCGCATCTATAATTGCCGCCTTTTGTTATTTCGACACATTGACTCTATAACGGAGACCACAAGCTGTGAGGAGACCCCTGGGATGGCTTAAACCACGCCTACCTTGTTAGGTCTGCGATGAGCGTGACGTGTAATTAATTCCTGTTCAGGTCAAACAAATCTGTTACTATGAATGAATTTAGAAATTTAATACACTACTGTTGGTAATGGACTTCATTAAATATATTGTTCTGGAAATGAAATGGAGAGATGATCTTTTAAAAACCGGGGATACATTTGATGTAATGTAAACGAATTAAATAAAAAAGATTGGAAAAACCTTTCACCAATTTTGTTTTCATTAATAATATTATGATTCATTTTAAATGATCGTTAATCGTCATTTGCATTTATCGGACAATTCTATTTTTCATGAGTTAATCCATGCTATAATGTAGTCATATTGATTAACTAATATTTAAATAAACGGGCATTTTAGGTAAGGTTAGATAAAGAGCCGACAGTTCTCGCTATAATAGTTAGAAAAAAATTAATGTAAAAGAAAAATACTGAAAATTTCAGCCATATTGTTTTACTCTGAACCAAGATATAAACGATTCAATTTTTGGCTAGCTTCGATTATCATTACTAACGTTGGTTCTATAATTAAGAAAGTCTCGATTATCCATTTTTACATTGAATCATCCATCGCAGAATATATTCAAATCCACTGGAGATCCCAGGCTAACGATGTCATGGAGAGTTGATTATGGTCTGGATTAGTTAATTAATGTCTAATTAAGAATTTAGATAACATTTCAGACCTAAAGAAAGACTTTTAATTGGCAGATTTAGCTCTTGCATAATGTATGTTTAACGTATGTTAAATTAAGAAATCACACCCAGAATATCAACCCGACTACATTAGCGTGTTTGTGGGGTGGATGGCCGAATGGTTAGCGTGTGAGCATTGTATCATAAGGTCTGCCACCCAATCTCCCCCTTTCACACCTTAATGGGGGGTTGGATGGCTAAATGGTTAGCACTGTGCACACTGTTTCATAAAGTCCGCATTCGTAGAGTTGCCTGTCCAACCTCGTGGGTTTTCTTCGAGCCCTCCGGTTTCCTCCCACTGCTAAAGACCCCTACGCGCAAGCGAATTATTGAAATAAAATTGAATCATATGTTAGTGTTAGTCCCGAAATGTCCTAGTTTGTGTGGAGTGGAGTTAAACCCTCCCCCTCTCTCTCTCTCTCTCTCTCTCTCTCTCTCTCTCTCTCTCACACACACACACTCTTCTGTCAAAAAATATTTTATTTTATTGGGTTGGTCGATTTAATTTTGTTTCCTTACATAAGTAATATCTATCAGTCGCTGGTTTGTTTATTAATGTTAGTTTTATTTTGGCCTTAAATTGACCAATGAACAACAAACCGATTAGATCTCAAAATTTTATTTTTCTTTCTCTCTTTAATTTTTATATTTATTGACAATATGAAAACTCCCTAGTTATTTCAGAATTATTACTCCTTTATTACCAGCAAGACACTTTGATATAATTAACTGAAGAATGAAATGAAACGTTACAATTATTCTTCGAGTTGGCGGGCCTCGACCTAAAAAAAAAAAAAATTACATGAAGAAGACAACAAGCCTCAGTATCTATTTGTTCAGACAAACACATTAAGTTAATCTTGTGGACCTAGGGCTAAGATTTAAAACCATGTCAACTATCTTAGTCGTGGTTAACTTGGCTTTCAATGATACTTACAAGTCTAAACAATTCACTACTGGTCGTCTAAGTCTTCAGGAAGTAGACTCTTATGTGGGTTTAGAAGTTCGGGCGGGTCATGAGAGGCGAGATGAGAAGCTGAAAGATATTCTTCAATGTTTGGTTGACAGAAAAGTTAATTGAATTATTGGGCAAATGGAAAATACTGCAGCGTTGATGTAGAGTCGAGAGAATATCGTGACAGGTTTGCTCCAGATGGCAAAACGAACTACAGTTATGAACTAGGAGAGATTTTAGCGTTTGTTGAGAAATTGTTAATGGAATTGACCTTTTGTAGGTAGTTTTAAGGAAAAATCCTGTCTCTTCCACATGGAATTTCACAATAATATGATAAAAAAATAATATAATCCTTTTACTAGAAGTAGATAAATGACATGTCTATGTGAAGTATGTTTTGGTCGTGAAGAACATTTGGCCTTGTTATTATAGCTCTTTTCTTTTCAAATGAATAAGAAAAAAAAAATGTGCTTGACTCGTAACCTCTCTAATGTAAGAATAAAAAAAATCAAGAAAAATTCATCCTAAGACAAAACTTGACCGTTAAAACTTGAAAAAAGAATGTGCTTGGCTCGTAACCTCCCTAATGTAAGAATAAAATAAATCAAGAAAAATTCATCCTAAGACAAAACTTGACCGTCTTCAATAGAAGGCTTGATCTCACTTTAACTCTGTAGGTCTTATCAAGTCCTTCACGTAATACCCTGTATATTTCACTACTAATTTCGATTGGGTACAAGCCCAGCTTGTGAGTCTATCAGATTTCTCGATCATCGTGAATACCAAGTCTCGCGCTGTGAAGTTAAAATGTCTACCTGTTATAATCAGGATGGACTTTCTCGGCCAATGCCAAACCCAAAGAGTTTTTGCCATTTTAAATCATATGGTATGTTGTGGGTGGGAATATGCAGCACTGGGTTTACCATTAGGCAAATAAGGTACATGCCTTATTAGGGCCAGCCAAAAAATCCAGGCCACAAAAAAAAATAAAGTAAAAAGTTGTAATCGAGCTACTGTATAATATTAAAGTAATTACAGTACTGTCAAAGAAAAATTGGTTCTGAATTTTTTGATAATAAATTTAACTTTCTACCTTTTGTCGGTGAACCGGAAATATCTGTATTTTCAGGCCACCTATCAATCTGTGCCTTAAGGCCAGCAGAGCCTTAATCCGGCACTGGGGATATGGGAGACAACTTGATTTGCCTGTTTCACAGTCAGGAGCATATTTGAATGCAATTCCGGCTAAAATTTTTTTTTTTTCTATGTTGTATAATAGTTTAATGTAAATGTGGAATTACTTTTGATATTTCGTTGTGTTTACATATATTTTTTTTATTAATGATAGCTTTGCTTGATCTTTCTGGTTATGGTATTATTATGGTTAGCTTTGCTTGATCTTTCTGGTTGTGGTGTATGTATTATTTTTATGGTTAGCTGTTTTTATCTTTCTGGTTGGGGGGGTTGGATGGCTGAATGGTTAGCGTGCGCGCGCTGTATCATAAAGTCTGTCATTGAGTTGACTGGCGTGGTTTCGAATCCCCGGTTGTACGTGACAAGGAGTAGGGTCGCATGTCCAACCTCGTGGGTTTTCTCCGGGTCCTCCGGTTTCCTCCCACAGCTAAAGATCCCTACGCGCAAGCGAATTATGGAAATAAGATTGAACCATATGTTAGTCCCGAAATGACCTAGTTTGTGTCGAGTGGACGTTAAACCCCATTTCTCTCTCTCTCTCTTTCTGGTTGTCGTGCTATATTTCATTGTGTTTGTATTATTATTATAGTTAGCTTGTTTTTATCTTGTTTGTGGTGTTTGTATTATTTTTATAGTTAGCTTGTTTTTATCTTTCTGGTGACTTCAATTTGAATGTCTCAATCTCAAGCTCGGGCGAAGATTAAACCCAGGTTTTAAATTTGATTCTTTCAGATGAGACCCGAGCCGAGGATGTCCCACCGAAGGTTTTTACAGATGATGAAATCGCGAATATTGTTGACGAAGTTTTAAAGGAGAATGATTCAAACGGAGACGGTTATATAGAATATTTTGAATTTAAGAGAAATCAGGAATCACACAAAAATAACGCTAATACCGCTACTGAAAACACTGGAAATTAAGACATTTATAGGTCCATTTACAATTCATTTAAACATTTCATTGGTTGATAGAAATCTCTCGTGATCATTTCATTGGTTTATTGAAATCTCGCTTGAATATTTCATTGGTTTATTGAAATCTATAGTGATCATTTCATTGGTTAATTGAAATCTCTTGTGTGATCATTTCATTGGTTAATTAAAATCTCTTGTGTGATCATTTCATTGGTTAATTGAAATCTCACTTGATCATTTCATTGGTTAAAATCTCATAAAAAAAAAAATCATAATTATTTTGTTGGAGGGCTTCCCATAACTAGTGGGTAATATTTAAAAACAATCCTACTTTTATTTTAAAATTGTAAACATATACTAGTACATTATATTTCCTATTTGGAATTGTTTAATTGGAATGTATCCATGCTTTATAAGAAGTTTATTCTTTATCAAACCTAAGAAACATTCTTTTGACTGAATAATTTAATATAGTGAAACCAACATGATTTCAATATTAAAATATAATTATGTAAATTTATCTTTTATGTAAATGTGGGGTACTATAATGAATATTTGTTTTTAATTATTTATATATATATGAATGATATAGATCTATATTTGTATGTAAACACATTCCAGTAGCGTTAGTACACGTAATAATTTGTTTTATGTTGTATAAAAAGGTTATATACGGTAACGGATGTATAGTATGAAGATTGTTAGTTCTAAGGATTTTTAACTGTGTACATGTTTTATATACCCTCCCCCTTGCCCCCTGCCCTATTTTTGGGCCAGGAATTGAGGCCCGAATGCTACTCACAGGGGCGGATCCAGGATTTTCAGAAAGGGGCAGCGTGCTGCCCCCACTTGGGAGTGTGAAGCCCGGCCCTCGTTGGGCAGACTGACGGGCAATCAACAGTCACTACACAAGGACACAGGGACGCCGACTTACGACGGGGATCACTAACATTTTTAAGTATTTTTGTTCTCCTTTCCCGCGAGAATATATGGGGCAAAAAATTGTTCGCCACCGCAAAAAATTTGGAGGGGGCATGCGTCGGGTGTGCCCCCCCCCACCTCCCCGGATCCTCACCTGCTCATCTTGTTGTTTTTGTTCTTAGAGGACATGCTCTTTAAAAAGACTCCAACAAATTCATGTGAGATAAACTTTCATTGTTTCATTGATTATTGTGCATCAATTGACGGAATTTGACTTTTGATAAGACGTCGAAATCCAAGATGGCCGTGGTGACGTCACACACTCATTTCCTGGTCCATAGTACTCTCGTACTTACTTTTAAAAGATAGTAGTCCAGTTATTATGACATGTTCCTGCGAGAATACAGCTAGTATTCGGTTTGAAATCCAAGTTATTTAAAGTTGTAGTATGTAGCCAATCTGAGTTTTTTTAATTCTTGCTATATGGTGCTGCTACAACTGGTTTCATATTTGTTTATCAATCAAAACTTTTATCTAAGAGGCATTAACTGTTTGTACAAGAAAATAAATATAATTACTTTTATATAATATAATATAAAAACACAGTCTACACACATGTGACAATTTGTGTACAAGTAGAACTTTTTTTTTTGATTGTTGTAAAACAAGGATCATTTTGAGCATGATTTTGTATAAGCTTCATGGTAAAAAAAAATATAATGTGTTTTTAAGGTCTGGTAAAAAGGTTGTTCTTTATATAGATATAAAGTTATGGTAAATGGTAATTAAATACTTCCAATGTAATTGGTAATGGTAATTAATTACTTTCAATGTAATTGGTAATGGTAATTAATTACATTGCAAAAAATGAGATATTATTGATGTTAATTCCTCTTTAGAAAATTGTTTCTAATTATTTTGTATGAGCTCTTTTCTTACATAATCAAAATTCCTAACAATTCCATTAAAGGTATAATTATGGTAGTTAAAATATTGTTACATAATCAGGTACATAGTTAAAGGACAATATTGGTGTCAGTCATTATCACATGTGATAGAGCTGGTTAAACACATTCCAAATATAATTTTAACACAGAGATGATTGCTACGATAGCTGAGTAATACAGGTTTCCTGAATCGGAAGTGACGAACGCCAAAGGAAAACACGAGTCATCCCTCTATATAACTGACTGATGTGACGAGTGATAACAGATACACGGTCGAATTTCTGCTCACTAATAATTCCTTCGAAGACCAAAGGTTGTTATATGAGACTGTAAGAGGATATCTGACAATTCAATAAAGTAATTAAATGTCATTAGATAATTGATAATTGATATGTGATAATGACTGGCACCAATATTGTCCTTTAATTGTAATGACAAAACTGGTTACCTAAATGAAATGAAATAAAGTTTAGCGTCCTACTGTTCTGCTCAGACTGGGCTAATGAAGACAGACATACGCCATGCAGTGTGCTATGAATGAAATTTAAGCAAGACAGCAGTATTTCTGCCTACTCAAATTCCAATTGCAAGGGTAAAAATACAGATCTATATTTCGTTTTGTTTTTTTACACCTTCGATGGCCTCTACTACATGAAGATCTGACCGGTTGTAGTGGGAGGTCGACCCTATGACATCAGACATTTGATTAACCAATCAGCATTGATGTTTCTAGTCGCAACAGATCGTTTCATTGGCTAATCCCTCACATCATCCAGAACAGGGGTTATATAACAACTGTTCAAGATCCTAGTGTAGTAAAGACCAGTAAAAACGAAATTTGGAACTATAGAAATCGAAACGAAATAGGATCTGTGCTTTAATCAGATTGATTCTTTTACATGCAAGCCGACATGTACATGGGACTTATCTCATTTTAACGACTAAATTTTAAAAACCATCGAGGATGAATTTCACTTGGCTATAAGTATGCTACTTTCCACCATTATTTAATCTGAAATTGGTTCGATTTCTCCAAGGAATTAATGTCTCTTATATTATTGATTGTGGATTTCAGAGACTCTTTATCTAAAATGGTTTATAATGCCTTTATTTATTTCTTTATATATAACTTACAAATTTACATGTATTTACTATAATTGAGTGTGGAAAACTGTTTATATAATATTTTATAATATTTGAACACAAGAGTTCTATTGATAACGATTACTGGTACTCTTTCTACAATGATTTACTATAATGTAGTGGAAAACTGTTTACATAATATTTTATGTACTATTTAAATGGCATTTATTAATTGAACATATTGTATGTAAAATAATTACTGGTACTGTTTTTTGTCGTTTTCAAGCACAATACTAATACAGTTAGAAAGAACCAAATATATACGATGAAAACATTAGTGAAATAAAGAATCTCCTACAAGTCTTTTTTGATACCCAAAAATATCAACACAATGTAAAAAAGAACGAGGCTTTGCCAAGTTTGTTTTTTTTTTTTACTTTATCAACAAGTGTTGATATTATTTTAGATGCACAAATAAATAAATTTAAAATACAGATGTGACATCATCCTTTGATGTTGGCATACCATTATTTCACATAATGGTACGAGCAATGTGCCAAGCGTACATTATTTATACTAGTTAAAAAGTTGGACCTGCTTGGCGTATTTCATTGAAATGCACGTGCTGGCTAGTGTCTGTATTTTAAGTTGTTTAATGGTCTCGTCTAAGACATTTTAGTAATATATTGATATAGCCCTCGTGCTTAACGCACTCATGCAATGTCAATAATAATATATTACTTAATGTCTCGCACTCGACCATTAAACTACACATAATTCTTTAGTATAGATATAGCTCTGTAGATTATGAAAGTTATTACACAAGCGATATTTACTGTAGAATGTGTTATTGGATGATAAACCACTATAGCTGACAGTTGATAAATGTTTAATATAATGTACGTTTAAAGCAATACAACAGTAGTGAAACTATTTAATTATATTGATTTTTAAAAAAATACAGTAATTGTTTTCCATAGAACTCTTGTATTTAATTTAATATTTTAAAGTTGTAAACCTCCCCTTGATTGATTCTTACACCTAGTCCATTTTGACTTTGATTATAAACTTACAGAAATAATTGTGTTTTCAGGAGTTTAACCCTAAAGAGTTGCTTGGGGAATTAAATGAATGAAGTTTAATGTCTCACTGGGACAATATATTGGTTAGTTTGGTACTAACTTAAAGATAAATTATGGGGGATTAGATAACAAGTTGGCAGTTCTCACTGTAATAGTTAAAAACTATATAATGTAAAGGCAATTTGCTGAAAATTCCATTCAAATTAATCCACTATGAACCGAGAACTAAGCAATTAAAATTTTTGCCTAGCCTCGATCATCATTACTAAAGTCAGTACGATAAACAGCATAGTCTTGATTATCAATTTAATCATTAAATCATGAAGGAAAGTTATGCAGTAAATCGGCTCATAATCACCTAAAGATCACAGGCTAGCGATGCCATCTAGAGATGATTATGGTTTGGATAAGTTAATTAATGTCCAATTAATAATTTAGAAAACATTTCAGGCCTAAAAAAAAACCTGCAATAGGCAGATTTACCTCTTGTATAATGAATGTTTAAAGTTGTATTTATTTCTGGGTTGACGAGTGCAATGTTAGAGAGGAGAATTTTGCCTGGATAACATCGAATCACAGCATACGATGGGGGTCTGTTACGTGCATATGAAGGCAAGATTTTACTTGACAGCCCATGAAAGCGGAACCTGTGACAGGTGGAAACTAGGCATGAAAAATCTTGATATCCTTATCGGCCCACACAGAAATTAGATGAGCGTCCATTGCGTCTTGTATTTATAGTTTTATGTCTCTGTTTTATTGTATTTTAAAGAGCCAATCTCAATTATATTTTGGAGAATAAAACTGCTTAATTTTGTGTTAAAAGCTCTTAAAATCCTCTACTTTAGTGCCAAGCAACTAACTCAATATACATAATGCTTTTTCAAACAACTTAAACCTGTCAGTCTTCCTCTGGAAATGGAGACCGGTGTCCCAAGCTGTATTATATGGTGTCTGGATAAAACCAGACTTTGATTTTGTAGAGAGAGAAATGGGGTTTAACGTCCACTCGACACAAACTAGGTCATTTCAGGACTACCAAATGGTTCAATTTTATGTCAATAATTCCCTTGCGTGTAGGGGGTCTTTAGCAGTGGGAGGAAACTGGAGGACCCAGAGAAAACCAACAAGGTTGGACAGGCGACCCTACTCCTTGTCACGTACAACCAGGGAATCGAAACCACACCAGTTGACTCAATGACAGCCCGTATGGTACAGCACGCACATGCTAACCATTCGGCCATCCAACCCTCCTTTTATTTTATAAAAATAACATGTAGGTGAAATTTACCTTTCGTTATCAAGTACAGCACGTGGGTCATGCACTGTACAGAACAGCAATAGATTATCAGGTCACCCAACGAAAAGAGTTGACCAGAAATCTTAAAAGTGTTATGTGTCTGAATAAGCAGTTTTGACGTTCACATTCAAACGACTCAATATTTTGAGCTGGAATTTTGAGACGAGGAAAATATACCATTCTTCTATATTTTGCCGCTTAAAATTCATACGTACACAGACTTTTATTTCTGTGTTAAATCGGGATGGTCCCTTTAAGGTTAATTCCTTGAACTATATATTGATTGTACATAATTGACTCACAACTAAGTAAATTCTCCAGTCAGTCTTCAGTATTACTACCAGAGCTAGAGGGAGAGGTTGGACAGACGCCCCTACTACTTCTCCGGTACAAGCTTGGAATCAAAACGTTACTCGACTAAGTGACAGACCTTATGACCTAATGTGCATGCATTAGACCATTGGTCCACCAAATTCCCACTCTACTCCTCAAGTAAAAGCTGGGAATTGAAACCACGCCACTCGACTCAGTGACAGACCTTAGTGCATGCATTAGACCGTTGGTCCACCAAACTCCCTCCCTTCTTCTCAAGTACAAACTGGGAATTGAAACCACTCCACTTGACTCAATGACAGACCTTATGATCTAATGTGCGCATGTAAGAAACTTCAGCAAGCAACTCCCCACCCAATAGCCATGTGACCTTTACACCCCCTCTTTGACGAAATTCTGGTTTTACGATTGACTGTATATTGTTTTTATATGTAAACTACAATCTTACTATATCAGTGAATTATATCGGTGTCCTTATACATCGTATCACTCTTTGGAAATAAACTACATTCTAGGCAATAAGGCATCTGTCACAGACAATGTCCGGCACAAATTCAGGCTTTATTAGTCACAATCTCTCTTGTACCTGGCATTTTGTTTGGTAAAGATGTGCTATTATAATGAACCGGGATAATGAAGACAGGCATATACCATACAGTATGCTATGAGGGCCATTTTGTCAGGACAGTAGCACTACGGCCTACTCTTATATCGAACTCAAACTGTCATCTGTTATTTTACATGCATGCCGGTACACCCATGCTGGAAAAGGAACCTCCCAGTTAGCGAGCTCTCACTCACGGAGACCATTTAGTCAGCTAGTAAATATTCTGATTGGACAAATCCAACTGACATAATTCTGTCAAGATAGTTTTGGTATGTTAGCAGCATTTATTGTAATGTACAGTACTCTCTAACTGTTTCACTCTAAAATTGAACCAGAGAGAGAGGGAGAGAGAGATGGGGTTTAACATCCACTCGACACAAACTAAGTCATTGCGGGACTAACATATGGTTCAATTTTATTTCAATAATTTGCTTGCGCGTAGGGGTCTTTAGCAGTGGGAGGAAACCCGGAGGGCCCGGAGAAAACACACAAGGTTGGACAGGCAACCCCATTCCTTGTCACATACAAGATGGGAATGAACCACCATTAAAAGCATATTAAAAGTATCTGGTAGAGCCACCATTAAAAGTATCTTGTAGAACCACCATTAAAAGCATCTTGTAGAGCCACCATTAAAAGTATCTGGTAGAACCACCATTAATGTATCTTGTAGAACCACTATTAGAAATATCTTGCAGAACCACCATTAGAAACATCTATTAGAAACCCCATTAAAAGCATCTTGTAGAGCCACCATTAAAGTATCTGGTAGAAACCCCATTAAATTTATCTTGTAGAACCATAATTAAAAGTATCTTGTAGAACCACCATTACAGATATCTTGCAGAATCACCATTCGATGTATCAAATAGAAACCCCATTAAAAGTATCTGGTAGAACCACCATTAAAAGTATCTTGTAGGACCACCATTAAAAGTATCTAGTAGGACCATCATTAAAATTGTCTAGTAGAACCACCATTAAAAGTATCTTATAGAACCGCCATTAAATTATCTAGAAGAATCTTTATTAAAAGTATCTAATATAACATCCATTAAAAGTATCTCGAAGTAGCACCATTCAGTAGATGTAATACCACAGTCCTGGGGATTGGCTATACTACAAATTAAACATCATAGACCAATCATAATTGATTATAGTAACCTAGGAACTAGTCGCTGTATGCAACAATTTTCTCCTTTCTTGGATTTTTCCTCCTGTCTAAAACAGGAACTAGGGCCATGCACTTGATAACATTCTTGTATTTATTCTGCTTGGAGCAACTCTGTTTTAAAAAAGGACAGGTCTAATTCAAGTATGATCATCATGAACCCTGACATGCTTTTTCTATGAAATGAAATGAAATGGGGTTTAACGTCCTACTGTTCTGCTCCGACTGGGATAATCAAGACGGGCATACACCAGACAGTGTGCTATGAGGGAAATTTTGCCCGGGCAGCAGCACTATCGCCTACTCTTATATCGAATTCCAACTGCCAGCATCTTACCCACTTAGCCACGTGGTCCCCATGTATTAGAAAAAAGACGATTGAAGTATTTGTAGGTAAAACTTATTTCCTATTTAGTGTAAATGGGTATTGAAATAAGTAAAAGGCTCCATTGAGCCAATGATTGACGCCGCGTGATGTGACGTCACGTGTTGAAGACACATCTTTTACAGAGATATTAGAAGACTTTCGTAATCCTCTGTGAAACAGATTGGGTCATGACAAGTATCATTATCTTCACGTATTTGTATTTCAGATGGCAAGCCGGCGAAGGTGATGTCAGATCAAGAAATTGAAAGTGTTGTTGATCTTGTGTTGGCCGATGATGATGCAGATGGCGATGGTTACGTCACTTATTCTGAATTTATTATGTCACAGAGAAATTCTAAGACCAAGTCTGACATCAATGAAGTAGCACCACAAGAAGAAGTCGTCCAGCATTAGAGGCGTTGTACCTCTTGGAATTTGGTAACATCGAAAGTGTTGATTTTACATGTATTACATTTGTTTTGAAGGGTATTTTAATACTTGTAATAACTTAATTGAATTGAAATGAAATAGGGTTTAACGTCCTACTGTTCTGCTCCTAAACTGGGCTAATGAAGAAGGGCATACGCCATACAGTGTGCTATGAGGGAAATTTTGACCGGGCAGCGGCACTGTGGCCTACTCTTATATCGATTCCAACTGCCAAGGGATCTTTTACGTGCACGCCAATGTATACGTGGGTCCTCGGTTTTTTGTCCCATCCAAACGACTAGACAGCTGTCTTTGTCAGGCCCTCTATTCTGCACCACTGACAAGGTGAAACCATGTCGGAAAATCCTGATGAACTCTCTCGCCCAATGCAGGGATGAACACCCAACCTCCAGGCTAGCGAGCCAACGTCTTACCCACTTAGCCCCCGTGGCTCCCCTGAAGTTCAGCCTTGTAATAACTAACTCTGTTGTTGCAGAAATGTAGCCGTTTAAACCCCATTTCATCTCAGTACTCTTAATATTTATCTTGACGATCACAACTGTAACCGTCTTTTAGAAGTTGTACTGTCTGTTTTCCCTTACATTATCGGGCTTCCTTCTACAATCGAGTTCTAACTCAACTCTACCTCCCACGCACGATATATCGGTATATATGTGTGGTTTAATGGCCGAGAGCGAGACATTAAAGTAATATATTGAAACAACACGAGTGACGTTAGTCACGAGTTGTTGTTTCAATATATCACGCAATGTCTGAAGCTGGAGACCATTAAACAACTTAACATACAGACACTCGCACGTGCTTTGTAATGAAATACGTCATACTGGTCCAAAATTTTAACTACTATAAATAATGCACGCTTGGCATATGGCCCGTACCATTATTTGAAATAATGTTACGCCAAGATCAAAGGATGACGTCACATCTGTATTTTAGAACCTTATTATAGGCCTGCGTCTACTTGAACCACAGGCACTTGAAGGGATTAAAATAAAACTTCTTACTACTCTTTGACTATATATTACAATAATATATAGTCAAGCAGTAGTAAGAAGTTTTATTTTAATCCCTTCAAGTGCCTGTGACTTGAACGTTAGAAATAGTTTTATTCTAGCGTCAATTTCTGTCATATTTAATTTATTACGCTGGTTAAATATACTAATAGTGTCTTTTATTTGAAACGAATAATTGGTGAATTCGAATCCGTTCGTTAATTCTGCTACTATTATTTCTAATCTGAAAATTATATGATGAAATATGAATGAAGTAATAATATGTATATTTATGACGACATACAGTTCTGTATGTCCCAATCTAATTAAAATACAGATCTATATTTCGTTTCGGTTTTTTATACTTTCGATGGCCTAAACTACTTGAAAATCTGACCGGTTGTACTCGATGGTCGTGTCAGGGGTCGTACGAACAGCTTTTGACCCTATGACGTCAGACATTGATTAATCAATCAGCATTGACGTTTATAGTGGTTTACCCACAGTTCCGTGCATGGCACGCCAAGAAGTCGCCGTAACAGACCATCCCTCACTTCAGCAACTCTTCTAGATCCTAGTGTAGTAAAGACAAGTAAAACTTAATTTTGAACTATAAAAAACGAAACTAAATAGGATCTGTGTTTTAATCAGATTGTGTATATCCACAATAATTGTTCACTCTTCAATAATTTTCCCGTCTACAAGTTGTTTGATGTTAGTTGCTAAGTAACCACAAGCCTTAAATATATATGTAAAAACAGTCTGCTCTTGTACTTCACTTTGGTTTACGATTGTTGATAGTTTATATTTATCTACATGTTATCTGTTGATGTTTTATTTCTAGGTACATTTATATCCTAGGCCACGCCAATTTCAATTTCTATCCTTGGGGTTGACACCAGTTAAAGATACATTATGTAAGATTTAGATAAAGAGCTGAACATTCGTGCTATAGTAGTTCAAAAATAGATAATATAAAATGAAAATATTGATAATTTCATTCAAATTACTTCATTCTGAGTCAAGTTATCACTGTTTGTAGTTTTGACAAGACGTGTGCATTGTCGTAACCAGGGCACTGGTATATTCGAGATTTAGCCTCGCTTTCCCAATTTTAAATTAAATTTTTAAATGGCGAACCGTTCTAATCTAGTTAATATCTCGAGTATCCGATGCCATCGAGGGTTGATTATAGTCTTGTTTTGTTACTAAATGTCTAATTAATAGTTTATAAACATTTCAGGCCTAAAGAAAGACCTGCAACAGGCAGATTTTGCTCCAATCTGATTCAAATACAGATCTATATTTCGTTTCGTTTTTTTATACTTTCGATGGCCTACACTACATGAAGATCTGACAAGTTATAGCGATAGGTCACGTCAGGGGTCATAAGACCGACTTATGACCCTGTGTCAGACATTTGATTTACCAATCAGCATTGATGTTACTAGTGGATTACCCACAGTTCCGTGCAAAACACGCCTAAAGCTCGCCGTAACAGACCGTTTCATTGGTTTATCCCTGACACCATTCAGAACACCAGTTAAATAACAACTCTTCCAGATCCAAGTGTAGTAAAGGCAAGTAAAACGAAATTTTGAACTATAAAAACGAAACGAAATAGGATCTGTGTTTTAACCAGATTGATTTAGCTCTTGCATAATGTATTTTTAAATATTTTACTTCTTATTTCTTTGGGAAAACAATAATTTTAGAACAAATAGTACCTCGTTGCTTTTTTAAAAGATTTTAGTTCCACGTAGTTATGTTTTGGATTATTTAATAAGATCCCGAATAACTAGAAATTAATTTAGTTGTGCCTAACCAACAAGTATTGTTTATATGTTGTAGCAGGTGCCCTATACTAGTATTGTTTATATGTTGTAGCAGGTGCCCTATACTAGTATTGTTAATATTTTGTAGCAGGTGCCCTACACTAATATTTGTTGAAGGTTATTTTTCTATGAAATCCAATATTATCCCGAATGGATGCAATATATTTTGTACTTTTTATTAGACTTTTTGAATAAATTAATTGTTGAAATAAATGGCTTTCTCATTTCTTCCTTTGCTTATTGTCGTTTGAATTCTAATGGGTCTCTAGTTTTACCCTAGAACCCTCCGTACTGAGAACAACGAAAACACCCCATGGAAATAACCGTACTGGCTGTTAGTATGCTAGTCTCAAAATAACCCAAATAAATGATCGACACCTCAGAGGCGGGTTCAGAGGGGGGGGGGGTACATAAATTTAAAACTTTAAAACAACACTTTTTATGAGAAAAGTTTCATGGTCGTTTGCTTTATCCTTTATCATCAGATGGTTCTACTACGACGGATGGTCGTCTGACAAGCTTAGTGCTAATGAACATTAACCATTCTATTGGGTTAAATATCGATGACATTATAGAACGGTTCATCAAAAAATATCACGCCGGTTATTCTTCCCATTATATTGTGCAGTCATAATTCATTGTGTAAAACTCTATTTTAGGCTCTTGTCAAGTTAGTTGTGTCCCGCCGTATTGGAAAAAACTAAACGAATAGTTTATGTGATGAATATTCTTGATATTTTGGTGTTTGACACAGTCGCGGTCCGTTTTTGTTTTTCTATTTTGTTTCCTTAAAGTTTGCTGCCAAAATCGTAGAGAAATAATTTATTTTACATATCAGTAAAACTAAAACGTAGCGTAGTGGTTGCTTGTATTTAGTATATTTGTATGTTAAATCCCAGTTTCTGTTAACGTGATCTCTGGTTACCCCAGATATATGCCAACATGACGATAGAGACCGTGTATATCTCAAAACTTTTCAAGGCGCGGGGTGGGGAGAGACACCCCCCCCCCCCCCACCTTCCGAGGTACATTGTCTCAGGAACCTGGCAAACCCCCTGCTGCAAAAATTCTTGGATTCGCCCCTAATTTGTCCATAAACTTTGAAATGGAAGTGGTTTTATTATAGCCTTCCTAATCATGTAAGGCGTGGTTGTAATTTCTTGATCAAATGTTTAGGCGGTTTGGAGGACATTGAGAGGTGTCAACGTACAAAAGACATTGCAATTAAACGGCGGAAGAAGAAGTTAACAGACAATGATTAAGAATTTACTTAGGTCTCAACATGTATGATAAATGGACAGTAAGTAATAAAAAATACACTCTGAAAAAATGACCCTCATTGAAGCGAGGTGACAGACATGGCGTGTACCAACAGTTTATTTTTAGCTTGAGGTATCTCCCCGCGAAAACAAAGTTTTGAGAGGGATTTCAAGCAAAGTTTTGATAGATTAATTAGCTTGAATATGTTTTTAGTCCAAATATATCATCTAATCACCCAGTTTATACGCTGGAAAGTATCTTTAAAACAACACAAAATATTTGAGATATTTATTTATAAATTATTTTAATGAAAATGATGATATACACGATTTCAACAAATTAAAATGTTCAAATGAAAAAACAACAAGGAAGACGACTCACAAAACAAACAAACAAACATTGACAATGTTAAAGTTACAGTAATACAGATAAATAAATTATAATATTCTCACTCTACATTATGAGATCTCCTTCCCCAAATTATGGGAAGTCTATAGGTATAATGTAACAATAATACTGAAATGGTTTTAATACTGGTGGGCATTGTTTGGCGTGATATGCAATATCGATATATTTTCACGTGCGAACACCTTATAACGACGAAATTAATATATAATAAATCGTTATCATTCATCTACACTGGATAACCTGCTCTAAATGACGTCAGGATTGTTTCCACGTCACTGCGTTATTCTATGTAAAGTCAGAAATGAGGTGACGTAGGAGCGCGTCTGACGTATTAGAACAGGATGTCCAAAATATCGGCCATCTTGTGCGTATGGTCCAATGACGTCATTCGGGCACCTGTTTACGATGACGTCATGGCGCAATTATAGTGACAAAATCAGACCAGACACTATCAGAACATTTATCGGGTACATGGTAATGGCGAAGAATGCAAATTGTGACAAAATTTGACCCCCATTTTTAAAAACTATTTTTCTCTACGCCCTTTTGTTAATATATATATATTTACATTATTTTGTCGAATGTGGTGTGTGAAACGACAACACAGATATTAATATGATTTTTATTTAATTTTCCTGAATATTTCCTGTGCAAAAGTGTAAAAAAAATTACATTATATTTACATAAATTTAAAAAAAAAACGAGCATATAACTGAAATGTTTCAATTCTCTAATATAGTTCATTATTTACACCAATCTGATTAAAACACAGATCCTATTTCGTTTCGTTTTTTATAGTTCAAAATTTCGTTTTACTTGTCTTTAATACACTAGGATCTGGAAGAGTTGTTATATAACCTGCGTTCTGGATGATGTGAGGGATTAGCCAATGAAACGGTCTGTTACGGCGAGTTTTGGCGTGAGGTGCACGGAACTATGGGTAACTCACTTGAAACATCAACGCTGATTGGTTAATTATGTAGTAGAGGCCATCGAATGTATAAAAAGCGAAACGAAATATTGATCTGTATTTTTACTCAGATTGTATTTAGATTTAAATTCAATATAAATAATTTAGCACACTGCCGTTTACACATTAGTATCTAACTATGAAATATAATTTTACAAATGAAAATATTTTCCAATTAGTTAAAAAAAAATGTCCAAGCAATTTCGTAAGAAAGACAAAATGTTCTTGCTTGCACATGTTAAAAGAGTTGCATTCCCGATGTTTATTTTGATTGGTTCATTAATTATACCACGTGGCAGATAAAAAGTTTGAAATGTTCGAACCAATTACTGGAATATAAACACTGAGGTCCAAAGCTGTTATATGTCTCCATGACAACACATAACGTTGCACGCTTAACTATGGCAACAGGCTATACTTGTGCCTGATAGGATAAAACATTTCCAAAACCACCCGGATGTGAATTGTTCATACGTAACGCTGATAAACTTTTACTGTACCAATCTTCTTCCGGTGATTCCTGAATTAAACAAATTTTAAAAAATCATGAAATTAAATATCTCAATAATATATACAGTCTCTATCTCATATACAAATATTACGTATTTTGGTCGTCATGGTAACGCGCTTTGTAAAGAAAGGCATAAGTACATGTATTTCATATCCCAATTTGATACCCTGTCGCCCCATGAGGTTGCATGCATACCTATCAATTATTGTGCTGCTAATTTTAGGCCAGTTGGGGAGACGGGTGGAGGGGGTGGGGGGTAATCCGGGTTAGAGTTAGGGTTAGTTACCTCTAACCTCACATCTAAGCCTTGTGATGTCTAACTTGGCGTGTATGAATTCCCAACTTCCCAAACTACCATAAAAAATAAATACTCTCGTGAAATAATGAACATGGGGTTTACCACCATCCCAACACACACACCTATGTAGGCTGTTTCCGAAGTAGCCTAGTAACATAAAACACATAATTCTTTAGCCAGCCGAGGAAAGTCACCGGAGAACGGGCAGAAAATCGCCGAGTTAATTTTGTGTCAGAAGATTTTTGCACTACGGAGAAGTTTACAAAATGGCCTGGGGTCGACGTTTCCTTATGTATAGGCTTGTTTGCTTTATTTCTGTTAAACTTACCAGACTATAGTCAGACGCCATTGGAAACTGCTGAACTTGTCTTGGTACCGACATAGACGCCATATTGGAAGATGGCTGAATTCCGGACATTGCCGAGAACTGAGCGACAGTTGGCGGATATGACGTATTCATCTGTGGGTATCTGGACATCGACATCGAGTTCATATTCATGTTCATATTAGATGGTGTTGGATAGCCGTATGGTCGAGTGTTTGTTGGGTAGATATTTCTCATCATACCGTTACACGTGGGTATGACAGGGGAAAGCGACTTAGCCAATTGTTTCTCCTGCTTTCTGTATTTAGCTCGACGATTCTGAAACCACACCTATAAAAAGAAAATAGTTATTTTTAATTCATGATGACCATTTTTTTGAATAGCTTTATTAAAGACTGGTGGGTTAAACTTGTATCTATTTACAACATTTCGGGTTGGGTACTTAAAGGGGTAGTGGGTGACATCGGATAAAGAGCTGGCAGTTCTCGCTATAATAGTTAAACGATAGATAATGAAAGCAAAATATGCTGAAAGTTTCAGTCATATTATTTCACTCTCAACCGAGATATTAGCCATTCGATTTTAGGCTAGCCTCGACCATCATTACTACCGTTGACACGATAATAAACAAAGTCTCGATTACCCAGTTTTACGTTAAATCTTCCATCACAAAACGTATTCAAATCCAGTAAATATCACAGGCTAACGATGGAACATCGAGAGTTGATTATGGTCTTGTCATGTTAATCAATGTCTAATCAATAAGTTAGATAACATTTAAGGCCTAAGGCAGATTTAACTTTAAAAAAGCCGAAAGTGTAAACTATTAAAGCTGTTGATTGTTATTTGTGGCATTTTGGATCCCCTACAAACTCACACTGATCAGCAGTGAATATTCGCGAGGTCGCTACAATCACAGAGGGATGACATCGATGCGACTTAATTAGCTCCCAATATTAACTTTTTTCCTTCTGCAAATTAAATTATAAAACTTTATTTTGAACTATTAGAAAAATAAATAATGGTGTGTGAAGTATATCTAGATAAGAAAAATATTTCGTACTTAATATACAATGAGTAAAAGGCGCCATTCTCTCCGGACTAGTTAACACAACAAAGTCTTATGTAAACAAAGCAGGCGCCATAGAGCCAATGATGGACGCTTCGATGTGACGTCACCTGTAGAAGGTTAGGGCACGTGATTGTTTGCGAGATTGTGGGTTAGGGTAAGCATTGGGGCTAGGTCCAGGCGCTTACAGAGACGGGCGCGTAGAAGAACATTAAACAGCTATAGTTCCATGGGTAGAAACCAATCTGATTAAAATACAGATCTACATTTCGTTTCGTTTTTTTTTATACTTTCGTTGGCCTACACTAGTGTGGTAAAGACAAGTAAAACGAAATTTTGAACTATAAAAACGAAACGAAAAAGGTTCTGTGTTTTAATCAGATTGGGTGAAAACGCTACTGTCCGTGCAAATCCAGTAGCATACAGCATCCCGTATGTCCGTCTTCAATATCCCGGTGGGTGCAACAAAAAAAATAGGACGTTAAAATCCATTTCATTTCATTTCGATTACTAATCCTGTCTATTTGATTAAAATGGGCGCAACGTTGCCTTTTTGTTTTCATGTTAGCCTTGAAGAAAAGAGTTGGGCAAATTATTCCAAGATGTAGGATCGGTCCGTGTTTCTATTACGTATTCAACAATGAGTAAAATTTATCGTGATTGGTGAAAAGGTTTTCTATAATTTGAGACGTGAATCACAGTAGGGTGAGTTAATGGCGTCTTGCATGAGGAGCTCGCCATTTTCCTTTCTATTCCATCTAGGCCATTATACAAGCCCCGCTCCTTCTTTATAAATAGGGAAATGGCTAAATAATGAAATTATGTCTGTAAATTGGTAGTTCCCTATCATTTTACTCTCTATTCAGTTTTTCTATTAGCGTTATTGTATCTCTTTCTATTAACAACCCTTTCTTCACCTGATGCTCGCCATGATCGATACGCCTCGTGACACGAGCCACGCGCCATCACGTGACACCCAATTACTACCCGCTTGTTGTACTCTTTCAATTTACAATTATGGTTTTTGTGTCTCTTATTAATTTGAACGCGTTTTGATCGTCTTGTATTAGCATTCCGATACAACCCATTGCTCAACAAAAACGCAGACCTTTCTAGAATTTCAATCGTCATCGACTTTTTACCGCCAAATCTCTCGCGAGAACATAATTCCAGAATTCATGACCTGGGAAGCACGCAGAAAACCGAATGAGAAGATGACACTGATGGACGTGTGTCGATCTCAGTTCAATAATAAAATTCTCCCAAGATTTCTCATATTCAGTCAGTAGAGAATTTATCAATATAGCTCCAAGATTAAAACATTGGAAATTTGTGGAGAAAAATGACTCCGGGCGAATTAAAAGTGAATTTTAAAATGGCCGCAAGTCGGTTGGCGGTCTTGGTTCTGATCAAGAATTCCAGTCAGTTACGAGCACGTCTCCTGGGGTTGTAAGACAGTAATGAAAATTGACAAAGTTGCTAATGTCGATGTCTTTGAAGAATCGTTAGAATCGAAGCCAGAAGCAAAAGAAAAAAAAATGCTGGGAAGATCGAGCGCTCGTCTTAACGTCTCCCCAAATACTTCTTAGAACAAATCTAATCAATGGTTTTCCCTTAAGCACCGCCATGTCTAAACTACAAGCAAGTGAAAATGGGCAGAAAATTCAGTTAGTTTATAAAGCTAAATAAACTAGTTTAGTTATCGCATATTGTAGGTTTGTACAGGGGAATGTTATAGAATTAATTCTTGTTGATTGTTAGGCCTTAGTCAAGTTATAAATTGTTTTAGGATCAGAAGAGAGAATGAAATAAAATAAGAATAAAATTAGCAAGAGATACGTGGACCTGACATACTTTATATCTAGTCCAATTTATTTACATTCAAAATGAAATTAAATAAAAATGGCGTTTAAGTAGGTTGTTTTGGGAAGGGGGGTGGGGATGGGGGTGTCTAACTGTAAAAATAACGATGCGATTTTAGATATAAGCGTTTGAAATTACAATACCCATTTTCACAGTGCGAAGGTAATATTTTTCGTACTGTTGAAGTGGTATTTACTAGCTGCACGCATTAAATTAACATTGTCTGTGATGCAGGATGGAGGGCCTGACAAGGACAGCTGTCTATTCGTTCGGGGGGTTAACGTCCACTCGACACAAACTAATTCATTTCGGGACTAACACATGGTTCAAATTTTAATTTCAATAATTTGCTTGCGCGTAGGGTTCTTTAGCAGTGCAAGGAAACCGGAGGAGCCGGAGAAAACCCACGAGGTTGGACTGGCCACCCTACTCCTTGTCACGTATAACCGGGGAATCGAAACCCCGCCAGTTGACTCAATGGCAGACCGCGTTGTGAATATTTGTGAATAGTTTGAACTGTTGTGAATATTTTAATTTATTTCGAATGAAATAATTAATTTTTCTTTTAATAAATTTATATTTCATATTAAAATATAATATTCGTCATTTCGTGTAATTGAAAATATTTTATTTCATACATTTGAAAATATATGATTATTGATATGAAGTTGCATATACTAAGTCGTATTATATTTTAATTTTGGATAAATTACATAGCTTTGTATTTAAATATTATATTTTATCCTAAGAATTATAATATTATACATGTGATTATTTTCAGGTTATTCTCAGAACTTTTATATTGTCATTAATTAATTATAGAATTTTAAAATTTATTCGGCCACCCGATCGTGCTTTTGCACATAAATTTTGTAAATAATTTTTAATAAATATATACGTATATCAGATCTCTAGAAATACTATTTTTGTTTGGTAAATATAAATTTTTATCATTTTCGATTTGTAACTTGGCAAAGTTATGATGTTATGTTCCGTGATACAAATACAGGAACCATCGTTGTCATGGTAATTACGGAAATATAATATTTATAAAAACAAATGTGTTGACATCCCTTGAATTCAAATGAGGCGGTCTTTCTTTATACTGTGCGGTGAAACGGTCATAGCACAATTTCTGCTAAAAATGCATTATTTTGGTATAGAAATAGTGTCTTATTATCTTTTTAATTTCACCCCGATTTAATCCAGATTGAATGAGAATAGAGGAAATTTGGTGAATTTTACTTTTACGGCTCCGAGACTCGGAACAGAAATTGGAAACCTGAGGTTTCGCTTTCTTCGCTCTTTTTTCGCTTCCGTCGCTTAATTATTCGCTTCCGTCGCTCTATTTTTCGCTTCCGTCGCTTTTTTGTTTAATGTTGATTTTTATAAAAAGGGTTTTTTATTTTCATATTCTTAATTTTGATTTATAAATAGCCTGCATATTGAACTAATTTTCCCCGTAAAAAATCGAAAAGTAATATTTATTAAACCGTATCTAGGTATATTCATCAATTTGATAGTTTTAACTTTGAAGAGATAATATCAAGCATCCACCTCAAAATTTCAGATTTGGTCAGGATTCTTGTTGTAGTAAAAACAGAGAAATATTAGCAAATTTGTGATGTTTACAATATTTTTCATTTTATAATATATTTATTTTTAGAATACCTCATTGAAAATCTTGCAAAATTTGTATAAATTCTGGGGGCGTATTAAATCGCTTTGATTATATCATCTTCGTTTTTTCTTGATTGGTGTTGTATTCCAGGATATTCTCACTTGCTATATTTCTATATATCCGAGTGATACTGTCTAATATAATACAATAAAACAAAACAACACAATTTATATGGAAACGAAATCACTAGTTTATACACATACAGCACGACGTTTCGACAAGTATCCTCTGTATATGTACAAACCAGTGATTATTTTCAATATAAATTGTGTTGTGTTTTTTAATGAGCTAAATAGCTAAATGCCGCTCAAGGATTAATATAATACACACTAAACGTTTTGATCATATTTTGTTTTTAAAGTCCCGATGCGTCACTGTCATTTTGCGCTAAAATATAAAATGTATCACAGCTTAATACAATAAATATGAACCATTATTTAACATTTAATTAAGAAAACAAAATAAAAATATCAACACTATAAATAATGTCCCGACTTGGATGCAATCCGACTTTTTTAAAAAAAAAAAAGGCCTGTCAATTAATTCTTGCAGACAGTAAAATGTCAGTGGGAATATTGGGTAGCGAGCAGCGTCAAGTCGATGAAATTTTAATTCCACCATTTTTAGACTGATATTTGTATGAGAGATTCAACTTTCACAATATATGATAGTTTACAAGGGATTCTATATGACGCATTAGGACTTTAATTTAAATTTGAGAAAAATAGCCTATAATCATAGTGGTGATAGCACAAAGAAATAAGACGGACTATTATACTTCATAGCTACATCTAACCAAAGGACAATATTCTAAAATACAACAGTGTCAAAGATATTTCAAATCATCGGCGGGAATGTGGTTTGAACCCGGGTACGGCCAAGACAGAGCTACGGTAGTTTGATGCTGGGTTATCAAGTACCGTAGAATCGCGTTGCATCTGAAAGTTATGTAACCAGGATCTGGAATATTTTGGCTGTGTAACCATTTACATCGATGCCAAGAGAATATCTAAAGCACGTTATAATATGTTTAACTACAATCTAACAAACTACACATAATCGTAGCCCTTGTTTAAATATCAAACATTTTATTGGCTTTCAGACACCGCTAGGCTTGAGAAAATGAATTTGGAAGAAAAATATTGTCCAATAGTTTTTTCTACCGCAGATCGCCAATTATAACCAACTTGAAAGAAATCTAATTTCTATGACAAATAGCCTAAATAAGAAAAATCATCAATTTGAATTGTGTTGACCTCAATTAATTTTAGGGTCAAGCAAAGCGTCTTGTACCGTTAGGTTGCGAGGCTTGGGGCGATCTTCGGCTATATTACTACACCGTAAAGAAAGTAGCTCGCTTAACAATTAGTACGTGTGGTGCCCCCTGGGGGGCGAGAACTGGGGTAGAAGTAAACGGGCGTATGTTGACAGCTCGGGTCTGTTCATAACACAATATTCCATCTGTCGGCTTGTTTGGTGTTTTTATCACGCGCCGCGGTGGACAACCTACAATATTAGTGTTAATTAGGCGCGTGCAATGCGCGTGTTTAACTTGATGCGTAAAGTGGATGCACGCGCGGTGTATTAAAGATACCGTTAATATTGTGACGTCTGTCGAGGTTTAAGGGTTGACTTTTGGTTCTTCACGTGACCCATGATGACAGAAGTGTTTAGTAAAACAAGACGACTTCGGTTGTCTAATTTTGTAAGATCAACTTCATTGATAATAATGAAACAGAGTAGGGTGCTACAAATTCTAAGAATTGAGTCAACAGGCGTGGTTTCGATTCCCCGGTTGTACGTGACAAAGAGTTGGGTCGCAAGCGAATTATTGAAATAAAGTTGAACCATATGTTAGTCCCGAAATGACCTAGTTTGTGTCGAGTGGACGCATTCCCTATTTCGTGTACGACACTGGCCTATATATTTATCCGCTTACTTCTCAGATTCTGCACTAATTTTAACTTATATACTACGTGTATATATTTCTGGACCAGTTGACAATCTGTTTTGAATACTAATTTGTCACCCATGATTTTCTATGGCAAATTATGTAATTAAATGATTTACTGCAAACATCACATTTAATAAATATATGACGTCACCGGTAAAAATTGATAGGAATATATATTCGTGCATTATTTTTATAAAATATTATAAGCGAATATTTTATTCACAAGTTAGGGAGAGGGGTTTGATATAGGATATGCCCTTTCCCAAATCCCTGTTCAGATAAAAATCTGAATAAAAATATTGTTTATAAAAAAAAGCTTAGTATAGTAGCCTGAAATTAGATTGTCTGTGTCAAGCCCTGGCGTGTTTAATTCCTGTTTCAAGTTATTTTATAGAATAGTATAAGCAAATATTTTACACACAACTTAGTAGCTCAAAATTGGATCGTCTTTATCAAATGTTCTTCTATAAATTCCATTTTAAAACTTATCTATGTTGATTTAAAGAAAAATAATCTAAAGATATATCAAGTGATTTGTTTTACATTATTTTTTTTAATTCTTGGGCGACTAAATAACGCAACGCCATAATATTACGTCTGTTAAACAATGAACATACACATATTTATAAAATTTCCCAATACACCTATGGGACTTTACCGAGCAGATGAAATAAAATGAAATGGGGTTTTCTACACCGATTCGTATAACGAGGGAAGTTTTATTTTACCCAGACAGCGTCCGAGCAGTTGAAGAGATTTCTACCGATTTATTCAATAACCACAAACCACTTATAATTCTAAGCCATTATGGCAAATAACACGAAATAAAGGTTTATCATGAAATAAAAGATATAACATGTTTATCATGGAATAAAAGATATACATGTAACATGTTTATCATGAAATAAAAGGCATAACATATGGAATAAAAGGGTTTATCATGAAATAAAAGGCATAACACGTTTATCATGAAATAAAAGACATAATACGTTTATCATGGAACGAAAAGATAAAATATAAAAGTGTTTATCATGAAATAAAAGTGTTTATCATGGAATAAAAGTGTTCATCATGATATAAAAGGCATAACACGTTTATCATGGAATGGAAAGATAAAAATGTTTATCATGGAATAAAAGAATAAAAACGTTTATCATGAAATAAAAGGAATAAAGAGTTTATCTCCTAAATGTAGTGAATATTCTATGATACATAATTATAATATTTACATCATAGATAAATTGATAAAATAATTTGATAAAGACAAGAAAGTTCTAGCAGGGAATAAACAATAATCATATTTCCTAAATTTGTCTCCTGTGCACGCTTATTTCAATTAATTAATACCATTGTGGCAATTTAAAGATACGTGTTCTACCATATTCTGATTTAGATAATGATAAGCTTAACATTCTACTGGAAATATTTGGTGTAACTTATTTCGAATATTGGACAGTGTATTCTTCTATTGCTGTATTTTCTTAACACAAATGCTAGCAAGGTAGCAAAACATACGGATATTTCTAAGAACTATTTGATTAGAATAATATGTAGATGTCATAGTATTATACAAATTCTATTACTTACTTGAGAACGACAAGAGAAACTTGTTGAAACGTAGTGTGAAATAGAAATGATTGTTTTCCATATAAATTTGTGTTTTTATATTATATGTTCAAATACTAATTGCCGTTTGATTTGAATTCCTGATGTCTTTAAATAACCGTAATTATTATATAAATACAATTCGATTATTAGCCGGGTAATTTATGTATGGTAGTTGATATTTTTTTTTTTTTTAAAAAATACCTTTTACAATAAATACCCTCCACAAATTTAACCAAAGTTTCTTATCCGGCGACGTTTCCATACGGATTGTCTAGTATGTAACTTTTTTTTTATATTTTCATTTGCTTTATAAAGACTATAGCGGATCCTGATTAAAACGGTACTCAATAATAAACGATATTTGCATTCCACAGATTAGTCTTCTGTGTAAAATGGGTTCTTTTGGTGATAATGTCGGAAATTATCTTTCAAAACGAGAAAAAAAAAAACCCCAAAAAACACCCCCCCCCCAACTAACTTAAGCTTTTTTGGGATCAACTCAAATTCATTATGGTTTTCGTGAAAAAAATGATACAAATTCTAAAAATAAAATAACAGAGGTTTGACCAAAAATTCTAAATTTTAAATAAATAAATTGACAAATAAACACAATCTGATTAAAACACAGATCCTATTTCGTTTCGTTTTTTATAGTTCAAAATTTCGTTTTACTTGTCGTCACAACAGTAATACACTGTTAGAAATTTTTGTAAAATTACAGTAGTACAAGTAGTTTTTGTACCTTAATTATCGGTATGTTCACCACAATGTAGTAGTTTTACCAAGTCTGGCGTATTTTAACGGAGTTTCGTGTATGTTTACAGAGTTTCGTGTCTTTTTTTACAATAGACGGTGATGAAATCAAAGACACATTCAAAATCAGTAAAAATACATTCTTACATATGTAATATTTCCAAACTGAACTCAAAATAAACAAGCATGCATGTAATTTTACAGATCTTACGTTTATTCACATTATTTTGTAAATTTACTTTTAGGTTAGAAATATAAATAAAATTACAGCAGTTCTCACTATAATAGTTAAAAACTAGATATAGTAAAGGCAATATGCTCAAAATTTCTGTCAAATTGATCCACTCGGAACCGAGATATTAGAGACTGAATGTTAGGCCTAGCCTCGATCATTATTACTTATTAAGTCAGTACGATAAAAAAAACATAGTCTTGATTATCTATTTTTGAATTTAATCATTAATGAGCGTTGAGCCCCAGATCGGACTCAAATCCAGTGAAAATCCAACGCATAAGATGGCATCCATGAGTTGATTATGGTCTTTTCATGTTAATAAATGTCTAATTCATAGTTTATAGAACATATCAGGCCTAAAGAAAGACCTGCAATAGGCAGATTTAGCTCTTGCATACTGTATGTTTAACTTATTGGTAGTTATCGTATTCGGTAAATTTATTGTCTCTTAGCAAGCAATTTTAGAGATTTTACGTTTACTCACATTATTTTGTAAACTTTCAGGTTAGAAATATAAGTAAATTTACAGCAATTAAATTTTTACCAAAAATGTTCGGAATGTTTACCAAAATGATGTATATTTACCAAGTTTCATTCTTTTTTACAATAAACTTTGATGAAACCAAAGGCACATTAAACCCTGGTAAAAATACATGCGTAATATTTCAATATTGAAATGAAAATAGCAAAGCCAGTAGGTAATTTTACAGATTTACGTTTATTCACATTATTTTGTAAATTTACTTATTGGTAAATTTACTGTCTCTTATGTAAATTTACTGTCTCTTATTTTATTTTAGTATTCCATAGCAACGAACCATTCCTAATAATTATTTTCTTATAGTATTCATTCTAATTTATTGACCATAATATGGACAATCACATTTTGTGAAATTTGGTATATTGCATGTTATATATATTTAATTTTCTTTATTTATACGATCTAAAACGTGTATTATTATTCATCGTACGTTGATCAGATTGTAAGTATGTTCATTAACGTATAAAAAAAAATGTTTTGACTTTCTTGTCATTGATTGTATTATCTCGTAACCAAGGTCAATTGAAGACGGTTAATTAAACCGATTGGCCAGTGTTAGCTTGACTGTCTCTAGAGCAGAGTTACAATGCCTGCAGTAGACAGTACCACAAGCTTACATCTAAAATCCTGGAACGGAAGTTAAAATCATTGTGGGTTTTTTTAACATTTGTCTGTAATTTTTCATTTACGGCTTTTAGGTAAATTTACATTGGGAAGTTTAAAAACAAACTTACTGTAACCGTTCATTTACTGTGTTGCGGTGAATTTACAGTCCAAAGTTAAAAAACATTTACTGTTTTAAGGTAAATTTACTCACAAAGTCAAATTACAGAAACTCTGTAATATTACAGCTGAATGTTTATTTACAGTAAATTTACTGGCAACTTTTGCTGCCAGTAATTTTCATGTAAATTTACCAGATTTTTTCTAACAGTGTATAGTGTAGGTCATCGAAAGTATAAAGGATTGAATAAAATGAAATGGGGTTTAACGTCTTACTGTTTTGCTCCAAACTTGGCTAATAAAGACGGGCATGCGCCATACAGTGTGCTATGTGGGAAATTTTGCCCGGACAGCGGCACTATGGCCTACTCTTATATC
This sequence comes from Patella vulgata, assembly GCF_932274485.2. Taxonomy (NCBI): domain Eukaryota; kingdom Metazoa; phylum Mollusca; class Gastropoda; family Patellidae; genus Patella; species Patella vulgata. Next base: position 76,199,462 of record NC_065883.2, on the reverse strand, counting down.
GAATTCCAATGCAAGGGTCGAACACCCGACCCCCAGGCTAGCGAGCCAGCGTTTTACACACTTAGCCACCGTGATCCCGAAAAAAGAATCGAAACGAAATATGGATCCGTATTTTAATCGGATTGAGGCACATTATGACACAATATGAGAAATTTAAAATAATTATAAACTCACCTGTATTCTTGCTTCGTTTAGTTTTGTGATTCTGGCCAGTTCTTCTCGACAATAAATATCGGGATAATGGCTTTTAGAGAACGCTGTTTCTAGTTCTCGTAGCTGTTCTTGCGTAAAGGTCGTTCTGTGACGACGACGTGCAGGGGTGGGGCATGACGAAGCCGAGGGGTTGTGACCCGAGGGTGTCGGGGTAGACGAGCTGCTTCCAAGAGAAGATGTCGAGGATAAAGATAAGCTGTTTCCATCGGATTTGATTTTCTTGAAGGCGCCTTCTTGACCTGAAATACAATAATAAAAATGAAATAGACACATTTTAATGGATAAAACTGGAATAAAAAATTCTTGAAAAACAAATAATTAGTAGAACGCAAAATTCTAAGGTTGGTGTACCACAATCGGACGGAAAACCCCATTTCATTCATTCATTGCAATATTTTAATGTAATATAATCCAATTCATAAATTCCAGATAATAGAAAATTCGGTATAAAAAGCACAAATTCAATTTTCTTTTGATTTTTAAAATCTTACCCAAAAAATATTGTATGTGATTTTACGCTCTTAAGCAAATATAATAAATGTTTCGTCAATGACATAATGAATTTATGCAATGTATGGGGTAAGACTATATATCAGTGGTTCTCAGCCTTTTTTGGCACCGGCACACCTTGGGACATATGAAAAAATAGTGGCACACATAGCTAAATATAAAGAAAAAATATTTGAATTTTGCAAAGTAAAAACATGTTAAGTCAAACGGCATACAACCGTTCAAAATTTCGCGGCACACTTATGAAGATCTCACGGCACACCTGTGTGCCACGGCACACTGGATGAGAATCACTGCTATATATTATGAGTATTTATACCATAAATGAGATTTTAAATTCTGCAGTTTATTCTATAATTACTTCTTTCTGGACTTTTGAATGCTCTGTGAAATATTTTCTTTTTTAATTCGTGAGCCAGATTTTTTTTTTAAACCCCCGACATTTAATTCTTGATACCGCTTGTTATTGGGTGGATCTTCCATCTCTTACACACTAAATAACACACTGATCAGCAGTGAATATTCGCTAGGCCGCGACAATCACTGATAAGGATGACATGGATGCGACTCAAAGAGCCACAAATATTAACTTTTTTCCTTCGACAAATTAAATTCTAAAACATTTTTTTTTTATGTATTAGAAAAATAAATAAAGCCGTTTGAAGTATTTGTAGGTAAAAATTAATTCCTATTTGTAGGTTGAAATTATTTCCTGTTTTAGTGTAAATGGGTATTAAAATGAGTAAAAGGCGCCTTTCTGATCGAATCTGTAACGTCTTATGTAAACAATGCACGCGTCATTGAGCCAATGATTGACGCCTCGTGATATGACGTCATATGTTGAAGGCAGTCATCTTTTACAGAGATATTAGAAGACTATTGTAATGTCCTGTGAAACATATTGACTAAATAATTGTACAAGATGAATCGCTAAAAGGAATATGATTCAATTCCGTTCAGTATCCACAGCAGACGATATAAAACAAGGCGACATCGGGTGTATGTGGTGGGTAAAATATTTTGATAGGCCTCGTTTTAAACTGATTGAAACAAGTCGTTGGTATTTTCTTAAATTAAACAATCTAGTTGAGTATATGGACGAACGGTGGCTTTAATGAATATTTCAAAAAACATTTTTATCTCCGCCATGTGGATTACAATACGCAAATATGTTACCGTCCTATATCATAAAAACAATTCTCCTCCAGTCAAAGAGAGAGAGAGAGAGTGAGAGAGCGAGAGAGAGGGGGAGGTATATAAGATAGTATGACTGTCTATATACCGGTATACACTATGTGCAGACGTATAGAAGGTAGTATGACTGTCTATATACCGGTATACACTATGTGTAGACGTATAGATGATAATGTGTGTAAATGTATTTAGGATAAAGGGCCAGTTGTAGAGATTGTGTATTTATTGAATTTCTGTATTTAGGTTGATTGGATTGCTTTGTACGTGATGAGTTTATTAAACAATCCGTCTAAAACACACCAACATTGATTTGCATGTCTTCACTATAAAATATACCATCGCCACATCTCGCTGTTTCCTGAATACCGGTTTCACATGGTTTTCTTTTGTCGAGTTTTCATAGTAAAGGTTAATGAGGAGCATCTATATAACCGTCTGGATTGATATTTTCTTTGTTGAATTTTGATTGTAGAAGGAATATTATATGTCCTGGGATATTGTTTTTAAAGACACGAGAGCAGGTCGTAGAATTAATTCCGTCTGTAAATGTAAATGTCGAGCCCGTATTCTTACCTCTTGCATGCAAATCTTAAACCGACCCTTAAAATGAGAGAGAGAGAGAGAGAGAGAGAGAGAGAGAGAGAGAGAGTTTAACATATAGTTCAATTTTATTTCAATAATTCGCTTGCGCGTATATAGGGGTCTTAAGCAGTGGGGGGAAACCGGAGGACATTGGAGGTTGGACAGGCGACCCTACTCCTTGTCACGTACAACCGGGTAATCGAAACCACGCCAGTTGACTCAATGTCAGACCTTGTGATACGACGAGCACGCGCTAACCATTGGGCCATCAACCCCCCTCCCCTTACAATAAAATCGACTGACTCTTATTCTAAAAAAACGGAATGATTTATTAGTTTTATTGTGTAAGAAATATTGTGTCCTGTGAACACTTAAACACACCAGGATGGGGTCAAATGTTCCTTGTCTATAATTGTGATTGTCAAGTCGCATTCTTACCCATTACACGAACAATATAAATAAAATGACCTTAAAATAAAAACGCCTCTTTCACTTATTTCAAAAGAGAATGAATTAATGTTTTACATTATAGGTTCCCATTGTCGTGCGAGATGATCGCTAGTGAGTGCACGACACGTTCGGATACGTTTTGATAGGAAATGAAATGAAATGGGGTTTAACGTCCTACTGTTCTGCTCCTAAACTGGGCTAATGAAGACGGGCATACGCCATACAGTGTGCTATGAGGGAAATTTTGCCCGGGCAGCGGCACTATCGCCTACTCTTATATCGAATTCCAACTGCCAAGGGATCTTTTACGTGCATTCCAATGTATACACGGGACCTCGGTTTTTCGTCTCATCCGAAGGACTAGACAGCTGTACTTGTCAGGCCCTCCGTCCTGCATCACTGACAAGGGGGAACCACGCCGGAAAATCAGGATGAACTATCTCGGCCAATGCAGGGATCGAACACCCGACCTCCAGGCTAGCGAGCCAGCGTCTTACCCACTTAGCTACGGGATCCCCCGTTTTGATAGGATCAACACGATTGCTACGACTGACCTCAATATATAATAAGACCTGATAGGATCGCCACGATTACCCCACGATTAAAACCACGATTTCAATCGTAGCACGAATCGTGATAGTAGAGTATAAGGATTTAACTTAACGACGGGAATTATATATATTCTTTCCATATTCTTTGAATGGCATTTAGTAATTGCAACATAATCAAATAACACACTAATTATGGATAACAATTACTATAGTTTATTTCACTGCGACGTTTCAACAATGTTTCACAAGTCGTTATCAAGCATATACACAAATAGATAAAAAATGAGAAAGATATGAATATATATATATACAAACATCAGTGCGAACTATCCAATGGTATGCAATCTTGTTGAAACGTCGCAGTGAAATAAACTTTAGTTATTGTTATTCCATAAAAGTGTGTTACTTGATATTCTTTCCAGTGCTAGACCATAAAATACATGGCAAAATTATATTTTTATTCTATATATGAAACAACTTAATTATAACAAACTATCAAAATGCATAAATTTTAATATTCGACATAATATTTATTCACAATGTAGGGTTGATGTTTGCGGTTTTAGATTATAAAATAAATTTCGAAATTTAGTTTCTATTCCATAAATGAAAAAGCTTTATTTTCACAAAATCGCGACATGCGTAATATTTCAATATATTAAACAGCATTATGGGAGATTAGATAAAGAGTTGACAGTTCTCGCTATACAAATTTAAAAAAAAATAACGTAAATAGAACAATGCTGGAAATTTCAGTCAAATTGATCCACTCTGAACGGAGATATTAGCTTTTGTATTTTAGGCTAGCCTCGGTCATCATAACCAAAGTCGGCATGATAAAAAAAACAAAGTCTCGATTATCCATTTTTACGTTTAATTATTTTTAATAAAACGTATTCCAATCTGCTAAATAACGCAGGCTAGCGATGGCATCGAGAATTGATTATGGTCTGCATAAGTTAATTAATGTCTAATTAAGAATTTAGATAACATTTCAGACCTAAAGAAAGACATTTAGCTCTTGCATAATATATGTTTAAATTCAATACATAATATTATAACAATATAGGATTGCTACTTGAGGTTTGAAAAAAACAATTATGGGGAAAATTAGCTTTTTTGCCCTCTTTTGATATGTCGTCAGCCACGGGCGATATTCGTGATCGTGTTTTAAAATCACGAAGACGCCATGACAGATGTAGTGGGAGGTGACGTCACACTGCGGGAGAACGATACTCGAATGTTTATTATATTGATGACGTTGTGTAATCTACAAGGTGTCGATCAGTTCAGTCATCTAAACTAAACATATGGGCTATTCTATTATTACACACATTCAATATTTAATGACCAATCAGAAAGATCATTACAAACACGTTCCCGTGATTTTTATAACAAGGGTTTTAATTACTCGAATAACTTCAATAACAACCAATCATAATAAGTATTAGAAAATCGTTCGGCATTATTTATTCGGTTATATGTTTTTTGTAGTCAAGGATTTTCCGCTGAAGTATATTAATAAAAATATGAAAGAAGGGTTTGAAGCCTGATGAAACTGATAGCCATATTTCAATATGGCAACCACATATACACAAGTTCTAATGATGACTTTATTTATATGTCTAAACTTTATACATAAACAGAAGTTGGGTTGTCTATATCCAGACCAGTTGGTGGAGGTCCCGGGAAGTTGGGGTTGGGGGAGTAATCAGCCCGGATCCGGATGCTATATGGACAATTCCTATATCTCCAATCCAAATCCTTTACCCCAACTCTCCCCAATAAGTTTGAAAATAGACCCTCATCCCATTCGGTTTGCGGTAATAAATTATCTTTTAGTAAAAATATTATCTCGAAGCCCTTAAAATAAACATGGACGTGCAATTATCTGGACGTGCAATTATCTGCGATATCACTTCGGTGGAAGCGGACGATAAATAAAGCTATTTCACACACGCAATTATCCACAGACTGGACCTTCTAACGTACGAAAATATCATTTAATTTAATCCAACCAAATTAAATTATAGTTAATTGATTCCTAATGTTATTTATTTTATTACCGCGGTGATTCAGTGGGTAAGACGTTGGTTTGCGAACTTGGGGGTAGCGTGTTAGATCCCTGCTTTGGCGGAGGAAGTTCATTGGATTTTTCCGGCGTGGTTCCCTTTATCAGTGGTGCTGGCCAGATGGCCTGGCAAAGGAAAACATATAGTCGTTCGGATGGGACGAAAATGAAAAACCTAGGTCCCGTGTACACATTAGCGTGCACGTAAAAGATCCATGACAGTTGGAATTCGATATAAAAGTAGACCGTAGCGCCGCTGTCCGGGCAAAATTTCACTCATAGCACACTGTATGGTGTATGCCTGTCTTCATTATCCCAGTTTGGAGCAGAACAGTAGGACGTTAAACCCCATTTCATTTCATTTATATTATATCTCTGTGCGTCCGTTGATGGATTGTTGAATCTCTAAACAAAATATCTGTCCAAAAATGAAACAATTTCGTTCCGTATTTACAAAGATATGATGAATTAAAAATTTGTTAACATTCGGCATCAACTGCAGTCGGTGTATATTTTATAGTCGACAAAAGCTAGTGCCACCTACAGATGTCGCCGAAATCTTCTCATAGGCCTCTGTTTAATTCGATTGAATCAAAGCCGGGAAATTATCATTCATATTTTGACTTTGTTTTCTATATTAAATTTTAAATAATAATCATTTTGGGTATGAAAAACTTGGATTAAACCATGGAAAATTTGATATCCCCCCCCCCCCAAAAAAAAGCAAATGACGGACATTATTCCAAATAAGGTACACTTTATTATCAGTCTCACACCCTCCAGCCCGAGAATTTGGCTTGATAAATCTCAACCGTCTGTCGAAATGCCAGTGCCATATCTACCGCGCGACTCATTGATTTAAACACGATTGTGATGTGACTGCTACGTGTGAGGTTCTGTAATTTAGTAGAAACGTGTGATGTTCTGTAAAATTTGGTCGAAACGTGTGACCTTCTGGAGAAATTTGGTCCAAGGGATAGTGGCGCAGAGCATGCATATATGTAAACTTTGTAGGAAAAGCTTCATCCGCCCTCTGTCGGACCGTCTACTAAATAAGTTAGACAATACAAATAAAATCGGTTCAAAAATGGTTAAAATTAAAATAAATCTCACAAAGGCTTGTGTTTTGTTTTCTTTATTTTCTCTCGTAAAATATTCGAAGTTCTGTAAAATTTGGTCGAAAGGATTTTTTTTTTATATAAACAATATTTTATTCAGGTTGTCTGAATTGGAGTGGGGAACAGGCTTAGCCTATGTAAAACCCCTATCCCTAAATAATATTTATATTTTTTATCTATTAAACATACACTATATGCAAGAGCTAAATCTGCCTATTGCAGGTCTTGCTTTAGGCCTGAAATGTTATATAAACTATTAATTAGACATTTATTAACAAAACAAGACCAAAATCGACTCTCGATGGCATCGGATACTCCAGATTTTAACTAGATTAAAAGGGTTCGCCATTTAAAAATTTAATTTAAAAATGGGAAAGCGAGGCTAAGTCACGATTATACCAGTGCCCTGGTTACCACTGTGCACACATCTTGTCAAAACTACAAACAATGATAACTTGGCTGAGAATGAAGTAATTTGAATGAAATTTTCAATATTTTCTTTTATTTTATCATTTAATTTTGAATTATTATAGCAAGAATGACCAACTCTTTATTAAACTCTTAACTAATGTATCTTTAATGCATTGTGGTGCGGAAAATGTATTTAACAATAATAACTTTTATATACCACCCGTCTTCATTAGCCGAGTCGGAGCAGATCTGTAGGACGTTAAACCCTATTTCATTTATATACCATCTTTATATAATTTCTTTCCAAATAATTGGATGATAATTTCTATTCACTTAAAGTTTACGGTAAATTAAATAATTGACAAAATATGGAATGAAGCTGTAATTATATTAATCGTAAGCGCGTGCATGAGCGCGTGTCAGTCACGAGTCGATGTTTGTGTGCACGTGTATATGGTAAATAATATTAGATTTAAATAACCTAAGAGGTTTTCGATTTTACGAAAATTCAAAACGAATTCTTATAGTGCGGTTCTGCTGCTGTTACTATTATTATAGTATTAAATATGAAGGTGGGCCGTGGTGTTTACAAACAAATTCAACAAAACCTAGACAAAAATATGACAAAATATATTTTAACCAACTGACTTTCACAGATTTCCCATAATTAAATATTTATTCTTGTGATAAATTGTTTTAATTATCTTTAGTAACTGAACATTAAATATACAGGTCACAATTCTATGGAATAAAATTACTACTTATTACTGAGCGATGTCTCAAATATAGACATATGAAACGTCTTCGATAAAAAACAATATAGGCCTACTTAAAACAATTCTTGATATTTGTTCTCATGGCAAAAAAATCAGAAGAAAAAAATATTGAAAATGAGAAATCTAGAATATGGATTATGACATTATTTATGAATAGTCCCAAGACGGACGAAAGGTACTTTAAAATGTTAAAATGTTATTAAACCAGTGTTGAAATCAGTTTGTGTCGGCATATCTTGTATCTTTTCATCGTTTACCGCGAAACAACGTAGTGCAGCTTTACGGTTGTATATATAACTTGAACGTTTAGGTGGAGTTCTTACGTCGTCACCAGGATGGAAAAATAATTCTGGTTAAACATAATAATGTATCTTGTTACAGGCGCAAGAAACCAACCAAATGATAAATATATAGGAATTTGAATCCAAAACTATGAGTTATTATTAACAATAAAAACTGTTTTAGATCTTGCGTTAAATTTGAATAAAGGATAAACGCATTAAATCATTTTTTTCCTAAACTGAACCGACACATGCCTTTTCTTTCAGTTTACGGTTAGGTTATATAAATTCTTAAATACTGTTTTTATTTTCATTGCGTTATATTTAAGATACGTTTTCAGAAATGAACAAGACTAGGGACACACCACTTCTTATTTTAATTTTAAAAATATCAGTTAATAAAAATTAACAAAACGTACGCACACGCGGGTTTTTAAATTAAAGATTAAATATTAATTATTAAAAACAGAAAGATTCCATGAACGAAAATAAAAATCCAAGTATTGTGAATGAATAATTAGCATGGTTCTTTTATATCTTTCATGATAATCAAATATTCCAAAACAAATCCAGAACAGGTGAAAATACTGTATTACAGAATTTATATTTTCTAATACATTGTTTTCATGGCATTTAATAATTGAACTGAAAATATACAGGACAATAATTCTAAGGAATACCATTACTATTTCAAATAACACACTATATCACGGATAACAGTTATTTCACTGCGACGTTTCAACAAGATTTCACAAGTCGTTATGAAGCGTATATCAACCAATCTGATTATAATACAGATATATATATCACAAGTTCAACATAAATAGATAAAATGTTTTATTTGATTATGTTTCAATTTCAATGCCATTCAAAGAACAGTTACTCCTTATTACTGGGGGCCGTTTCCACTAGCGAGGATATAATTATTTAAAAAAAAAAAAAGAAAAATAAAGACCGAGAACATCGCGTAGTAATAAACTATAATTGTATACAACTGATACAAATATTTTTACACTTCCCCATGTCTTAACATGTATCGGTTAAAATTATTAATTAAGAAAATTAATGGAAAGTTTTATTGGTGGATATCTACGGTTTTTGATAAGCGGCGACGATTTCCCGACAATCATTCCGTTATTTTCAAAACCAAATAAAAAAATGTCCTTAACAAGCCAATATGGAATTGGAATGCTTTAAATAAATTTTTAAAAAATGTTTTTCTTGTTCAAGTTAATTTAAAATTGGAGAATAAAAGTAGTGGGAATATTTGATGAAATACATCGAAAGAAAAATAAACTTACCTTTTCATGTTTTTGTTTTCGTAATGCAACAAAATACGAGTTTCTGTTTTTTAAATTATAAAATAATTCCGTAAAAGATAAAATAATTCTGTCCAAAACTATTTGAAGTTTTTGAGAGACTTGTTACGAGAGGAGAATTGTTGAGAACTGTTTATGTAAGAGACTAGACGGTTTTATATTATAGTAGAAAATTGCGTTTGGGTTTATTTATTAATTAAATCCTCGACCAACCCCTTCAATGTAGGAAAGAAAATAAAATTACTCCAGACAAAATCATATAAATTAAACTAATTTGCCGGCAAGTTAATTTTTCTCAGCCTAAACTAACTTTCACTTGTGAAGCGACTCTACAATGCTAAAGTTAATTATCCAAATGAAATTTGCTCGCCCGTAACCAAATTTTTTGTTTGTTTGGTACGCCATATCCAATAAACGAGTCCTGAAATTAAGTTGTTTAATTAATTAGTAACGGAATCGCCTACCTGTGGAATCGCCTAAAGAACGGGTAGTGGAACTCGCTACCTCCATTCCGTATAAACTGGAAAAATCTCCACACTTTCTCTTGGTGTCCAGATCTTCAGCCCCGATTCTGTGTTCGTCTGTCATTCTAATGGCAATTTACAGGTAATAGCGACCGAACGAACGATTGCCCAAAAAATTTTCACTGTCTAATGAAATTTACCTTCTTGTACATTTATACTACCGTTAGAGTAATCTAACATGGCATTTACTATCAACCAATCACAGTCGTCGATATGCTCTCGTGAGCCCGGCACGCGACAGGGGTCTTAAAACGTAATTTGATTGGCTGTGTTATGTACCTTCGATGCCATTAAGAAGAGAGGCGGTGCCTTTCTGTTGCCTTTAGTGGAAGAATTCCCTTGATGCTGGGAGAAAAGTCTTGAAAGAAATGGCTTGAAAAGAGGAACCGTAGCGATGTAAATGGAGTATAATTAAGACAGTAATTAGTGGAACTCGGGTGCCAAATGTCGCTGTATTTCCTCCGCTCTTTCTTCTCGCTTCTGTGTTGTCCTCGGGGCGGTAAAACGGCTCTCTCTTTCTAGACGCTATAAATCCCTGGTCTTAAATCCCCGTGTTTTTCTCTGTTAATGTCAATAATAATCATAGGGAAGTACATATCAAGGGAGATAATATTGACGACATTGAGATATTTTTTAAGAGATAACGGGGTGATAATGATACATCTTTATTCTAATATGTGACAATATAAAAGTCTAATAAATAATTATAATTTTTTATAACTAGTAATTTGACATATGCGATTCGCGTTCTTACGCGATACGGTTTCTTCACCGTCCGTGGTGTATCTATTGTAATGGATATTTAAATCTTGAAACAGTTTCGCTGTGTATAAAGCAGTAATTATTACTAAATTTTAAATGGGTTGTATATCAGGCTTGTATGGCACAATAAAAAAAAAACACAACATAATTTATAAGGAAAACAATCACTGGTTTATACACATAAAGCACGACGTTTCTACAGTTAGTATTCTCTTATAATAACACAACGCTTCGACACGTGTTCTCTTATCGTTATCAGGAAAAAATGATTGTTGGGTTGTATGTATTATAAGTATATTTACAATTACAGTACTTGATAAGGATAAGAGAATAATTGTCGAAACGTCGTCCTTTATGTGTATAAACCAGTGATTGTATTCCATATAAATTGTGTTGTGTTTTTTAATGTGTTCAATCGCTAAATGTCACTGAAGGATTATACAATTGCAGTAGTAGTTATTGTGTTTTTTGTGTTCGTTTGTTTCCATATTTCTTTTCATTGTCATAAATGTATCCGTTTTTTAGAATAATAAATATATTGATAGAGTGTAAATGGGTTATACAGTTTGACTATATTTAAGTTATTAAATTTAATGAGGATAGAGTTGAAGTTTTGCGGGGGACCCAAATCGCTCCTGGAAGATCGAAACCTTCGTTTAAACGATCATCCAGACCCACCGCGATGCCTCATATCAGTCATATATAGGTATCATACATCTATTGTTATAATGTTACGCCTCATTAGATAAATCTCATTGATCTATCCCCCAACCCCATTTATTTATCGATTATGTCCCTTCTGCTCAGAAATTGAGACAAGATTCCATTTTTTAATAGAATTCAAAATGTATTCCGACCTCCGTTATAGACCTTTTAAATGAAATGAAATGGGGTTTAACGTCCTACTGTTTTGCTCCGAACTGGGCTAATGAAGACGGGCATACGCCATACAGTGTGTTATGAGGGAAATTGTGCCCTGACAGCGGCACTACGTCCTACTCTTATATCGAATTCCAACTGTCAATGGATCTTTTACGTGCACGCCAATGTATACACGGGACCTCGGTTTTTTGTCTCATCCGAATGACTAGACAGCTGTCCTTGTCAGGTCCTCCGTCCTTATAGACCTTTTAAAGAAATGCATAAGACAGATGTACATTTCTATAATATGTTTACAAAAGAGAAAGTTATTAGTATTTTTTCTAGTGATATCAATTTTATATTTGACATGTTTCATAGGAGATCCCGGTTTTTAAAAGATACACGATATTATCTTATATATTAGAAATATATAGATATAACTAGTGTCCCATAGACCATTATGGTCGGGCGAGATATACCTAGTACCATGGTCGAGAGATATTCTTTTAAATTAAGTTTTTAACTGAATAATGATATGTAACATCGTGTGACACTTTAATAACTCCTTCTTCTGTGTAAGATGGGTTGGATGGCCGAATGGTTAGCACGTGCGTGTTGTATCATAGGGTCTGTCATTGAGTCAACTGGTGTGGTTTCGATTCCCCGGTTGTACGCGACAAGGGACAGGGTCGCCTGTCCAACCTCGTGTGTTTTCTCCGGGTCCTCCGGGTTTCCTCCCACTGCTAAAGACCCCTACGCACAAGCGAATTGTCGAAATAAAATTGAATCATATGTTAGTCCCGAAATGACATAGTTTGTGTCAAGTGAACGTTAAGCCCCATTTCACCCTCCCCTCTCTCTCTCTCTGTTTCTCTGTCTTTCTCTCTCCTTGGCGGTCATTTTCGACGATATTGACAGAAACACACCGCTGTTGATTCTTGTCTGTGATTAGTTGAACAAAGATGGAGACTGTCATCTCACAAAAAATATAATTACAATTATTTTCTTTTAAAATTCCAATTTTTTTTTATTTCTATGGTCCGCTTATCAAAATATGTAATAATGTTTTTTTCTATGAAAAAAATTATAGCAAAACGCGTTAATCTATGTTTACATGCATTTATATAATAACTAAAGAAATGTGGTATTTTAGTGCTACGGGAATGCGCCTTTTTTTTGACGGGACGTTAATTCTGATTTTATATAATAACCAAAGAAAATGTCGTATTTCAATGGTGGTGGTGGTAGCTGGTATTTTTGGGGGAGACGTTAAAGTTGCAATTTCATATTTTTAAGTTATATTTTTTAAAATTTATTAAAATAAAGCCTTAAAATAGATGGTATTTATAAACAGTCAAACCATGTTAAAGAATAATACTATTAATCCTATAATTCACTATTGCCAGTTGAGAAATTGGCAAAAATATCATTTTCATCTTCAAATTCAAACGTTTGAAGTTAACTACTCCATGGTGGAGAATAGAAAACAAGGGAGGTAATTGGGAGGTAATTGTGTTATTATTTCCGGTGTAAATGAGTTTTAAGTGTGAGAATGACACCTATGATCGTATAATAGTGAGTTGACAACCTATTGAGCAAAAGACATAGAAATAATTATGTTTTGACTTTCTTAGAAAATATGAAATTGTAACTTTAATTCTGATTTTGAGCTGAGTCAAACTATGTACAAAAAGTCAACACATTCTGTTGGGAGTGAGTCATTCTTTAAAACAAATATCTTCAAATTTGTCGAGGGGGGTTTCAATGGTTTGATTAACAATACTAACTAATAATTCTAGACAACGCATAGAAATATTACATTGAATATTTACGGTTAAAATATTGTTTAGATAGATGACGTATGTTGTTTCGTCTTTACTGAATTTAGGAGACCAAGAAAACTAAAAGTATTCATAGATAGAAAAGATTCACAGTTTCGGTGACATAATATTACACAATATTATTACTGACGTTTAAAAACGTTTCTTACCAAAATTATCGCAAGTGACGTATTTCCTGATCAACAGGTATGCGCATGCAATGGCCGAATTCTACAGATGTCTCTGCGATTCTTCCTCCTTTTCGTTATAAGGGTATTTAGCCCTATTGTTTGGAAATGAAATGAAATGAAATTGGGTTTAACGTCCTACTGTTTTGCTCCTATACTGGGCTAATGAAGACGGGCATACGCCATACAGTGTGCTATGAGGGAAATTTTGCCCGGGCAGCAGCACTATCGCCTACTCTTATATCGAATTCCAACTGCCAAGGGATCTTTTACGTGCATTCTAATGTATACACGGGACCTCGGTTTTTCGTGTCATCCGAAGGACTAGACAGCTGTCCTTGTCAGGTCCTCCGTTCTGCACCACTGACAAGGGGAAACCACGTCGGAAAATCCAGATGAACCTATTGTTTGGAACCTTAAAACAGTTGAAAATATGTCTAAAAGCACATATTAATGTAATACAAATGTATATAAAGTGATTGATATACACCGATTGAAAAATCAATGATAGAAAATGGCCTACTCTAATTGCAACACAGCAAATTATTATACACTCATAGACACCAGTGTAAAATTAAAATTATTTCTGGAAATTGACTTTTGTTTGTGTTAAGAAATTTGATTAAAATTAGCTAATGTATGAAATTACAGATATTAATTTTTTCCTTTTATTCTTTTAATTCGCAGGAACCTCAGATTCATATACCCTTCCATTACCCTCTACCCATATAGTCTGTTTGGGTTTGAACTTTATTTAACTCAAAAAGTTTTTTTTATTGCTTTGTTAATTAATTTTTGGGGACCTAAATATTTGAAGGTATCTGTCTTCCTCCGCCCAGTCGGCAATCCCCATAACTCGCCATTGAATACAAGGCGGAGACTAAAACTTGTAATTTCTATAATTTGTCTGTTAAAATTATGGACCAAGGAGTTTTGTACGAAACGAAGAGTTAAATATCTATAGTTCTCTAAGACGATTTCCAATCAATGATTACATAAAAACAACAGAAATATGACAGAAGTCCAGTCTCTTTCGCCGACATCAAAGAAAATATAGACGTTTCCATCTGGGCATTCCGCTACTACACGGCCGCGACCCGATTAAAGTTTAATCAGTTCGAACAATAAGAAAGCTTTCGCCTGTCATCATTGCTAATTAAGTTACGTCTTGAACTCATTCATTATTACACACGGATATAGCAGACGTAGCAGATGGGAGGCCAGCAGACGACTTCAGGATCAAGCACACGACAGTTGGTCGTAGTGGCTGTCCACCATTTTACCTGTGAGGTAATTGGCGGGAAAAGCCGTGAAGTAAACTCGCGGAACAATCAATGATGACTGATCTAATATTGACCAACAATGCAAACAGTTGATGGTTAGAATAACAAAGTCGTTACATGGTTTTTCTATTGGGGTTCGGTTAATGGACACGATTTGATAACAATAGCCTCTTTAAAAACCCTTGCCTTCCCTTTAAATCTTATGACGTCATACGCCACACGCCGTCTCCCCACGAGCTCACGTGAGGAGGGTAATACTGATACGTACTTGTTATAGAAAACGATTGTAAACAAACATTCGGTGATTATATTGTTGTTTACAATAAGAATGGTGTTAGATATCATACTAATGTCACCCGATCAAATTAGCTGACATACGGCATGTCACTGCAGTGACACAGCTTAAGGTATATTTTACAGAAATAACCCTTCATTTAAATCACAAATATGACAGAATAAGAGAGAGAGAGAGAGAGAGAGAGAGAGAGAGAGAGGGGTTTAACGTCCACTCGACACAAACTAGGTCATTTCGGGACTAACATATGGTTCATTTTTACCTTAATAATTCGCTTGCGCGTAGGGGTCTTTAGCAGTGGGAGGAAACCGGAGGATCCGGAGAAAACCCACGAGGTGGGACAAGCGAACCTACTCCTTGTCACGTACAACCGGGGAATCAAAACCACGCCAGTTGACTCAGTGACAGACTTTATGATACAGCGCACACGTGCACCCCCCCCCCACCATGGCAGAATAAAGGAATACATAAAGAGTTTAGGCCCATACACAATGAAACGGATTTTTATTTTAAAAACAAACCAACGTTTTATTTTATAGGTTTCTATTGATTTCACTACGTCGTCTTTAGCTTACTTAAAATGGGAGCCACGGTGGCTTAGTGAGTAGGACGAATGTTCATTAGTCTGGGCATCGCGGGTTCGATCCCGGTGTTGGCCGAGAAGGTTGATAGGGATTTTCCGTGGGTGGTTTCCCCTTGTCAGTGGTGCAGGACGGGGGGCCCGAGAAGATAGCTGTGGCCCGAGTCGTTCGGATAGGACAAAAACCGAGGTCCCGTGATCCCTTGGCAGCTGGAATTCGATATAAGTGTAGGTCGTAGCGCGTATACCCGTCTTCATTAGCCCAGTCGGTACAGAACAGTAGGACGTTAAAACAGTAGGGAGAGGATATCTAACAATTTATAAAAAGAACTGACTGTCACTAGATAAGAGAAAACGAAAAAAATAGAAAAAGTCCGTGCATTACCATGTTTCTTCAAATCTTCGTTACGCATCTATCGTAGTAATGATCTCTGTATTAAAATTATATTTGGAATGTGTTTAACCAGTTCTATCACATTATGTAATAATGTCGGACACCAATATTGTCCTTAATATTATTTAATTCATTTAGAAAATATGCACAATGCTAAATTTGATATTATGTACTTTATTTAGTAAAAATACAAGATGTTAAATACTATATTTGATTTATAAAAGATACCAAATGCTAAATTTAATATTATTTACTTTATATAGTAAAAATGAATGCTAGATTAAATATTATTTGATTAATTTCTAAATGCTAGCCTGTCTTTATTAGCCAAGTCGGAGCAGAACAGTAGGACGTTGAACCCCATTTCATTTCATTTCATTTCATTCATAATGCTAGATTTAATACTATTGAATTCATTTAGAAAAGATACAAAGCACTGGGTTTAATATTATTTCATTAATTTCGAAACGATACACAGGTTTAATTAATTTAGCAAAGATACATAATGCTAGGTTTAATATTATTTACTTTTGTTTAGTAAAGATACAAAATGCTCGGTTAAATATTATTTAATATATTTAGTAAATGTACAAAATGCTAGTTTTAATATTTTTAAATTTATTTAGTAAATGTACATAATGCTAGGTTTAATACTGTTTAATTAATTAAAAGATACATGATGCTAGGTTTAATATTCTCCTGTTATAAGATGCTAATTATAATCAATTAACAAAATGCAGATTTTAATCAAAAGATACAATCTTTAGAATTTAATACATTTTTAGAAAAAACTTATACCAGCTTTTACTTGTTGTTCAATCCGATTCATTTTATTGAATACAATATGGTTTAATCACAGACTATGGCTCGTTTTCCATGTGCGCGTTTGTTCCGCGCGCGTTTTCGCGCCAAAAATGCAAATGCAATGGGACCGTTTCGGTGAAACGCCGCGAAAACGGGTACATGGAAAATAGGCTCACGATGGTCCCGTGTATGCTAAGTTTTACACCTATTTAATATATAAGTACGTAAATATAGATGATACAGCCAATTGAATTAAGTACTTCATATTATATTTTTTAAAAAATATTAGTTTTTCATGTCGAAATCCACGCTACTTAAGTTGATTATTCAACATTTAATTAAGAATACACAATCAAAATATGACTGGTAGATAATCTACTGAATTGAACTCGGTCGGACTAAAACATGACCATCAAAGTGTTTACACAACATAGGTGGCGCTGGCGTGTTTATATCGTCTGCAATTCATGATAAGGGGTTTGGTGGGCGAATGGTTAGCGCGTGCGCGTTGCATCATAAGGGTTTTTTTTATTGAGGCAAGTGGCGTGGTTTCGATTCCCCGCTTGTAGGTAACAAGGAGTAGGGTCGCCTGTCCAACTTTCTGGGTTTTCTCCGGGTTCTCCGGTTTCCTCCCACTGCTAAAGACCACTCTCTCTCTCTCTCTCTCTCTCTCTTCTCTCTCTCTCTCTCTCATTTTTAGACGTGTATTTATTTTAGAGATTCGACTTATACAATATTGTAGTTAGAAGTGACGATTAACTGCTTCTCCTTTTATTAGTGTTTATCGCAGAAAAATTAATTGTCTTATTTTATTATTTTATTAAGCTAAGCGCACGCGCAGGAGTCTTTCCTGTAGGGGTAAACCGGATTAACCCCCAACAACCGCATGCCCTTAGTATTTTATTTTCGAAAAACCACCGAATCATATAGGATATTTCCATATTTTTTAATTCTAGTTGGGTATTATATAATTATTTGCTAGTGTTGTGTATAAACTATACCAATCCATAACGTACAAGTAATAAAATCAAGCCTAACTTCATCTTAGACGAACGACTAATTATCTTTCATATAATGAGTTTATTATAAATTGCCTGATATATCTAATATCCTACAATAATCTCTAGAATATCTCCTTATTATATTCAATAAACTAATCATTACGTCATAATTACCTCCCCTTATTACTCTCTATTCATAAACACACGTCATATCAAACAGGAAATCAAAGGTCAAACTAATTGACCGCTTCAAAACGATGGCATTGATTGGTTAAAAGGTCAGGGCTGAATGTCGGGAAGTATTACCGCTCTGCAGGGGGTACGGGTTTGCGCACAATGACGGCTTTCTTTAACAAGTCCAAGGCGTCGATCACTTGTCTTTCAACACTAAATTGACCAATTAAAAGTTTGAATACATATTTCGTGTGTTGGTTTTCTTGCATCTGTGTCCCTGCTACTTTAATAAACACGTCCATTACAAGAACAATGTACGTGCTCAAACACGACAAATATTGCATGCATAAATTTTGAAGTGATTTTTTTTTCAATCAGAAAAAATTAATGTAGTGTTTCGTGTTCCTTTTCTAGAAATGAGTTCTTATTAATTCCTGCCCGCCTTTGATTCCCCTTTAACAAACTGGTCACTTTATTAAATAAAAAGCCTTGTTTTGAGTAACCGGGATGGGGCTGGTTCTGGCCAAGAGGTCTTGCGAGTACGTTATGTATCTTTTCTACAATAATTAAAGTAGCTAAGTCTCTAACTCAATATCATCCAAAGTCTTCCACATTGAAAACACGAATTATTTGTCAATTTAAATCAACATTGATGTTGTGATCTTACGGGGAAAAGATTGGCTTCTGATATCCAATATTTAAGACAAAATAAACATTTTACCATTGGTACACGAATCGTATACCATAATGCTTTTCAGGGCCTTTTGTAACAGGGGATTCGGCTAGATATATTCCACACGTCATGTCAAACACTGACGCCATATTCTTATCTGGAGAGCATGCGCAATAAATACTATCGGTGTAGACTGGAATAACCAGTCGCTAGAGATTGCCATTCCATTGAGACTTCTGGCGTATATCGCCGAACATGACTGAATAGAAATTACAGTAAAAACGGAATGCTAATATACATTCATATATATATAACATTATTATATACGTTGCGACCCATTTGTGTCAATTTCTAGGTCCCAAATATTTATCGACTATAATATCTATACATGTGTAGAATACTAGAATGTAATATCTACACATGTGTAGAATACTAGAATAAAATACATACACGTGTATATAGTACTAAAATATAATATCTACACATACATGTATAAAACTAGAAGATATTATCTACACATGTGCATAATAGTAGAATATAACACACACACATGTGTATAATATTAAAATATAATACACACACGATCGTATAATACAAGAATATAATACCTAAACATGTGCGTATAATACTAATAACTACACGTGTGTATAATACTATATATCTATACTCTTGTGTATAATACTCGAATATAATATCTACACATGTGTAAGATACTAAAATATAATATCTACAATAATATTAATAGTAAAATATAATATCTACTATAATATCATTAGTAAAATAAAATATCATTAGTAAAATATAATATCATTAGTAAAATATAATATCTACAGTAATATCATTAGTAAAATATAATATCTACAGTAATATCATTAGTAAAATATAATATCTACAATAATATCATTAGTAAACTATAATATCTACAATAAAATCAATAGTAAAATATAATATCATTAGTAAAATATAATATCTACAATAATATCATTAGTAAAATATAATATCTACAGTAATATCATTAGTAAAATATAATATCTACTATAATATCATTAGTAAACGATAATATCAACAATAAAATAAATAGTATATTATAATATCTACAATAATATCATTAGTAAAATATAATATCATTAGTAAAATATAATATCTATCATTAGTAAAATAAAATATCTACAATAATATCATTAGTAAAATATAATTTCTACAATAATATCATTAGTAATATATAATATCTACTATAATATTAATAGTAAAATATAATATCTACAATAATACCGTTAGTAAAATATAATTTCTACAATAATATCATTAGTAAAATATGATATCTAGTAAAATATAATATCTACACATGTGTATAATATATATACATTGTGCATAATATCAATTGATGATGTCCTCAAATTTCTTAAAATTAGTTAGCGATCAAAATGGGTTTTTTTTGTGATTTTTTAATATAGTAAACGGTGTTTTTAAGAGATAAAGAACGGGCTTGTGGTCTAACGGGTTATACGTAATGGACCTTTGGCTTTTAGGATTTTAAAATTATGTGTTGTTTAATGGTCGAGTGCGAGACATTAAGTAATATATTGATATTGCACGAGTGCGTTTAGCACGAGGGCTATATCTGTATATTACTAAAATGTCTTAGACGAGACCATTAAACAACTTAAAATACAGACACTATCCAGCACGTGCATTTCAATGATAAACGTCACGCGGGTTCAATATTTCAAGTAGTATAAATAATGTACGCTTGGCACATTGCCCGTTCCATTATTTGAAATAATGGTAGGCCAACATCAAAGGATGACGTCACATCTGTATTTTGAATATATATTTAACAATTAAATAGTGGTAGAATGATCGATAACATCTTTAAGGCTAAAGTAAAACTAAAAATTGTTTTCAATTAACATAGCTAGGGATATGAATATGAAAATTTAAAGATGTGCTTTTACTAGACTGTAAGAATCAATTGTGGATGAGTCGCAGAAGGGAAGGGGGGGGCTGGGGGAGGGCTTGGGTATGGCCGGGGGGGGGGGGGGTATGCGTCAAGATTCGCATTGAGAGGCACGTAAAAAAATATTGGATAAACAGGAATAAAAAACAAGACTTTCAGAGCTAAAGTTTCCTTGTATTCATATATGTTACTATAGTATTCGACATAGTCACGTGATGGTCTCAAAACGATTTAGATAAGCGTCAAAGAGACGTTAATCACCATTCTGTTTCATGTCCTAGCTACAGAACATTCTAATATTCCATCTAACTACATGTTGCCATGGTAAATAATTCCCTATTGTTCTCTCTTAAATATATTCATCTGTTATTTTATTCAATTCATCAAATATGAGTCTAACCATGATTTTATTACTCAGGCTTGATATGCTCAATAAATATTATTATGTTAATAGTCTCAGTTGTTATCAACAATTCCTGTTATAGTCAACATATTGTACTGTGTCCGTTGTGATTCAGGCCCGTAGTCAGAGAGATTCATTTGGGGGACGGGTGGTGCAATAAAATTATAGGGATTCTGTGAAGTGTGTGTGTGTGTGTGGGGGGGGGGGCGCTTCAAAAGTGGGCATGTCTGTTTTGATTTCGGGCCTTAAGAAGGCATATATTCTTATGTGTAGAGTTTTCTTGTTTGATTTTTGACCTGAAATATTTATTTGTTGATTTTTTTTTCACGACAATATGATGATCAGATCCGATTTTTTTTTTTTTTTTTTTTCATGACGGTATTTTTGTCGGGTGCTGCATTCGTTGCGGTGATAAATGTTGAAATTAGCTATAAATACTTGCTGGTGTCGTCCACGGGACGGGGGGGTTGGATGGCTGAATGGTTAGCGTGTACGCGCTGTATCATAAAGTCTGTCATTGAGTCAACTGGCTGGGTTTCGATTCCCCAGTTGTAGATGACAAGGAGTAGGGTCGCCTGTCCAACCTCGTGGGTTTTCTCCGGGTCCTCCAGTTTCCTCCCACTGCTAAAGACCCCTACGCGCATGCTAATTATTGAAATAAAATTAAACCATATGTTAGTCCCGAAATGACCTAGTTTGTGTCGAGTGGACGTTAAACCCCATTTCTCTCTCTCTCTCGTCCACGGGACAGGATATCGCTTGTTATTTATTTGAGACGCTGACTGACAATTTTCGTTCTAATTCAGTTGCGGAATTCTGTTTTCCGCACTAGAAAGTTGGGATCACTTTGCATAAATATCGAAATTAGAGAATTTCATTTTATTTTTGAAGCCCGACTAGGTTGTGATTATAGCCCTTGGGAATTTTTATTTATAAAAACATTAGAGTGGGATACCAAAGCATAAAGTAGGAATACCTGGAGGAAGTTATAAAGTGAAAAATGTGGTTATTATGATTATTGATATGAATGATACTTGTAGTTTAATAACGAGAAAATATTTAAATACTTGACTTAGACCGGGGTTAATATGCTAGCCTAACTACGCCTAGGGTTGTTGGCGATTAGAGACTTACAGCAGTTATCTCCCTTCCGTCCAACAAAACTTCCTTATTTCGACGTTTTAGCTTACAATAAATAACCTATCGTAATGAGAATAATTTTAAAAATGGCGTTATCTGGAATTTAAAACTATAAATGTAAAATGTTGGCCGATTTTCTCGTCCTGGTGAAAAAAAAAGGTTCTACATAAATGCGAGTTAATGACGTCCCTTAATGTGTAAAACAATTACTCGGGTTGATCAAGGTGTAAATTGGTTCTATTACGGCCTTCACGTTTACTGATGAGACGATTAACGGTAGAATTGCCTGTAGCTAACCCGAGTAATTCACGGGCCAAAGCAGCAGAAAATCTCTCTAAACAGCTTAACTAGAAATTGAAACTATCACCATGAAGAAGGTCTAAGAATTATCCAGCTCTGAAACCATTTAAACCATTGAATACCAGTAATCATGGGCAAATATTCTGTCAATTTGGCCGAATCTTCAAGTCGAACAGCAGAAAATTGTTGCCTGATTGAGAACTTGTAAATTAGAATGTTAAATGACGTATGAATAATGATATTTGGTTGTTAAGTGGCGTCGTTCAGCACGTGTTAAAGTTCCTTTCATTGTGACAGGTCAATCTAAAATATCATCATCTGAACCCATGTCAGATTAAACGAAACGAAACAAAACCATTTCAACATCACCGACGAAAATAGGCAATCTCAGCTTCATGAAAAATGTTCAATTTCGTCTCAACTTTAATATTTTTTATTTTTTTGTGTGAAATTGTTTTTCTTCTTCCATAGCTCAAGTTCTATGATTTGGGTTAAATAATATTATAATTGAAAAGGGAAGCCATGGGGAGACATCACCCAGGGCTGGATTAAAATCATTAGAGACCCTAAGCACTGAAATGATTCTGCCCCAACCCCCGATACTAAACAGTAAATTAATTTTTATCTTTCCAAATGAAACAAACTTTACCTATATCAGGGGCGGATCCAGGATTTTCAGAAAGGGGGGGGGGGTGCCCCCACTTGGGAGTACGAAGCCCGGCGTCCCCCCCCCCCGGATCCGCGCCTGTATATGTTGAAATTTAAATAGACACATTATAAAGAGGGGCCGTGTTTTACTATGAGGGATTACAATGGCTAAGTGGGTAAGCTCGCTAGCCTGCAAGTCGCGTGTTCGATCCCTGCATTGGCCGAGCAAGTTCATCCAGATTTTCCGGCGTGGTTCCCCTTGTCAGTGATGCAGGACGGAGGGCTTGACAAGGGCAGCTGTCTAGTCGTTCGGATAGGATGAAAAAGCGAGGTCCCGTGTACACATTGGTGTGCACGTAAAAGATCCCTTGGCATTTGGAATTCGATATATGAGTAGGCCGTAGCGCCGGTGCCCGGGCAAAATTTCCCTCATAGCACACTGTATGGTGTATGCCCGTCTTCATTAGCTCATAGGACGTTAAACCCTATTTCATTTTTGTATTCTGGCAAGAAGTGACATTAATTTGAATAACAGCAAGTTAATTGAATTAATTTTCTTTTTAATTAACCTTTCTAATTTTTTGTTTTGTTTTAATGAATGAAGCAGAACAGTGAAGTAGTCTTAGTAGGTTCGTAATCAACCCAGGGGGCATCATAAATTTAAATACTAATGAAACCGAGGCAAATGATGTAAATGTACCATCAATCAAGTTACCTGGTTGTCAAGAGAGAACGTGACATCTATACGTGTACAGGTAAATCCCGGTAGATATATAGTATACGTTATACCTGGTGTATTTGAGTGTATATACCATAGGGAAATACTATCAATATATCACAGTGAGACCATACGGTAGTGTGGTATATTAGAGGTGGGATATTAAAACACAGGTGAGTTATTTTACTTATCTACATTGATATATACTTTCTTATTTAATAATATATATCCGAGAGACAATGCTAAGCCCATTTACATATATTACCTGAGACTTAAAAAGGTATATTACAGGTGAGGTACTTAAATACCTGTGAGTTATTAATAGTTATCCACATTAATTTAGTATATGCTTTGTTATTTCAAAATGTATACCTTAACGTGTGTAAAAGGAAATACTAGACATATCCATAACGTAAGATTTAAAACGGAAACGCTTTAGGATATTTTTAAGATATTTTCAAACGATAAATTCATATTAGAATACACCTTTTGATACACTTTGATATTTGGGTATACTCTTCGTGTGCTGAGGATTTTATTTGTTTTCATCTGCACACTTGTCCTGCACTATCCATACCATTGGGGCGCAGTGTGTTATGTCTATGTTCACGTTCACAGTTGTCCTCCATTCTCTTTTAAATGTTAAATAATTTGGAAATACCCTAATTGTATTTTAATGTATATATAAGTTGTAAATATACCGGTCCAACTAGTCGACTAGACGAATTTTGAAATAATTTTACTTATATAAGTGTCTGTCTTATTTATGTCATAAAAACGTATATATCTTGACTTTTAAAACGTGTAAGCGGGACAATTATACCTGGCATTACGATGGCTTTATGATTGTAAAGACATTAAAACCTCTTTTGTTTTTGAAAAAAAGAGGAATATTAAGCCAAGTTAATGTAGAAATAAAGACGGTTATCACAAAAAATCTTAAAATGAAAGTACATACAACATCCGGGTGCAGTTGGGATTTAAACAATTTCTTTAATTTACTGACATTAATAGCAAAAAAAAATAAAAATAAAAAATAAAAATGGGATTGCACTCGTTGATACAACAATACACACAGCGTATATACTTTATTTATCGACAGTGGTTAATTTAATTGGAACTGAAATGAAATGGGGTTTAACGTCCTACTGTTTTGCTCCGAACTGGGCTAATCAAGACGGGCATACGCAATAAAGTGTGCTATGAGGGAAATTTTGCCCAGACAGCGGCACTACGGCCTACTCTTATATCGAATTCCAATTGTCAAGGGATCTTTTACGTGCACGTCAATGTGTACACGGGCCCTCGGTTTTCGTCCCATCCGAACGACTAGACAGCTGCCCTTCTCAGGCCACCCGTCCTGCATCACTAACACGCGGGGGGGGGGGTGCCACGCCGGAAAATCTGGATGAACTTTCTCAGTCAATGCAGGGATGGAACACGCGACCTCCAGGCTAGCGAGCCAGCGTCTTACCCACTTAGCCACCGTGATACCCCTTTAATTGGAACAGCGTCTAGTTGTACGGGTGGGATGAAAAACACAATTATCCCGGTTGGTAAATAAAAGTATGACGTTAAACCATATTGTTTACAAACGAATTTTAAATTTCCCTGCATAGAGCTGTTAAAGTTCTTTGAACAGTTTATTTTTTCAGTTATTGAGTAATTTTTGGGTTGCGAGGTCTAGTAGTTTAACGCGTGCGCGTGAAGCCACAAGGTATGTCATTGAGTCAAGTGACGTTTTAAGATTCCCCGTCGTGTGTGTGACAATGAGTATGATCGCCTGTCCAACTTTTAGGTTTTTCTCCGGGTTTTTCGGTTCCCTCCCACAGGTAAAGACCCCTACGTGCATGCGAATTACTGAAATAAAACTGAACCATGTTAGTCCCGAAATGACCTAGTTTGTGTCGAGCGGACGTTAAACCCCATTTCTCACTCTCTATTGAGCAATTTAAATATTTCCTTGATGTACAAACAAAAGAATTAATATTCACAATATTCACTGTATTAATCATCGAACAAAAACATGTATAGATGTTAATCTATATACCATAGGGAATATAATAAACCACGTGACACCATGGCCTGAAGTTCGCGGGTTCACTCATTGTGTTGACCGAGAAAGTTCATCGAGACTTTGCTGATGGGTTTCCCTTGTCAGTGGTGCGGGACGGAGGGCCTGGCAAGAACAGCTGTCTAGTCGTTCGGATGGGCCAAAAAACCAACATCGCGTATTCTCATTTGAGGCAAAATGTCCCTTATAACACACTGCACGGCGTATACCCGTCTTCATTAGCCCAGCCGGAAAACGTTAAACCCATTTCATTTCATTTCATATGACACTAACGATAAGCTGATTAGACTAGATTATCATAGCTTATAATCTCTCTTACGTCCTCTCTAGACTCGGTTATCACATCAGTTTATTTATAAACACGTGGATAATCAAAGCTACTACACGTGTTGTTTTTGATATTAACTAGATACACCTGAAATCTATTTTTTTTTTTCACCGACCTGTTTTTACAAACAAAGATTTACCCAGTAGGGCCTATTAAATTCATTTGTACTCACTTTTGATATTTTATGTGTCGTTTCGCTCGCAACTGTCTGGACGACTTAGATGCTGGGAAGCGTGTGTTTCGTTGCCTGGCAACCAGAGTTCATAAACTAATATTAGTTAAAGATGCATTATGGGAGATTAGATAAAGAGCTGGCAGTTCTCACTACAATAGTTAAAAAACTAGATAATGTAAAAGGAATTTGCTGAAAATTTCAGTCAAATTGATCCACTCTGAACCGAGAATTTAGCGATTGAATTTTCGGCCTAGTCTCGGCCATCATTACTAAAGTCGGTACGATAAAAACATAGTCTCGATTACCCATTCCATGATTAAATCATGAATGACATCGAGAGTTAACTATGGTCTGGATAAGCTAATCAATATCTAATTAATAATTTAGATAACATTTCAGGCCTAAAGAAAGACCTGAAATAGGCAGATTTAGCTCTTGCATAATGTATGTTTAATAATTATTAATAAAATGTTATTATTTACCGTATAAAAGAAAACTAAAAAACACTTTCTCTTTTTTTATTTCGAATTTCATGTTGTTTTTATTTTATAAGCGGAAGCTAATGTTTTATTTGAACAGGAAGTTTAATTGTTAATATTATGTAATACGAGTCGATGACTATAAATATATCAACAACATAATCTATATAATTTATATGACAGATTACTAACGCTCTAGGGTCTGAGTGTCACATGTAACAGACACTCACGTATTATATCATTAAAAACAAGATATAATTTATTATCTGTATTTAGGAAACCTAAAACGGATTCGGCTGAAATATTAGTACATGCTTTGCTCGCAGCCAATGAAGGCGGGCGTACGCCATTCAGTGTGCTACGGGGGGAATCTCGAATTACAACTCTCAAGGGTTATTTTGCGTGCACGCCAATGCGTACACAAGTCCTCTGTTTTTCGTCCCACCCGAACGACTATATGTTGTCCCTTGCCAGGCCCTCCATCCTGCACTTCCGACAAAGGGGTGTGTGTGTGTGGGGGGGGGGGGCCCACATCGAAGAATCCCGATGAACTTTTTCGGCGGCCAACACCTGGATCAAACACGGACCTTCCAGGTTAGCGAGCCAATGTCTTCCTTACTGAGCCACTGCGACTCTCCTGTAATTCATACCTTTGTTACGGGAGCCGCGGTAGTCAGCAGACGGGGCAATGAGATCTCGGTTAGAATTCCCAGGCTGGAATCAAGGCGTATGTCGAGAGGTATGGTCAGGCCTAAATATTAAGGCCAAGTGCAGATTTTGTCAAGATTGTGGGTTAGGGCTAGCCTTAGGGTTAGCGCTAGCCGTTTACATCTCGTGACATTTGACCGAATATGCAGTTGGCCTTAATATTTAGACCTAACCCGAGAAGAAATTTGGGATTGTCAATCCCGGTTTGCGTTCGGTGCTGACAATGAAAGCGTTATCTGGTCGTTCGGATGGGATAAAAAGCCGAGGTCCTACCGTGTACACATGGCAGTTGCACACATGATGACCACAGGCACAAATAAAAGAAATGAAATGAAATGGGGTTTAACGTCCTACTATTCTGCTCCTATACTGGGCTAATGAAGACGGGAAAACGCCATACAGTGTGCTATGAGGGAAATTTTGCCCGGGCAGCGGCACTATCGCCTACTCTTATATCGAATTCTAATTCTGTCAAGGGATCTTTTACGTGCATTCCAATGTATACACGGGACCTCGGTTTTTCGTCTCATCCGAAGGACTGGACAGCTGTCCTTGTCAGGCCCTCCGTTCTGCACCACTGACAAGGGGAAACCACGTCGGAACAGGCACAAATAACCACATGTTAGTCTCAAAACTACCATAGTATTGTAGTGACAAAATATAAACCCCCTTCCTGTTCTATTTTGGCTACGATAATACTATCTCAGGTTTTAGTTGAGACTGATAATTTATAGCAGCCGAACGGAGAGATTCGCATTTGTTAAGAGATTATTTTGAAATATTGACTGAAATTTATAAATTTATCAGATCGGCAAGAATTTTCTCAGACACATATTTGTAATAATTTAAGATTAAATATCGTAGTATTCCCTCAAAATGGCCATTAAAATATTACCATCCTCTGCAAATTATTTGCGAGATATTCGTCTGGCAAGTTAGATATAAAACGTGTGGATAATCGGACAAAATTCTGTCAACAATAAGGAAAGATCAATGACACCATTCTGCCGTGTTAACGAATCATTAACAATCATAATTTAACAAGCCATGAGCATATAACATGGTCATCTTGATATCTCGGGGCGAGAAAGTTCAATTTGGAGAAGATATCCGATTTGGTTTCCGGGGAAGAGTAAGCTATTCCATTTTTTAAAAAAAACCAAAAACCCCATTAAACACTCTGATTATATAAATGTAAAAGACTAGGTCGTAGCGCCGCTGTCCGGGCAAAATGTCCCTCATAGCACACTGTATGGCGTTTTGGCGTTCGCCCGTCTTCATCAGCGAGCGAGCGAGAGAGAGAGAGAGAGAGAGAGAGCGAGAGAGAGAGATGGGTTTAACGTCCACTCGACACAAACTAGGTCATTTCGGGACTAACACATGGTTCAATTTTATTTCTATAATTCGCTAGCACGTAGGGGTCTTTAGCAGTGGGAGGAAACCGGAGGACTCGGAGAAAACCCACGAGGTGTCTTCATTATCCCAGTCGGTGCAGAACAGTAGGACGTTAAACCCCATTTCATCTCAATGATTTGTATAACCGTTTGTCTAGATATCTTTGTGTTGACGTTATCGTAGAAAGTTCAAATGAACAAAAAGAAACTCCAAAAACCCTCAGGACTTTGTTATAGTAGTCATATAAAGTTTAAATGAAATGAAAAAAAAAAAAAAAAAACAACACACAAAAACTCATTAGAAGATAAAGATAGTCACATAAAGTTCAAATGAATAACAAACTGTTTTTTTATTGACGGAAGTTTAAACTAATCCATGTTCGCCATTTCCTATAACTTTTAAATCTATTAGGATTTCGTTGACAATGAAATACTTTTAAAGTCTCTGTCCGCCATTCGTATTTTTCGGATAATATTAACGTTTCTACGGCTTACTCCACGCTAAAATTGATCAGCATTCAATTAAGAAAAAAATATTAAAATATCAACGGTTAATAATCTGTCACCTTGGATTCTATCGGATTAAAATGAGGCCCATCAAAAGATTTTGGGGAGCCACAGCGGCTAAGTGAGTAAGACGCTGGTTCGCTAGCCTGGTCTGGCGCAATATAGCCCGGTTGGAGCTGCCCTTCCATAAAACCACATTTCATTTCATTTCGCTAGCCTGGAGGTCGCGTGTTCGATCCCGGTGTTGACTGGAAAAGTTCATTGAGATTTTAACTAGATTAAAACGGTTCGGCCATTTAATGATTAAATTTATAAATGGAGAAGCGAGGTTAAGCCTTGAATATACCAGTGCCGTGGTTACGATAATAGAAAATCAATACACACATCTTATCAAAACTACAAACAGTGATAACTAAGATGCTTAGACAAAAGTAATTTGAATAAAATTTTCAATATATTCATTTTACATTATCTATTTTTCAACTATTATAGCAAGAATGGTCAGCTCTTTATCTAAATCTTACATAATGTATCTTTAACTTCGTTATTTTTTGTTATTTTACCTAAAGAATGACATTTGCTCGAAACGTTGAATATAATTAGACTCTATATGGCATTAATTTATATTTTTCATAGTCAACGATTCGAAATAAAACAGGATATGGGCCCACAGAAGTGTTTTTTTCTTTTTAAATTGTTTATTATAAAATATGAATACTATATAGATGAAATTCGTGACGGAGTAGAAATATAGGAGATATTTAATAATAAGGGACTGTTTATTTATCATTAAAATACATCATTATTTACCTTTGTAACCAGGTGTTACAGTTAACCCATGTTTATTTACAAGTATATGATTAATACATGGCTTTATGGCTTTCTTCGTATATAAAGGGTTTTTTTTTAAGAACGTGGGAACGAATAAAATGGTTTTTAACGTCCAACTTGTCTACACCATTTAATCCAATGAAATGAAATGGGGTTTAACGTCCTATTGTTCTGTTCCGACTGGGCTAATGAAGACAGGCATACGCCATACAGTGTGCTATGAGAGAAATTTTGCCCGAACAGCGGCACTACGGCCTATTCTGATTTCAATTTCCAACTGCCAAGGGATCTTTGACGTGCACGCCAATGTATCCGTTTTTTTTACAAGATTCAAAACTTTATATAGTTTGTTATATAACAGTTATGTTTTAAATTTACTATATTGTATAAACTTACTGGTAATATTTGCCTTTTGTCTAAATAGTTCCATTTAAGTAAATGTTATTATTTCACCGAATTTAATTTAATAAATATTCTACTAGTAGTATGTATATTATTACAATTATTGACGGAGGGCCTGGCAAGGACAGCTGTCTAGTCGTTCGGATGGGACGAAAAACCGAGGTACCGTGTACATATTGGCGTGCACGTAAAAGATCCCTTGGCAGTTGGAATTCGATATAAGAGTAGGCCGTAGCGCCGGCAAAATTTCCCTCATAGCACACTGTATGGCGTATGCCTGTCTTCATTAGCCCGGTTTAGGAGCAGAACAGTAGGACGTTAAACCCCATTTCATTTCATTTATTACAATTATTACAACATATTTATAGTGCGCCCTTTCATATAACATGTTCAGGGACATTTTACAAAGTGACAATATAATCATAAATAAACAACAAGATTATGGACATGTTAACGTATATATCACGAAAGACACCGCGTGGAACGAAATAAAATATTGTTAAAAGCAATTAAGCCCATAATTAAAACTATGTTACATTGGACCGGAAAAATTCTCAATAAGCAATGAACAGCTTGTTATCTCTACTACAATCCATAAAATATAATATATACACATATCCAACGATAACATTAATTCTATTCTAATATGTTATTAAATTCAGTAATAAACATATCCAACAATAACACTTATTCTATTCTAATGTTATTAAAATAATATTGAGGCCAAGGAAAGAAATAACTGTGTTTAGGATTACTTGTCCCACAAAAATAGAGTCAGTCGGTAAATCTTTTTATTTTTTTAAATATACATTATGCAAGAGCTAAATCTGCCTATTGCAGGTCTTTCTTTAGGCCCGAAATGTTATCAAAATTATTAATTAGACATTAATTAACTTATCCAGACCATAATCAACTCTCGATGTCATCGCTAGCCTGTGATATTTACTGGATTAGCATCCGATCTGGTGCCCAACGCTCATTCGTGATTAAATGAAAAAATGGATAATCGAGACTATGTTTTTTTTCTATCGTACTGACTTTAGTAATGATGATCGAGGCTAGGCCCAAAATTAAATCTCTTAATTCTCGGTTCAGATGGGACGGAAAACCGAGTTCCTGTGTATATACTAACGGCACTGCCCGTGCAAAATGTCATTCCGACCATTTGGCTGAACCAGTTGGAGGACTAGATAAATCAATAGCTACTTTGTATGGCGGTATAACTAAACCGATGTATATATATTTATTTTATTTTCCAGATAAAGAGTCATGGTCACCTTTAGATATTTCATCCTGGTCGTCGCAATATTTGGTTACTGTCACGCCCACTCCAACCATGCCCATACACCGCCCCCTGCCGGTACACCAACACCAAACAGTTTTCACGATAAAAACATGGTGCACAATGAACAGTGAGTATATTCAAATTAAAGTTTAACTTCTTTTGTTATGATGTCAATGCTATATTATATATTATGCTTCATTTTGTTTATATATTTCGTTTTTTTTAAAAAATACTTTTGGTGGTCTCTACTACATGGAGGTCTGACCGGTTGTAGTGAAAGGTAGCATCAGATGTCATACGATCGGGTTTTGACCTATGACGTCAGACAATTGATTAACCAATCGGCGTTGATGTTTATAGTGGGTTACCCACAGTTCCGTGCACCTCACGAAATTTTGAACTATAAAAAACGAAACAAAATAGGATCTGTGTTTTAATCAAATTGGATGACAATCGAACTTTGTTGTAAATTTTACGTCCATAAATTATAAAACCGATTTTGGGTTCCACTATCGACACAGTAATCCACAAATGAAACTGAAAGTAGCACAAGCCGATTTTCGCTTGATCTGTTGGAAATTTACGAAATCGTATAGTGCTTTTACCAAAGACATCGGATCAACCCAGATAAATATTCATTTGGAGATAAATCAGAGAGGTTTAACTTTTCTATGTAAAGATATATTATTGTGATTTTATTTTAGACATTTAAAAGAACACATGCAGAATGAAGTAAATACAGATAAACAAATGACACCGGAAGAAATGGAGTTTAACTACTTCCGGTAAGTAAAATAGTCCTGTAACTGACCCGAACCTGCAATCAGAGGTACCGTACCATAATCTTTAGCTTTACCCGTATTATCATTGTCGATCTTTGGGACACGACTGATGTGTGTAAATCTAGTAAACATCAGATGTATATCCCAATAAGGATGGGGTGGGGTGGGGTGGGGGTGGCCGAGAAATGTACCGCATGTGGTTTAGATTATAAGGTCCGGCAATGGGTCAAGCTTCGTTGGGTCGACACCTGGCTAGTACCTGCACGTGACACATGGATTAAAGTTTCCTGTCTGGCCTTTCTCCGGGTGGGGTGGGGAGCGGGGCTTGGGATGGCCTAGTGGTCTAGAGTGTCGCGGTTCGACCTCTAGTTGGCTGGTCACCTCTGGCTTGCAGTCATGGTTTTGATGCCTGGTGTAATCATATGTGGCTTGGAGATAGGGGTGCCTTCTCAACCTCGTGGGTTTCCTCCGAGTACTCCGGTTTCCCACCACACGAAAGACCCCTGCTATTGCGCTAAGATAATCCAAAATGAAAAAAAAGACAACATGTCTGCGATATCACCATTGGTGGAAGCGGACGTTAAACACTAAGAGCAACAACAACTTTCTCTGGGTTTTCTCCGGGTATTCCGCTCAGCACCTACCCAAACACCTCCCTCTCTAGGAATATTCGCGGCCAGTGTCGTCATATTTGCTGGGTCACCGTGGCCCCCGTCACATGATCAACAGCTGATTTATAGAGATTTTGTATTCCAGATTACACGACACAAATCAAGATAGTCATTTAGATGGTCTAGAAATCCTCGCTGCACTTTCCCACATGTTGCCACCACCAGAATTAACACCTCAAGAAGCTAGCGGTAAAAAAAAGGAAGAAATAGACGCCATTATGCAAGCTAGACAGGAAGCCATGTTTAATAATTATGTTCGTAAGTATTTGATTGGCTAAATCCGTGGATCTTTCTTAAAACACCCTCAAATCCGATAAATATTGCATAAAATTTAGCCATATGTCCATATTGATCTCCGTAGAATTGTTTAAGAATATACTCAAATCCCCCAAAATGCCATTCATAGGCTAATATTGCCCTGTCCTAACATTGATCTCAGTGGCGTGGAGGTGAGGGTGGGGGGGGGGGGCTGTAAGACTGTAATTTTAGTTTTCGTGTGTTATCTCCCTTGACAAGTTCTTTTCTTATTATTGCAATTTCAAATATCAAGACAGTAATAGAGGTTGATTCACTTTTCTTCCAGAAATCATTGATAAAGTTTTAATGGAGGACGACAAAGATCAAAATGGCTACCTTAGTTACGCCGAATATCAACTAGCCAGAAGACGAGATGAACAGAGAATGAGAGAAGCACAAAAGAACATGACGCCAGAACAGGTTATGCAACAACAGCAAATGATGCAGCAACAAATGCAGCAACAACAACAGATGATACAACAACAACAGCAACAAATGATGATGATGCAGCAGCAGCAAGAACAACAACAACAGCAACAGCAACAAGGTCAAGGTCAAGGGTCAGTGGTGAATATGAACCAACCAGGTGTCGTACAGCCACCACAAAACTAAACAATAAAGGACAGGGATGAGGGGAGGGGTGGGGCTTGAATAAACCTTACACATACGGTGAAATAGAAATGTAGATACGGGTTTAAAAGGTGGGGGGGGGGGTGAAAAACCAATCCAATTTTATGAATTTTACAAAATAGAGAAACAACAACGATCATGGATTGTGTTTTGACGATGTAGAAGGTAAAGTTTAAAGGTTGCTATGGAATTCATAAAGGGATCACTAGATGTCCAGTCAAGATGTGGTTAAAATTAAAAACATTGCCCTGACAAGTAAATTCCATAATCTTATTATACTTAGAATTATTAATGATTATAGAGGCTATTAAAGTTCCCCGAGGGTGAATTGAGCGATATAGGAATACCAGGCCTTGCCAACTACTATGTTTAAATGTCGAATCTCTAATATGGTTTCATTCCGTTCAGGACCCTGTTCCTCGAAATCTTAACTAAAGATAAAATTCAAATTTTAGTAGATACTTCAATTTTGATTGGTTAAGCAATAAAATCAATCTATTATTATCCAATCAAATGACTAAAATTTGGATTTTTATCTTAGTTAAAATTTCGTGAAACAGGCCCCAGGATTTACAATGATGTGGCGAATTGATATTTCATCCATCTTTACTACTCCCTATGTGAACAAGACCACCGACATGCTTATAATTCGCGAATTCTAATAGATTGGTCTGTTTTTAATTTGTTGTTCTACAAACAAGTATGGCGGTTGTTTTAGGCGTTACCTTTTTTTTTATTTAATTATTTCTGTAGTTTTGTAATCGGAGTTCAGCTTTAAACATACATTATGCAAGAGCTAAATTTGCCTATTGAAAGTCTTTCCTTATGCCTTGAATGTTATCTAAATTATTAATTGGACATTGATTAACATATCCAAACCATAATCAACTCTCGATGGCATCGCTAGCCTGCGATATTTACTGGACTAGGATCCGATCTGCTGCTCAACGCTCATTCATGATTAAACCAAGAAATGGATAATCGGGACTGTATCTTTAATCGTAGGGACTTTAGTAATGATGTTCGAGGCTAGGTCGAAAATTCAATCGCTAAATTCTCGGTTCAGAGTGGATCAATTTGACTGAACTTTTCAGCAAATACCCTTTACATTATCTAGTGTTTAACTATTATAGTGAGAACTACCAGCTCTTTATCGAATCTCCCATAATGTATGTATAATAGAACTATTAAAGTGAGAACTGCCAGCTCTTCATCTATAATGTATCTTTAATTGAATGTCAACTAATCAATAGGAGTACAGATTAGCGTGGATAAAACCTTGAGAAATTAATGTTTATTGTTATCATATTATGTTCTGTCTATATTAAACGTCATTTGTAATTAAATTCATTGGCATAAGTTTTATTTAATAATAAAAATTGTAAAAATCCAATTCCATTTTTTATTACTAGAACAATAGATATTTATTTTTTTATATTTTAAGATAGTGGATATGTAAATATCTTGTGTCTGAATTTGATTCTGTTTCTATGATTTGTCATACAATAAAGACCACTACTGGAGTCACTGAGCCACCGCGGCTCGCTAACCTGGAGGTCCCGTCTTCGATTCTGAGAAAGTTTAACAGAATTTTCCGATGTGGTTCCTCCTTGTCAGTGGTGCCGGACTCTTCTTCTTCTATTTATAGTCTCTCTAAATGAACGGAAGGATATTTTTGGTTTGCCTCTAGATAAACACAGTTATCCCCCTTTAATGATAAACGGAGACAATAAATCGAGACACGGAAGAAAAATGTTTTAACGCCAGAGAATTTGGTGGTTTGCCTCTGGAGAATATTTGGTGGTACGCATCCACGGAATAAACGCAGTTATTCCCCTTTAATGATAAACCGGATCAACGAATGGAGAAACTGTTATTGTTTGATTTTATATTTGTTTCCTTTTTTTTATACTTTCGATAGCCTACACTATATGAAGATAAGACTGGTTGTAGTGGAAGGTCGCGTTAGAGGTTGAACGAGCGGCTTTTGACCCTATGACGTCAGACATTGATTAATCAATCAGCGTTGACGTTTCTAGTGGTTTACCACAGTTCCGTGCACAAAACGCCAAAGACTCGCTGTAACAGACCGTTTCATTGGCTAATCCCTCACTTCAACCGAAACGCGTGCTATATAACAACTCTTCCAGATCCTAGTGAAGTAAAGACAAGTAAAACTAAATTTTGAACTATAAAAAACGAAACGAAATAGGATCTGTGTTTTAATCAGATTGCGAAAGTTTCAGATCTATTTCCTGAGTTAAATGCCCAGCCCCCCCCCCCCGCGCCCTTCTCTAAATGATATTTTGTCAGTCTGGAATTGACCGAGTTGTACAATCGTATAATAGATACCAGTGATTCTCAACTAGTCTGCCGCGAGATCTTACTAACTGTGCCGCGAAATTTTGAAAGGCACACTAAGAAAATGTGAAAAACCACGTGATTCAAATTTAGTATTCACTGGTATCTACTGATAAGTTCATAGCTGTGTTTTTCTTTATTTATGTGTCTATGACTAGTCTCTGTCTACGGTCGTGTTCCGTCTGACTTTTTATTTGAAAAAATTCAAATATTTTTCATATATTTAGCCAGGTGTGCCGATATTTTTTCATGTGCTCCAAGGTGTGCCGTTGGCCAGGGGCCCCCAAATTAGTTGTAAAATATGATTTATGATTCTATTTATTATGTTTGTGCTAAATGATTCTATTCATCTAATATTTTAAACTACAAATTGCATCATTTGTGTAGGGACGGACAATAACCAGAATACCCCCCCCCCCCCCCTCCACCAACCGCCTCACCCCTTTTAACTGTTGATGCAAGAGCTCAATTGACATCTTCAGTCAGGTGCCTCATGCAAGGTTATTCCAGCCCGGGATGAAATACAAATACTGAAGACTATTTAATGAATATGTTTTATTGCGCTCTATACATGTAACATATTAATATAGAACTTGTGCGTATCCGACTGTTTATGTTAAAATATCTCTTTTCAAAAATATATATTTAATAATTACAACATAACAAACAAATAAAAAACAATCTGATTAAAACACATATCCTATTTCGTTTCGTTTTTTATAGTTCAAAATTTCGTTTTACTTGTTTTTACTACACTAGGATCTAGAAGAGTTGTTATATAACCCGCGTTCTGGATGATGTTAGGGATTAGCCAATGAAACGGTCTGTTACGGCGAGTTTTTGACGTGAGGTGCGGCGAACTGTGGGTAACCAACTAGAAATATTAACGCTAGTTAATCAAATGTCTGACGTCATAGGGTCAAAAGCCGATCGTATAACCTCTGACGCGAACTTCCACTACAACTGGTCAGATCTTCATGGCTAAATCTATTTATTAAGGCCAGCTCAATTTTTGTCAGGTCGCTGAGATGTAAATAAGGTTAGGGCACGTGATTGTTGGCAAGCTTGTAGGTTGGGGCTAGGTCCAGGGTTGGGGTTGGGATTAGCACTAGCCCTGTTTACATCTCGTGACCTTTGACCAAACTTGAAGTTGGCCTTATCAAATAGATACACGTATAACCGATCTTCATGTAGTGTCGGCCATCGAAAGTATAAAAAATAACCGAAACGAAATTTATAACTATCATGGTTTATTTCTCTTACCCAAATAAAATCTACCACAAAGCCCAAATGGAGCATTTCCGCTAAACCATCTTCAAGCGATCGATAATACGTCGGTACGTCCATGGGTCCCCGATACCAAAAACGTCTAGATTCGTTTGTCTTAAACACAAGGTTATTATTATTCGTGTTTGAATGACCAGTATCCGAATCCAGAGTCGACGTATTAGCTGGAGAAAGTTCCATATAAAAAGAGTGTGCGCGTGTGTGTGTGTGTGTGTGTGGGGGGGGGGTGTATGGTCTGGGTGAGTGTGTGTGTGTGTGTGTGTGTGTGTGTGGGGGGGTGTCTTGTCTAGTGGTTCAACCATAGAAATATATACAGACGGAATGTCCACGCGAAGATTGGACAGGCAACCCTACTTTTTGTTTGGATTCACAGCTTGAACGTCAGTATATATTTCTATGGTTCAAAGCATGCGCGTGGAATCACAAGGTCTGTCATTACGACAAGTGGCGTTGTTTGGATTCCCAGCTTACACTTGACAACGAGTAGGGTCACCTGTCCAATCTCGTGCGTTTTCTCCGGGTCCTCTCGGTTTCCCCCAACTGCTAAAAAAGCAGACGCGCCAGCGAATTATTGAAACTAAATTGAACCTTATTATGTTAGTCCCAAATTGACCTAGTTTGTGCCATATATAAATGTAAAGCGAGTCTGGCTAACTGCGGCCATAGTCGCCATTTTGTTAGCCAATCTGAAAGCTGGTCAGACCTATATCAGAAGCCACCTGCGGATCTCCCAAAAGGTCACGAGATGTAAACAGGGTTAGGGCAAGTGATTGTTGCCGAGGATTGTGGTTTAGGGTTAGGGTAAGGCTTAGGGCTAGAACTTGAGTTAGGGTTAGCACTAGCCCTGTTTACATCTCGTGACCTTGAGGAAATCTTCAAGTGGCTTTCTGAAATAGATCTACGCTAACCCAGAAAGCTTGACATATCAACATCAGAACAAAATGGCCGTCAGTAAAAACGAACGAAATACAATTTATGTGTGACGGATTGGTGATAAGAAATAGGGTACTTTATTTTTTTCGTTGTAGTTTTGCTGGGAACAACTCTCCCGACTAAATCTCTCGGGGGTTGGAGGCGAATTTGTGTTGTCGCCATCTTTCCCTTCCGTAATAAACACCATTTTTCCAATTCACTAAATTGTCATTCATTTCTTCACAGGTTTACCGAATCATCACTTGACCTCTCAAAGAGAGACAGGTGAAGGAGCTGTGGGTAACATATGCTTAAGAAATACATGTAGTGGGTCAGAGGCGGGTCCCGGCGGCAATCGTGGAAGAATCTGTAAATTCGCAGCCAGAGGCGTAGCCGTGAAATGTATATTGGGGGGGGGGGGGCGCAAATGAAATTCTATAAAATGTTGTCAATCTGTGACGGCGGAGTCACGAGGCTGCGCAGCAGCCGATGTAGCGCGATAGGGAGAGTGTGGAAGGGTCATATTGGGATATATAAATGTTTTATACAGATAGAATCTTAACTAATCCTAATAATGGTTGTAAATAAATAGGAGTTAGGGCCTACTATGTAATATTTTTTATTTTTTTTGGGGGGGGGGGTGTCCAAGTATATTCAGACCCCCCCCCCCCACTAGAAAAACAATTGGAGGGGGGGGGGGGGGTGACGCCCATGTGCACAGCATTAAGATTATACATGTGTTACCCACTGACAACTGAGACTATAGCTGGCCAGGTTCTCTCTATATACGGTGCTGACGATGAATTCCGTAGAATAAATAAAAAATTAATCAAATCAACGACAAGAACCATCTTGCTGTAACCATAGAAACAACAAGTGACGTCAGACAAACTATGCCACACTTTCTTTATGGGAGAAATTAATTACGGACTGCTAAATGGGCATCCGTTTATTACTGTTCCCCAAAAAAAAAAAAAAAAAAAAAAAAAAAATTAAATACAAGCCGTCTGAGGATCTGCAAAGTTGATTTTGAGCTTGTCATGTAAATCAGTGCTTTCATCGGCAGTGATTAACGTCAGTGATTAACAGTGAATGTTAGCTTGGGCAGTCATTTATTGATTTAATTATTAAATGGACTACTGTTTAAATCCAAGCTGTATACAAGCCACCCGAGGGTCTACAAAGTTGATTTTGAGTTTGTCATGTAAATACAGGTCTAATTAATAACTTCTATAAAATATCACCTTAGGTGGAAGTGGACGTTAAACCCCAGAAACGAACGAACGAACTTCTATAAAATCTGAAGCCTAAAGAAATACTTGCATTCGGCAGATTTAGCTCTTAGAAAAAAAAGTATCTTTAATGACAATTTCTTATTGCCAAAATTGCAAATATCAAGACAGTTGATTCACTTTTCTTCCAGAAATCATTGATAAAGTTTTAATGGAGGACGACAGAGATCAAAATGGCTACGCCGAATATCAACTAGCCAGAAGACGAGATGAACAGAGAATGAGAGAGGCACAAAAGCACATGACACCAGAACAGATTATGCAACAACAGAAAATGTTGCAGCGACAAATGCAGCAACAACAACAGATGATAAAACAACAACAGGAACAAATGATGGTGATGCAGCAACAAGGTCAAGGTCAAGATCAGGGATCAGCAACAAATGATGAAGATGCAGCAGCAGCAAGAACAAGAACAACAATAGTAACAAGGTCAAGGTTAAGGATCATTGGTGAAGGTCAAGGTCAAGGATCAGTGATGAATATGAACCAACCAGGTGTCGTACAGCCACCACATAAATAACCAGTGGAGGACAGGGAGGAAGGGAGGGGGTGGGGCTTAAATAAGAGAGAGAGAGAGAGAGAGAGAGAGAGAGAGAGAGAGAAATGGGGTTTAACGTCCACTCGACACAAACTAGGTCATTTCGGGACTAATATATGGTTTAATTTTATTTCAATAATTCGCATGCGCGTAGGGGTCTTTAGCAGTGGGAGGAAACCGGAGGACCCGGAGAAACGAGGACAGGCGACCCTACTCCTTGTCACGTACAACCGGGGATTCGAAACCACGCCAGTTGACTCAATGCCAGACTTTATGGTACAGCACGCACGTGCTAACCATTCAGCCATCCAACCCCCCTACTGGAATCAGATTTGCAATTCTCTCCGCAGTGTCGTGAATGTCATATTCTCCTCTGTAATGATAAACGGAGACAAGAAATCGAGACACAAAAGAAAATGTTTGTTTTGTCTCCAGAGAATGTGGTTGTTTGCCTCTGGAGAATATTTGGTAGTATGCATCCACGGGATAAACACAGTTATTCCCCTTTAATGATAAGGCCCCCCCCCTTTAACGGAAACAAATGATAAGGCCAGCTCAATTTTCCGTCATAGGTCATGGGATATAAACAGAGCTAGCGCTAATCCCAACCCCAACCCTTACACTGGACCTAGCCCCAATGTTTACCCTAACCCTAATCTACTATCTCGCCAACAATCACGTTCCCTACCAGTTACTGTTTGAGTTAATATTTTGTATTCCGCTAGAGTTATAATAATGCATCATCGTGAAAGTTTCAGATGTATTAGATTATATATTTTGGTTTTGGTTAAAGTAACTGGGTAATAAAACAGGTGAAAGGGGAGACAATTTGAATTCCAATACATTTTATCAACAAATTAGATGGCTTCAGTTAATTTCCGGGGTTAAATGCCTAGACCCCGACACACCCCACCTCTCTCTAAATGATGGGTTGTTAGTCCAGAACATCAGAAATTGACAGAGTTGTACAATCGGGTAATCTAGCCAATGACCTCGATATTCTCATATGTTGACAACTCGTCCGGATTTGTAAGACGTTTGCAAGATAAAGACTGGGGTCAAGCATCCTCAAAACCCTCGCGTAATACCCTGCATAGTTCGGCACTTGGGATCCTATCATATTTCTCGATCATCGCGAATACCAAGTCTCGCGCTTTCTAGCTAAAATGTCTACCTGTGATAATCGAGTTGCAAAGTTCAAGGTTCGTTCAAGGTTTCCGTGGAGGTCGCGATATCGCAACGTCCAGATGCTGTAAAAATTGCTGTGGTTGCTTCAGGAACATGGTGGTCAAGATGAATCAGTAAATATGGGTGGGGTGGGGGGTCACTGACACTGACTAGGAGAGATTGCAGGATCTATACCATGTAGGCTGAGAATAAAAATGAGAGTCGGATTGGAGTAGAAAAATAACACAACACACAGATTAAATCAGACCCGGAATAAAGGGGGGGGGGGGGGCTAAACAGGTTGTTGTCCCAAGGGCTTCCATTTTAAAGTGGCCCCCAATTTAGTTCTAAAATACAATATATGATTCTATGCACCTACTATATTAACCTACTAATTGCATCATTTGTGTAGGTGACGGACAATGACCAGAATATGTCCCCCTTTTAACTGTTGATACAAGCCCCCCCCCCCCCCCACACACACCGCCAGTGACAATTTTAGCCCCCATACAAGCTTATTCCAGCCCTGGATGAAATACAAATATACTGAAGACTATTTAATGAATATGTTTTATTGCGCTCTATACATGCAACATATTAATATAGAACTTGTGCGTATCTGACTGTTTATCGTAAAATGTCTCTTTTTAAAAATATATATTTAATAATTACAACATAACAAACAATAAAAAAAAACAACCAAAACAATCTGATTAAAACACATATCCTATTTCGTTTCGTTTTTTATATTTCAAAATTTCGTTTTACTTGTTTTTACTACACTAGGATCTAGAAGAGTTGTTGTATAGCTCGCGTTCTGGATGATGTCAGGGATTAGCCAATGAAACGGTCTGTTACGGCGAGTTTTAGGCGTGAGGTGCACGCAACTGTGGGTAACCCACTAGAAATATTAACGCTGATTGGTTAATCAAATGTCTGACGTCATAGGTCAAGAGGCGCTCGTATGACCTCTAACGCGACTTTCCACTACAACCGGTCAAGGTCGCTGAGATGTAAATAAGGTTAGGATGCGTGATTGTTCGCAAGGGCTAGATCCAGGGTTAGGGTTGGGGTTAGCGCTAGCCCTGTTTACATCTCGTGACCTTTGACCTAACTTTAATTTGACCTTATCAAATAGATATGACCGATCTTCGTGTCGTGTAGGCCATCCAAAGTATAAAAAAACGAAACGAAATATAGATCTGTATTTTAATCAGATTGCAATCAAACAGTAGTCAAATAAAAATTTATAACTATCATGGTTTATTTTTCTTGCCCATATAAAATCTACCACAAAGCCCAATTGGAGCATTCCCGCTAAACGATCGATAATACGTCGGTACGTCCATCCAGGGTCCCCGATACCGAAAACGTCTAGATTCGTTTTTCTTAAAATCATTTCTATTTTGCACAAAGTTATTCGTGCTTGATCCAGGGTCGACGTATTAGCTGGTGAAAGTACCATATATAAGATAGAGAGAGAAGTGGGGTTTAACGTCCACTAGACACAAACTAGGTCATTTCCGGACTAACATATGGTTCAATTTTATTTCAATAATTCGCTTGCGCGTCTGGCTTTTTAGCAGTAGGGGAAAATTGAGGACCCACGAGATATGACAGGCGACCCTACTCCTCGTCACGTTCTAGCTGGAAATCGAAACCAAGCCACTTGACTTAATGACAGACCTTGTGATTCCATACCCCTCCTCCTCCCCCATCCCACCAACACTTTATGGTCTCCCCCGTTGTACGTGACAAGGAGTAGGGTCGCCTGTCCAACCTCGTGGGTTTTTTTCTGGGTCCTCCGGTTTCCTCCCACTGCTAAAAACTATATACATGTAAAGCGAGCCTGGCTAACTGCGGCCATAGTCGCCATTTTGTTAGCCAATCTGAAAGCTGGTCAGACCTATTTCAGAAGCCACCTGTGGATTTCCCCAAGGTCACGAGATGTAAACAGGGTCAGGGCACGTGACTGTTGCCGAGGATTGTGGGTTAGGGCGAGGACAAGGGTTAGGGTTACATCACGTGACCTTGAGGAAATCTGCCTTCTGAAATAGATCTAAGCTAACCC
Organism: Patella vulgata; assembly: GCF_932274485.2. NCBI lineage: Eukaryota > Metazoa > Mollusca > Gastropoda > Patellidae > Patella > Patella vulgata. The sequence goes on along the minus strand of NC_065883.2, from coordinate 76,155,267 downwards.
CGAAAGCTTCACATATCAACATCAGAACAAAATGGCTGTCAGTAAAAATGAACGAAATGAAAGTTATGCATAATAAATAGTGGGTCAGAGGCGGGACAGGCGCGGATCCAGTCAGTCCACCCACCGAGGGTCGGACTTCGCACTCCCAAGTAGGGACATCCCCCCCCCCTTTCTGAAAATCCTGGATCCGCCCCCTGCAGGAACTGAGGACGAATCTGTAATTGAACAGCATTGAGATTGTCCATGACAACTGAGACTATAGCTGGCCAGGTTCTCTCTATATATGGTGCTGACTAGAGACGATGAATTCCATAGATTAGAATAAATAAAACATTAATCAAACAAAAGACAAGAACCATCTTGCTGTAACCATAGAAACAACAAGTGACGTCATACAAACTATGTCACACTTTCTTTATGGGAGGAATTTATTACGGACTGCTAAATGGGGCACCCGCTTGAAACTGTTCTAAAGAAATATTATTAAATACGATTATAAAAACATGCAATAGATATATTTAGCTCTTACATAATGCGTTCCGATAGGCCCCGTGTACACACTGACGTACACGTAAGAGATCCCTTGGCAGTTGGAATAAGTGTGAAAGCCGTAGCGCCGTTTCCGGGCAAAATTTCCCTCATAGTACACTGTATGGCGTATGCCCGTCTTCATTAGCCCAGTCGGAGCAGAACAGTAGGACGTCAAACCCCATTTCATTTCTTACATAATGCGTCTTCATAGGCCCTATATCATGACATATCTTAAAATCGCACACGCTCTTCTACTAATCACGCTAACGATAAACACACTATTTCTATGATCCATAACGCCGTATGACGTTTGGTGACGTATGGTTGATGACGTCAAATTATAAACAATATCACAGTGTCAAAAACCTTCACCGGAAGTAATTTAGGCAAAATGTAAAGAATAACAAGCTGATACAGCAGATTATAATAATTCTATCCACAGAATTTTGGGTACGATTTTGTAACACAGTACCATGGAATAATTATAAAGATGAAATTCTACAGATGATTGACCAATGTTAGATAGCTACTGTGGTCTGGTGGGAGAAACGGTGGTCAGGTCCCCCCACTAAAAAATATCAAGTTCTGATTAAAATACAGATCTATATTTCGTTTCGTTTTTTTATACTTTCGATGGCCTACACTACATGAAGATCTGACCGGTTGTAGTAAAGGTCACGTGACGTTCTACGAACGGCTTTTGACTCTATGACGTCAGACATTGATTAATCATTAAGCGTTGACGTTTCTAGTGGTTTACCCACAGTTCCGTGCATCAAACACCAAGAACTCATTGGCTAATCCATCACTTCCACCAGAACGCGGGTTATATGCAGAAACAGTTATTGTTTTGACCCTATGACGTCAGACATTGATTAATCAATCAACGTTGACGTTTCTAGTGGTTTACCCACAGTTCCGTGCATCAAACACCAAGAACTCATTGGCTAATCCATCACTTCCACCAGAACGCGGGTTATATGCAGAAACAGTTATTGTTTGATTTTATATTTGTTTCGCTTTTTGTATACTTTCGATAGCCTACACTATATGAAGATCAGACTGGTTGTAGTGGAAGGTCGCGTCAGGGGTCGAATGAGCGGCTTTTGACCCTATGACGTCAGACATTGATTAATCAATCAGCGTTGACGTTTCTAGTGGTTTACGCCAAGAACTCGCCGTAACAGACCGTTTCATTGGCTAATCCCTAACATCATTATATATCAAGTAAAACGATATTTTGAACTATAAAAATAAACGAAATAGGATCTGTGTTTTAATCAGATTGATATTTCATAAACCAATAACGAGGTCAAATATCCCTTAGTGTTGGCCAGGGGTGGGGACGGGCATTGACGACCCCCCCCCCCCCCCCCCGTCGCCTTAATGTCACCTTCGGTTGTAATCATTTGCACCATTTTGGTCTGACGAGCCATACAACCACATTTCATTCACCCCATTTCCACCCCTTCGTAGAAAAGCCATGTTGTTAGGTCGGGACTGTTTACGGAATAAATAATAATAAAGATTTTAAACAAATACATAATCATATCTAAATTACCTAAAATGTAAAATTTGTAGAAAACATTCCAATCACAATAACCACTATGAATAAACCCACAAATATCATCAACTACACATATAAACTTGTGGCGGGAAATCGTGACTCCAACGAACAGATTCGGAAGGAAGGACAACTCCCGTCAAGGAAGACAACTCCTGTTCGATTCCTCGTATATATAAGCGAACATTCGGACACTGTCCGATATTTAGAGCAATGAGTTCTGGACAATCGAGATCCAATTTGTGGATGTCCCTGCAGTCAAACATATTCAGAAACTTCAGAGGTGGCGCCTCGATCGAAATCTGCTTAATGTTTCTGCATTTCTCCAAGTTTAGGTTTGATATATTTGGACATCCATTGAGCGCCATTTGTAAAACGTAATCAGACACGTGACATCTGTAGAGAACGACAGTGCGTGCTAGGGGTGTGCTCACCGAGAGAAGATTTAACTTACAGTCGAATAAACGTAAAAATCCTATAGACCCTAACGCCTGTATAACGCACGAGTCCAGTAATAATTGGTCATCACTGCATAGATTCAGTTCTATGGAATCCACGCTCACACACTGAATAGTCATCGTTTTTAAAGCCGGCATCCCCACCAGGGCTACCTTACACAGATGATTGGCTGTTATGTACACGTGATTAAGCGTGATGATGTCCGTCTCAGATTCAGTGTGAAATAAACGTAATGTGGGACTCCGAACATGAAGAGCCTCACAGGCGAAATCTCCCAACAGACACAGTTCTTGTAGATTGGGTATTATTAGTTCATCCAGAAGAAGACTGTCTTGGGACAAGCTGCCCAACTTCATACACACTAAGGAAGGGTTGGATTTGAGCATGTCTCTTAACGAGGACATTTCCAGTTCCTCGCAGTTACACAGGTCCAATAACGAAAGTTTCTTGCTGCGGATCCCTAATGTCCTCAAGATGTTGCTGCCATTGACGACTGCACGACGGAGTTTTGGTGCGTATATTTCCACATGCTCCATGGACTCTAGGCCGGCGTCAATGGTCACGCTTCGCAAGTCAGTACCATCGATACTGACAAACAAAACATTCCATAGGTTAAACAAACACAGTTTCTGAAGGGAGTTGGATACCAGACGAATCCCATGAAGATGCTGAAAAGAAAAAGGATTTTCATTAAATAATGGAAATGAAATGGGGTTGAACGTCCTACATTTCGGCACCGACTGGGATAATGACGACGGGCATACGTTAAAGATACATTTTGTAAGATTTAGATAAAGAACTAGCCATTATTGCTATAATAGTTCGAAAGTAGATGATGTAAAATGAATAATTTGAAAATTGCATTCAAATTTCTCTATTCATAATTGCAAGCGAAGATATTAGCCTTTGAAGGTTTGACAGACGTGTGCAATAATTTCAACCACCGTACTGGTTGATCGAAGCTATGTCTCGATCTTCCATATTTGATTAAATCAAAGTATCGCTGAACCATTCTAATCTATTTAATATCGGAGAAATCTGATGCCATCGAGAGTTGGTTAAGGCCTGGATCAGTTAATTGATGTCTAATTAATACGTTAGAAAACATTTCAGGCCTAAAGAAAGACCTGCAATAGGCAGATGTAGCTCTTGCATAATGCATGTTTAAGCTGCGTAATGTAAGAGATATTTTGGCCGGACAGTGGCATTTTGGCGTACTCTTCATCAACGTCTGCCAGGGGTTGTTATACTTGCACACCAACGTGAACACTGGACCTTGGGTTTTAGTTCGAACGACCAGACGCTGTTCCCTGTCCGGGCCTGAATAATCCCGAGGAACTTTCTCGGCCAAAACCTGGATCCGGAAATGCTAATTGCTTGCTTTGGATAAATGAGTGTTTTGGGAAAACTAACCCTAATCCGTTTAGAAGACTGAACTTGGATTAAATTTACCCTTTAATCATCTTAAAATTGTTATGGTTAGTATTCCCCATAATACTAATTTATATAAAGCGGTCATTGTGGACTCCGGAAATTTCCGAGCCTCCGATGTCGGTCTATAATTAGCATCTAACCTATATTAGCTGTCCGGACAAAATTTTCCTCATAGCATACTGTATGGCGTATGCCCGTCTTCATTAGCCCAGTTTGGAGCAGAACAGTAGGATGTTAAACTCTATTTCATTTTATTTATTACTTACATTCTTACATTAAATTGCGGATAACATTTCATAATGGAAAAAAAAACAACACTATCTTCAATAGAATTAAAAATATATATAATAGAAAATCCCACCAGATGTCACCCAATCCGCCAGAAAGATGTTTAATTTATTACATTCGACATGTTTACATGCGCTGTGTATAGTTTATATGACATGCGTATTGACTTTCATTGACGGAATTCTTTCTACACGTGTTCATTGACGTCATAAAGATGGGACAGATGTACAGATATTTTAACGCCTTATGTCAGCATACTTAAAATATCAATACCATATTTAGCATTGATAATAATACCTAATATGGTTTACAGTTATCCGTGTTTACAATATACATGTATTATTGACATAATATCAATAAAGAATGTCGTAGGAGGGATATGTAATGAAATGAATTGGGGTTTAACGTCCTACTGTTCTGCTCCGAACTGGGCTAATGAAGACGGGCATACGCCATACAGTGTGCTATGAGGGAAAGTTTGCCTGAACAGCGGCACTACGGTCTACTCTTATATCTAATTCCAACTGTCAAGGGATCTTTTAAGTGCACGCGAATGTGTACACGGGACCTCAGTTTTTCGTCCCCTCGAACGACTAGACAGCTGTCCTTGTCAGGCCCCCCGTCCTGCATCACTGACAAGGGGAAACCACGACGGAAAATCGGGATGAACTTTCTCGGCCAATGCAGGAATCGAACACCCGACCAACAAGCTAGCGCGCCAGCGTCTTACCCACTTAGCCACGTGATCCCCGGGATATGTAACGGTTTACGATGTTGCCATGGAAATAGTACGGGTATTTTTCAGCTCTTTATACGATATCACCCTTGGTGGAAGTGGAAGTAAAACTCCAGAAACGAACGAACCATGAAATTTTACTTGAACAATAATTGTTCATTGGGGGTATGGGGTTTTTGAAAGGCCGATTGGTTAGCGCGTGCGCGCTGCACCATAAGGTCTGTCATTGAGTCAAATGGCGTTGTTTTTATTCCCTGGATGTACGTGACAAGGAGTAGGGTCGCCTGTCCAACCTCGTGTGTTTACTCCGGGTCCTCGGGTTTCCTCCCAATGCTAAAGACCACTACGCGCAAGCCAATTATTGAAATAAAATTGAACCATTTTAGTCCCGAAATGTCATAGTTTGTGTCCAGTGGACGTTAAACCTCATTTTGTTTCTCTCTCTCTCTCTCTCTCTCTCTCTCTCTCTCTCTCTCTCACTGGGGTATAGCGAAGAACACTGTAGAATTTAACATTTTTTGAAACTCAACTTTCGAATGAGTTTTGCAGGGTTATCGTTCTGTAGACATTTTTGTACCAGGAACTGTTGCCAAAGCGCTACCCATCTTGTTGTAATGATCTTGCTATTCTTCGGGGCAACGCTCTTCGAAGAAAAAAGCCTACGCCAAATCATGTACGATCGACACGAAACGTGGCATGCTTGTTACTTGGACGGACTTCGATTTTGATAAAATGACGCCACAATTCCAAGATGTCGGCGATAACGTCATGTCCAGACCTGGGTCCATATAGAACACTTTGTCACTTTCTCAACATTGGAACAAAGTTCATAGTGAACTTGTTTTTTATTTTACAATTTGCTCTGCGAATTTGTTGACAATGATTTTCGAACTAGCCCAGGTAGCTTTGTTGCTGTTGGAAACCTGATCACTCTATGTCACAGTATTTTGTGACTTGCACAAGAATTTTAAAATCTGGTTTTGACTTGGCAGGGGAATTCCAGCATGGCCAGCGAAATAATCTGATTTAAATACAGATCTATATTTCGTTTCGTTTTTTATAGTTGTAGTGGAAGGTCGCGTCAGGGGTAACACGAGCGGCTTTTGACCCTATGACATCAGAGATTGACTAATCAATCAGCGTTGACGTTTCTAGGGGTTTACCCACAGTTCCGTGCAGAGCACTCCAAGGACTCGCCGTAACAGACCGTTTCTTTGGCTAATTCTACACAACAACTAGAACACCTGTTATATAACAACTCTTCGAGATCCCAGTGTTGTGAAGACAAGTATAACGAAATTTTGAAGTATAAAAAACGAAACAAAATAGATCTGTGTTTTAATCAGATTGATTCAGAAATGAAATGAGGTTTAACTTCTGACTTTTCTGCATTAATCTGGACAAATGAAGACGAACATACGCCATTCAGGCCTGGATAGCAGCGTTTGAAACTGTCATGGATGGATTGTTTTACGTGCACACTTGACCTTGGTTCGTCCAGCATCGTACCCGGGAAATCCTGGTCAGTGAGTCAGCGATTTACTTGCTGGGCCTCGGAGGCTTTCGAGTAATGTTAGAAATGAAATGAAATGAAATAGGGTTTAACTACCTATTTTGCTACACCGACTAGGCCAATGAAGACGGACATACACCCCAAGAGGAATTGTGCCCAGACAGCGTCGCTTCAGACTACTCTCATTTCCAATTCCAGCTGTCAAGGGTTCTTTTACGTGCACCCGGCTAACATCGGTTAGCGAGTCAGTGTCTTACTCACGTATCCACCGCGGCTTCCAAGTAAATTACGAGCTTGGTGATGAGGGACTTGGGCACCCTCCTTAGTCCCCACAATATTAGGGACCTCGGGTTCAATCTATAACTTGTAGAAACAGTCATTATCGGCAGTGAAAAAGCTCCCTCACAATGCACAGTTTAGAAGCAAGATCCCGGATTTTGAAATTAAAATTAAGGAACTCAGATCACCCGAGGTCTAGAAAACAACCTGATAGGGTTATGTACAACCTTCAGCGCCACTAGGTCATGAGATTCCAGAATAAATTATCTTAAAGTCGTTATTTGAGTGTTAGCAAAGTGTGGATCATTTAAAGGAAGATAGTACTGAGCTGGAAGAAGCTGGAAGCATATAGAAAGTCAGCCTTTAAAGCTCATTTGGTCTGATAGAAAAAAAGAACATTTATGTTTATATCCATTCTCATTGATGTATTCACCTGAACCTCCATTCTTTTATCTTATTCCAACCTCTTGGGTTGTCTCTGGGTTCTCCGGTTTCCTTCCACTGCTAAAGACCCCTACGCGCAAGCGAATTATTCGAACAAGATTGAACCATGTTAGTCCCGAAATGACCTGGGTTGTGTCAAGTGGACTTTACCCCCCCCTCTCTCTCTCTCTCAATTTCCGAGGCTATGGCACCGCTGTCCCTACAACATTTCTCCGGTTTCCCCCCACTACTAAAGACCCATACGCGCAAGCGAATTATTGAAATAAAATTGAACCATATGTTAGTTTCAAAATGTGTGTCGAGTGGACACAACATTGTCCCTACAACATTTGCCTCATAGCACACTTCATGCCCGTCCTCATAAGATCGGTTGGTGCAAGAACCCTATTTCATTTCATTTCCCCGTTTGGTGCAGAAAAGTAAGACATTAATTTCTGTCCAATACTAATATATATATATTAAAATATGGTTAAATAAAAGCAATGACGATCGCCAGAAATATATAATAGTTCTCAAGCTATCAGATAAACCCACACAATTGTTCCAATCAATATTCTAAATCTAAAATGGCGGCGTGAGGTCATGTGAGGTTATGAATTAACAGCTGTTCGTTATATACGTCATAAAAAACCAATAAACTATCGTAAAACAGATATACATAAATATAAATATAATCCACTATAAGCACACCATGACGTTTGTTGAACATTTTATTGTAATATCACCCGGTTATGTAAACTTGAATCAACAATCAAATGTCCGATGAGCACTGATATAGTTCAGAAACAACTTTGTAGTAAAAAGTGCTCCGAAAAATTGAATGTTCTATACTTCGGAAATTGATTAAGATGAATTATTGTAACGCCAGACCTTGAAGATATGAGCAGTATTCATGGACGACATTCAATTGCATCAACTAGGCTAAGCTGATTCTGCCCATGCACCTATGGTAGATATTTTGATGGTTGTCAACTGGTCAGAAGAGATTGGTAATCATCAAAGTAGCCATCAAAAAGCTACAAGATTCAGACATTTCGGACCCTTTAGAAGCATTAATTGGGCCAGCCTTCTGCAAATTGAATGAAATGGGAGTTTAACGTCCTACTTTTCTGCAAATTTAAAAAAAAACAAAATGTGGATACCCTTAATGACAGAATAAAGACCGGTTGTTTTAACAAACGGATCTCAATCGAATCCTCAGTATGATTTCAATAAAATCTTACCTCACAATTGCTGATACTAAGCTTTTTTAGGTTCGTCATTTTGTTGACAATATCCCATAACTCATCCATTTCTATAGGAACAAAATGTAAACAGAGAACACCAACCATGGAAGCAAAAACAGTGTATCTGACGGCCAAGACAATCCTAGCTCCTTCTCTCATCGATTCCTCACTGCGAGCATCTTCTAGAGGCAACCCCGAGTTAATCTTTAACGTCACGTTCTTCAGGTTCTCCAGCGCTCTACAAAACGTCACCAAACCTGATGACGTAATGCACCAACAAGCGTTCAATGAAACTTCTTTTAATTTGGGGAAATATCTTGCTATATTTTCTAAGTCAGCATCCATTAGCGAGTATCCTCCATTTATGTGAACGGATTCCAAGTTCCCCAAATTCTGCAGACTGTCCACAACGACACTATTCCATAAAATGGGAAGACGTAGGAGCTTCAGACTGGTCAAATGCTTGACCAGTGCAAAGATATTTTCATAAACCGGGGAGTTCTCCCTCCAGACTAGCTTGTATAGATGGTGTCCATACAGTTTCAGTATCGTGGTGATCAGACTATAGTGGATGTGTGCATTCGGCCCGGGGCTCACGTTCAGCACGCGCCATAAAGAACCGGAATACTGCAATACATGATGCCATTTCTTACAAACCAAAGCCAATCGCGGGAGCTGGTCCTCAACTGGTTGGAAGTAACCGAAAATCCGCACCAAAAGTTCATCTGGCAGATCAAGAATGTGACGTAATGGCGAAGTGTAGTATATGCTCTCGTCCATTGATGACATGCCACTATCTGATAAGGACAACGCCTTCTTTCCTCTTGTGTTAACGGCCATTTTTAGGCCGTGTGGCCGGACGACGTCTCTCTGGTATTTGTTGTTGATTGTATTAGCTCGTCTGCGGTTTGGTTCTAATACGATGATTAGTCATCTATTTACTACACTTAGCGTAGAAATTCCCTCTTCATCCAGCAGCCCACTCCATTCACAAATCGCCCACGTAATACTGAGTCAAACGAATCATAGTGTAGCTCGATAACCCGAAGTCGTGAGTTTGAGCGATCTCGATTCGAAATTCTGTTGCCTTCCTATTCGTCAAATCGACTGGCACTCGTGGCGTTATGAGCAACACACAACAGAAAACAATATAAAAGAATTACGTTGTTTTCAAGATGTTCAAATTTAGTAACTTACAGAGCTTGCCGTTGTTGCGGTAAGTACTAAACCTCACATGCATGGTAGGCCTACTATTGTCAATACTCTAGCAATGCATATGTAAAGTTTATTTAAGTTGTATGGTCGCTGAAATGCATTATCGATTCGTGACGTATAGTTGTGACGTCAATAAAGTATTTAGAGTAAAACCAGCTGTTGAATAAAAGAATTTCAAGTAAAATCAATATATGTATATATATATATATATGTATGTATGTATTTATATTATCTATATCAGCTTTATATATATATGTAACTGACTCCATTTCTATATATATATACACACATGCTGATTAAACGATACATACATATTATACTAATCAAAACACATAGCACTTGTTCAACCTATTTGAACATTTTAACAGATATGATGCAATAGTTTGAACAAGATTCGGTCCTCGGTTCTGTTCTGGCCTAGATAGTTCGCCGGAAAGGCCAGACAGAAACAAAAACAACTGTATCCGCGCCCAGGGGGGAGGAGGGCGTGTGTAGCCTGGCCCTCGGTGGGCGGACTGACGGGCAATCAACCAAGCCAGCAACCGACTCGTTTCGGAGTAAATTACGATTTCCAACCTAAACTGACTGTTAATTCCTTTCCCGCGAGAATATATGGGGTAAAAAAATGTTCGCCACTGCCAAAAATAGGGGAGGGGGGGGGGCGTGCACCGGGTGCGCCCCCCTCCCCCCCGGATCCGCACCTGGCGCCTGGCGCCTGCATATTTCTTAGTTCTGAACTGTTTCGGCTTCTATGCTTCTAACAAGATCATGGAGCCACGGTGACTAAGTGGGTAAGACGCTGGCTCGGTAGTCTGGAGGCCGAGAAAGTTCATCTATTTTCCGACGTGGTTTCCCCTTGTCAGTGATTCAGGACGGAGGGCCTGACAAGGACAGCTGTCTAGTCGTTCGGATGGGACGAAAAACCGAGGTCCCGTGTAAACATTGGCGTGCACGTAAAAGATCCTTTGGCAGTTTGAATTTGATATATGAGTAGGTCGTAGTGCCGCTGCCCGGGCAAAATTTCCCTCATAGCACTCTGTATGGTGGATGCCCGTCTTCATTAGCCCAGTATAGGAGCAGAACAGTAGGTCGTTAAACTGCATTTTCATTTCAATTCACAACAGTATGCCGCGCTCAATCAGATGGCGTTTTTGTGAGTCGATTAGATTAGGTTTTGATTTGCTAGTACGATTTGGTATGATTTCGATTTGATTAGCTATGGTCCACAAATGTGAAATTTGATAATTACGATTTGGTAAGATGGCTGCCATCACGGACACCGATCAGAAAAAAAAATGTCTCTGCTAATTATTGATGACTTGTTAAAGACAAATAAAGGTTATCTACGCAAAAAAGGAAAAATGGTTGCCGTTAGAAACAATCTCCTATGTCCAACAAGTTCAAGTATTTTTTTGAAAACTGAAGTGACAAAACATGTAAAAAGTTTACTGAGAAAACCTAGGATCGAGGAATATATTGAAAAAACTGTAAATGAATAAAATTGCTTAGAGGTGATCTAACATTCTTGTGGACTATAAAGTTAACATTAACACGTCAAATGCGTTTTAAAAAAACATTTTTTATGGAGAAAAACAACAGTAAGCATTAAAAATTACTTACGACGTCGAACATTCCGCCATTTTGAAAAAGTCAAATCTAATCGCCTAAACACCTCCTGGGACGATTAGGTCGATTTGCCTAATCAGTTGAGTTAAATCGTCTGAGAGAGAGAGGGGAGAGGGATAGAGAGAGAGAGAGAGAGAGAGAGAGAGAGAGAGATGTTTAACGTCCATTCGCCACCCGACACAACCTAGAGCATTTCGTAACTAACACAATTTTATTTCAATAATTCGCTTGAACAGTCGGAGGAAACTGGAAACTGGAGCGCTTGGAGTAGACCCACGAGGTGGGACAGACGACCCAACTCCTTGCCACGTACAAGCGGGGAATCGAAACCACGTCACTTTACACAATGACAAATCTTACGATTTCACGCGCACGCGTTAAAATATTTGACCACCCAACTCCCTTTACTCATTAGGAACAAAATAGTTATTATAGGTGATACTCGATTGAACGTTCTGGAATTAAATTCTCTCAATTGAGTGAAAAGGAAAATTTCAGAGTACAACGCATGTGCCGACTGCATAAAAAATATCTCAACCAATCATGACAGCTGAAACATATTTGTTACTTAAAAAAACGTCACGATTCTTCTTACACCACCTCAGCAGATAGGACTAGCAGAACTGTGACAAGACTGAATTCTGTATCACTTGATTGTAATTCTGTCAATTCGGGACGTTCCGGACTGACAATCGAGCACCCTCATAGTATCTCAGACTGCTGATGGTGGGATGCATCATTTCAGCTTTTACCTGATCAGTTAATATCGCCGACTGAAGCGTGGAACGGGCTTTGTACCATGCGGGTTCCAATTGCCACTAGCGTTCTTTTCATCTTCTCTTCTTGCGGAAAGTTCGTTTGTCACCGGGAGCAAACGTTCGTGATAGCAACTTCAAAAGTATTTAAACGAAAAAATAACGAAATTTTTACCAAACATCTGAAAAGGGGGGTCAACAATTTGATAGTGTCGTGAGTTCGAACGTAAAGGAGAAGATTACTCAACAATTTGGGACTCTGATTTCATCAGGAACATGTCGGAACTAGCCCCCAAGCGCCACTTATCTTGCTCTCTTCGACAAAAGCCCATGGCTCAACCTATTCAAGTACGATCGACGTGAAATGAAGCGAATCAATTGACGGCCTTCGATTTTTCATATGACGTCAAAATTTCAAGATGGCTCCCTGTCCACATAGTACTTTAGTACTTGTTTTGATAGAACGAGGTCACCCGCTTCAAAGTTCTCTCGTACCACGGTAAGACAGTGGCGAGAGAGAGGGAGAAATGGGGTTTAACGTCCACTCGACACAAACTAGGTCATTTCGGGACTAACATAGGGTTATAGTGATTGAACATATGAACTTTAGATCATAAGGATTTTGTTTTTCTTTGAGTCCACCTATTTCCTCCCACTGGAAAAGACACCACCATGCCAGCAAATTATTGTATATCGCTTGTGGGTATAGTATTAAGGGGACGGACAAATCTCCATGCATTCATTGAGGCAAGAGAGAGAGAGAGAGAGAGAGAGAGAGAGAGAGAGTTTGACCTCCAATCGACACAAACTAGGTCATTTTTGGACTAACATATGGTTTAATTTTATTTCAATAAACCGGAGGACCCGGAGAAAACCCACGAGGTTGGACAGTCGACCATAATCCTTGTTATGTACAGCCGGGGGATCGAAACCAAGCCAGTTGACTCAATGACATACCTCATGATGCAAGGCGCACACGCTAACCATTCGGCCACCCAAAACAGTGGCGAATTACCCACGGTGCACGTAGAACACCCGAGGTTTGGGTGCCCCTTAAACAGAATACAGAATTGTTTTTTTACTTCACTCCAAAAGGTATTTATTATTCCGTGAAGATGTTTACCATTTCAATCACTAATTGCGCGGATGAAAATGTTCCTTCAGTTGCAAGAAACGAATTAAATCAACCTTGCGTCACACTATTACGTAGGAGTACTGGAGGTGATTTTCCTCACATATTCCTTCATTAAAGCATTTGAGTATTCTGTGATTTGGGTATTCAGTGATTTGAGAATTCAGCGATTTAGGTATTCAATGATTTGAGTATTCAGTGATTTGAGTATTCACCATGATTTGAGTATTCAGTGATTTGAGTATTCGGTGATTTAAGTATACACCATGATTTGAGTATTCAGTAATTTGAGTATTCTGTGATTTGAGTATTCAGTGATTTGAAATTGTACTTTTCAGTATAATCAATATTGTGTTTTCAAATCAATAGAATTTGTTCATATAATTCAATTGCAATATTATAAACGTAACATATTTTTGGGGAGAGGGCTGGACAGTGGCCTCTATTTAATTTAGTGGGCTAGGGCAGTGGGGTTTACCGTCTAGTTCTTATCGAGATTATGCCTTAGGTTTTATACATGTATTGTAACAGGGATCCGCGGTGGCCCAGTGTGTAATACGTCGGCTCGCTAACTTTGGCATCTTCAATAGAAGGCTTGATCTCGCTTTAACTACGTACATCTTATCAAGGCCTTCACGTAATACCCTGCATATTTCGGCACTAATTTCGATTGGGTACAAGCCCAACTTGTGAGCCTATCAGATTCCGCGATCGTCGCGAATACCAAGTCTCGCGCTTTCAAGCTAAAATGTCTACCTGTGATAATCGAGTTGCAAAGTTCAAGGTTCATTCAATGTCAAGGTTTCCGTGGAGGCTGCGATGTCACAACCTCTTATTGGACGCCACGGCTCACTTGTCTGTAGATAACGTAGCTATTAAGTTAGGGAATTGTGAAGTAAACAAACAACGGCCAAATGTTGTGAAACTCGCAGTCGTTGCTTCAGGAACAGGTAACTTTGGATGCATTAGTCAAGAGTTAAATCTGCCTATTGCTGGGTTTCTGTTTTGGCTTTAAATGTTATATAAATTATTATTTAGAAAATTATTCACATGACAAGCCAATAATCAACTCTCTAGACCATCGGATGGCTGAGATTTAAAGAGATTGAAAATACGGTCGCCATTTTATGATTTAATTTAAAAATGGAGAAGCGAGGCTCAGTCTTGAATAACAGTTTGGGCCCTGGGCGAATTTGGGTCACGGGCGAATCGGCACCCGACCTGGGCGAATTTGGGCCCCGAGCGAATTTGGGACCTGGGCGAAGCCGGGTATTCTACTAGTCTTACATGACGCATCTTTGAATTAATAAATATTAGCGTGGAATAACCGTGACAAATGCAGATGGTGCATAGTAAATTTAAACAGCTGTTTTATATCTATATCAATATACTTGTAAATATTCCCACGTTTATTGAATAGACCATGAATCATTCAACTCTTTACGTCATAACTTACTGTAAACACACAGAAAATAAACACTGGCCACCTGAAAAATTCGGTAAAATATTTCAAATATGTAATGAATAAATAAATGTGAAAATGTTTGTGTGGTCTTACGATCAAACAGAAAGTTAGGCGTCGCTCACATTCTGGTTAAGGAACAGATTTGAGCATCTATCAAAAAAACGAGGAAATGAAATGAAATGGGGTTCAACGTCCTACTGTTCTGCTCCGACTGGGCTATTGAAGACGGGCTTACGTCAAACAGTGCGCCAGGAGGGAAATTTTGTCCGGACAGTCGCGCTATAGCCTACTGTTATATCGAATTCAACGCCAAAGTGTACCATCCCATCCCAAGTTGCATGCTGGTGGTTCTTGCTATAATATCTCAAAAAGAGATAATGAAACATGAACAATATCTAACATTTCAATCAAATTACGGAGTAAAGTTATGAAAATTTTAAGTTTGGACAAGAAATAAACAATAATTGGTAGATGGAAATCGGTCATATTAGTGTTTAACGCAGATATGGTGGCCATTGTCTACTCCACTCAACATCTAAGACATCCGATAGCCTAGAGAGTTCATTATGGACTTGTCATGTGAAAAATGTCTAAATAATTTTTATAACATTTCAAGCCATTAACTCGCTGGAAATAGGCTAATTTAACTCTAGCATAATTCCTCTTTAATTTTAGCCAATTCAACATACGAGTTAATTTTAAATCTTGACATAATTAAAATCGGCTAAAATCGATGAACAGAAAGCAGATATAAAAGTTCAGTAAAACGCTCCAAGAACAGATCCCTGTGGCGCTCCACGTATTGAAGACATGGTGTATCAAATCAAATGATCGACAAATAAGATCTAGGCCATCGAAGAGCCAATTATACCAAATAAGAATTTAACCAGCGAAATAATACCATTCATTTATTACCAATGTATTATAGAAATATTACTTGTCTATTCTACGGTAATGACGACACTATCTCCAGACATCAACATCGATATTTTTCAATCGTTTCACTCCGTAAAATACAACCATAAAACCGTGTGGTGAGGAATTTATTTTTTAAAATTATCTACTTATTTGTACCATAACTAAAATAGTGTAATTAGTTTTTGTCTGTATCATACCACAAACCTAGTCTACTTGGCTTGTTTTTGTACCCTATTCTTTATGTTTTAAATTGTAAAATATTTTCAAAATAAATACTGTTTAACCTATCCTGTTCAATTATAAGGCATGGACAATTATTGTGTCACCCTGGTGAGTAGTAGTCCCTGAATGTTTTGAGGGACCCAAGCGCTAAAAAGAGAGAGAGAGAGGGAGAGAGAGAGAGGGAGGGAGGGAGAGAGAGAGAGAGAGAGTTAGTTTAAGGTCCACTCGACACAAACTAGGTCATTTCGGGACTAACATATGGTTTCATTTTTTTTCAATAATTCGCTTGCACGTAGGGGTCTTAAAGGGCTAATCCCGATAATTTTTTGGAGAATAAAACTGTTTAATTTTGTTTTAAAATCCCTGAAAATCCTCTACCTAAGGGCCGAGCAACTAACTCAATATTTGTGACAAGTTTTCAAATAACTGAAATCCGTCAGTCTTCATCTGGAAATGGAGACCAGTATCCCAAGCTGTATTATGCGGTGTCTAGATAAAACCAGACATTTTCTGTATAAAAATAATGTGTAGGTGAAATTTACCTTTCATTATCAAGTACAGCATTTGGGTCATTCACTGTATAGACCTCTCAAGGAACGGGAATCGATTATCAGGTCTCCCAACGAAAAAATTGACCCCAAATCTTAAAAGGGTTACGTGTCCGGATAAGCAGTTTTGATGGTCACGTCCAAACGACTCAATATTTTGAGCTGGAATTTTGAGATACGGTCCATACACCATTCCTCTATAGTTTGGCGTTTAAATTTCATACATACTCAGACTTTTATTTTTGAGACTCTGTTCAAATAAGGGATAGTCCCTTTAAGCAGTGGGAGGAAACTGGAGGAACCAGAGAAAACCCACGCAGTTTTACAGGTAATCTTAATAAATACAATCAACACAACTGTTAATATCAAATTATTTTATTATCCATTTCGTAAAACATCTATTTTATTGATAATATCTTGTAAGAGATTATCCAGTCCTTTACATAATTCTTCTATTGATGATGGTAGCGTCTGGTTGACTGGGTCTGTATGATGTTGCTGAAACAAAATTTAATTTTCTATCATTATCAATAAAATATGAAAATGAAATAAAATGGGGTTTAACATCCTACTGTTCTGAACCCACTGGGAAATTTTGCCTGCAGCGATGTGGCCTACTCTTTTGATTTCCAAATGTCAAAGGCCCTTTTATGGTCAATTCTATGACTATACGTTGTCCATTGCCAGGCCCTTTGTCCTACACAACTGACAAGTTGGAACAAAAACGAAAAATCTCAATGTACTTTCTGGGTCATCTGTAAGATTGATTACCGCATCCAGGGTTAGCTGAGCTAATATCTTACTAATTTTCTTACCCGCATTTTAGTAACAACGCCCTTTATCATTAATTTAGCTGATGATAAATTCTGTAATTTTAATGTTTTATCTGTAATATTCTCCGAACATGTTATATACACTGAAAATACAAGAGAAGAATTCATTACAAATAACTAACATTATTATTATTATTATACATGTGTATTCAGGTGACCTTTCCAATAAATATTGAAAATATATAAATATGTATAAAATCAGTGAAAAATAAAGAAATAAATATAAAATAAGTAAGAGAGAGACAGAGAGAGAGAGAAAGAGAGAGAGAGAGAGAGAGAGGAGAGAGAAATGGGGTTTAATGTCCACTCGACACAAACTAGGTCATTTCGGGACTAACATATGGTTCAATTTTATTTCAATAATTCGCCTGTGCATAGGGTCTTTAGCAATGGGAGGAAACCGGAGGGCCCGGAGAAAACCCACGAGGTTGGACAGGCGACCCTACTCCTTGTCACATACAACCAGGGAATCGAAACCATGCCAGTTGACTCAATGACAGACTTTATGATACAGTGAGCATGTGCTAACTATTCAGCCATCCAACCCCGCCAGTAAAATATAAATATAAATACAAAAAAAATACATGAACAAAATAGTACGTCACAATCTTCCAACAATAATCAAGGTAAGACCACCTCCCAACCCCCCACCACACCCTAGTCCCCCAAAATAGTATGTCTCAATTTTCAATACAGTAATCAAGATAAGACCCCCCCCCCCCCAACCTCAATTTAAAAAAAAAAACCCCAACAAATTATGGTTAAATGGTAGGTCAAAATTAAATATTCTTTTGTGGTGTGTGTGTGTATGTGTGTAGGTGGGTGTGTGTGTGTGTGTGTGTGTGTGGGAAGAAGAAAAATGTAAAGGGTCTGTGATTTTGAGGGGGGTTGGATGGCCGAATGGTTAGCATGTGCGTGCTGTCATTGAGACAACTGGCGTGGTTTCGAATCCCCGGTTGTATGTGACAAGGAGTAGGGTTGCCTGTCCAACCTTGTGGGTTTTCTCAGGGTCCTCCGGTTTCCTCCCACTGCTAAAAACCCCTACGCACAACCGAATTATTGAAATAAAATTAAACCATATGTTAGTCCCGAAATGACCTAGTTTGTGTTGAGTGGACGTTAAACTCTCTCTCTCTCTCTGATTTTGACTCCATACAGTAGGGTCGGTCTGAGTAAATTTAAACACGGGTATTTGGAGTGGCTCTAATAAAGTTGTCTTTATACCTTTAAATTGTACTGTGTAAACAACCCAGAAATACCAAAGCTGAAAAATGATAGGATAAGTGAAAATATTTCCTACATTTAGCCAGTTCCGTTGATTGTTCCGTAGTTTCTGTACAAGTTTTCTCATCTTTCTCCCAGTTTGACGTCTGTACAACACAACGATGAGATTTCTGTAAATACTGCAAACCCTATAAATACACAAAATATAGTTCTATTATACACACCTTGCTTTTCTATTTTCATCCAGGATTTTCCTGGATTTCGACTAATCGTTTTTGCTGTATCATCCGACACTTTGGCCAACATTCAATAGAGAGAGGGAGAGAAATGGGGTTTAACGTTCAGTCGACACAAATTAGGTCATTTTGGGACTAACACATGGTGCAATTTTATTCCAATAATTCGCTAGCGTGTAAGGGGCTTTAGCAATGGGAGCAAACCAGAGGACCCGGAGAAACCCACGGGGTTGGACAGGCGACCCTCCTCCTTGTCACATACAACCGGGGAATCAAAACCACGCCATATGACTCAATGATAGACCTTATGATAACCATTGGGCCATCCAATTCCCCCCCCGCCCCCAACATTCAATACATGTATTTAGAATATTTCATATCATAACCCAACCAAAATCTGGTGTACTTCTCTTCAGAGAAGATTATATTTTTTTTTTCAATTTACGTCTATACTCTCCGTCTGATCTACGCCTGTGTACTAATCTGTACTCTGTACAGGACGGGGATCACGTGGCTAAGTGGGTAAGACGCTGGCTCGCTAGCCTGGAGGTCGAGTGTTCAATCCCTGCATTGGCCGAGAAAGTTCATCCAGATTTTCCGGCGTGGTTCCCCCTTGTCAGTGATGCAGGTCGGAGGGCCTGACAAGAACAGCTGTCTAGTCCTTTGGATAATATGAAAAACCGAGGTCCCGTGTATACATTGGAATGCACGTAAAAGATCAATTGGTAGTTGGAATTCGATATAAGAGTAGGCGATAGTGCCGCTGCCCGGGCAAAATTTCCCTCATAGCACACTGTATGGCGTATGCCTGTGAGCAGAACAGTAGGACGTTAAACCCCATTTCATTTCATTTCATTTCTGTACAGGACGTCATAATTGATAGTTACATGTCAGAGGTCGATGGTAGCTATGTTTAAAAAATGGGGTTTTAAAAAAGATTTTTACAGTGTTAAACTTGCCACTTAAAGAATTAGTGTTAAACTTGGCGAATAGGTCCAACAGGTCCAGAGAAATGTCGGTCAATTTTTAAGACATATAGTCAAGCCTGAGTTGGAATCCATGGATCCAGCAGTTTGGTCAGATTGGTCAGTCCAACATTTTTAGCTCTTTATAAACAGAGTGTTGCCGATCCTTTCTTTCAGTCAAATATTTGTTAAACAAATAATAATTAGAGAAAATAAAAAGCCTGTTACTTTACCTTTTCTATATTTTCTGGTTTATTGTTTAATAAAATTAATCTGGCATACAATCTCCAAATATCACCATTACCAGTAGTCTATAGAAAATGTAAAACAATTAATTATAGAGTTGATCTAGTGGAGAGGAGAGGAGAGATGAGGGAGAGAGAGGGTGGAGAGGGGATCATAGGAGGGGTGAGGGAGAGGAGAGGAGAGGTGCGGGAGAGAGAAGGCAGAGAGGGGATCATAGGAGGGGTGAGGGAGAGAGAAGGCAGAGAGGGGATCATAGGAGGGGTGAGGGAGAGGAGAGGAGAGGGTGCGGGAGAGAGAAGGCAGAGAAGGGGATCATAGGAGGGGTGAGGGAGAGGAGAGGAGAGGGTGCGGGAGAGAGGAGGGGTGCGGGAGAGAGGAGGCAGAGAGGGGATCATAGGAGGGATGAGGGAGAGGAGAGGAGAGGGTGCGGGAGAGAGGAGGGGTGAGGGAGAGAGAAGGCAGAGAGGGGATCATAGGAGGGGTGAGGGAGAGAGAAGGCAGAGAGGGGATCATAGGAGGGGTGAGGGAGAGTGAGGGTGGAGACTCGAAAGTGGTTTCAGGTCCACTGCACACAAATTAGGTCATTTCTGGACAAACTTACCTTAGATTTCTATTTGCTTGTATTTAGGTGTCTGGATAGAGAGAGAGAAATGGGGTTTAACGTCCACTCGACACAAACTAGGTCATTTCGGGACTAACATGTGGTTTGATTTTATTTACATAATTCGCATGCGCGTAGGGGTCTTTAGCAGTGGGAGGAAACCAGAGGACCCGGAGAAAACCCACGAGGTTGGACAGGCGACCCTACTCCTTGTCACGTACAACTGGGGAATCGAAACCACGCCAGTTGACTTAATGAGAGACTTTATGATACAGCGTGCACACACTAACCATTTAGCCATCAAATCCCCCTTTAGGTGTCTTGAGCAGTGGAGAGGAAACAGATGAACCCGGAGAAAACCCACAAGGTTAGGCAGGTGACTCTACTCCTTGTCATGTACAAGCTTGAGATTGAAACCATGTCCTTTCACTCAATGACAGACATTATGATTTAAAGCAACAGGTCCTGTAGTGAGTATTTGTATAGATAAAGAATATATGTCATTTGTATTTATTGTCTGCTTATAAAGAGACTTCAGTACGAACGAATAGACCCATTGCATTGCCCGAGACCCTTAGTTCTGCAAAACTGACAGCAGCTCCATATTCACTGAAGATTACAGAATCACTTCCTATTTTATTTCAGGAAAACTGATATAGAATTTACCTTGGCTGTAATCCGACCAAAAAGTTCTTGAACTTTAGGTTGCAGTCGTTTACATGGTTGACCTTTCTTATCATCTAAATCGTCTTCGATACATCTTACCAACACTTTCAATACCTACAATATATTACATGCAATTATAGAATAGATTGCCAAATTGACAAATGTTAAACCAAAACTACAATTTTCTAGATATTTTAAGTCTCTTCACAATTTTCTAGACGATCTTGTGAAAAACTGGCAACATCCGTCTTCATACTATGAACTGGGCACTGTTTCTCGAAATCTTAACAAAAGATAAAATCCAATTTTAGTAGATACTTTAATTTTGATTGGCTAAGCACTAAAATCAATCTAATAACATCTAATCAAATTACTAAAATTTGGATTTTATCTTAGTTAAAATTTCGTGAAACAGGCCCCAGATCCTGTTCGTTTAATGGACAAGGGGAGACCACTCTAAAGAAATTCTACTTACTTCTACATCCACCCATTTATCTTTGATATCCATTAATCTGTTATACGCTAATATCACATCTTGAAACTCTCCACAATCAGTTCCTATCTAAAAATACAATCAACTTTTTTAACAATAATTCATCATCTTGTCAGATCTTACTTTTGTTTCATTCTTAAAAATGCACCTGCGTTTGTTTTTTTTTGTTGTTGTTTTTTTTACCAAATATCACATATTGTTATTTATGACATGTACATCTATACTAACATTTGTGACTGTCGTTTGTCTGTCTGTTTGTCTGTCTGTTCGGGGTTGGCGGCTAAACTAGGTCTGCCCCGAGTCTGAAATTTGGGGTATAGGGGAAGCTCGGACCGGGGAGTAACATAAGCCAGGTGGCGTAAGTCTACCACTTCCGGTTTCGGAGTTATGACCCCCAAGCGAAGCCGGGCATTCTGCTAGTGTGTTTATATTCTAGGCTGTCCTCAGTGGATGTTTCAATACAATAAAACAATCTTATCTTATAAGCACAATGAGACCAACAAATGGTAATATTATTTATATGATTATGTGGCTGAACAGAAGTTGGGGAATTTTTCCCTGACAGCAGGGTTTCTAACTAATCTACTATCCCAAATGTGAAGTTTTTTTTAAATTTTCATGCAAATGTGAACCTAAGGAAGAGGCCCGGACAAAAAGTCGTGGAGGTTCATCTTGATCTGAGCCACGATTAAAACCTGACACATTCCAGTCCAGTGCCTTACCCACTTGACTACCACCCTTACCCACTTGACTAACACCCCTACCACTTGACTTCCATCCCTACCCACTTGACTACCACCCCTACATCTTGACTACCACCCCGACCCACTTGACTACCATCCCTACCACTTGACTACCACTCCCACCCACTTGACTACCACCCCCACCCACTTGACTACCATCCCTACCACTTGACTACCACTCCCACCCACTTGACTACCACTCCCACCCACTTGACTACCACCCCCACCCCATATAACCAACACCCCGTACCACGCACACCCCTTACCAATTGACTACCGTCCCCACCCCCTACCAATTAGCTGTGGAGGAAACTAGGGCACGTGGATAAAACTTGTCAGGTACCAGCAGGTGTCAGGTACCAGCAGGTAAGCAAAAATCATGCTACTTGACTCAATGACAGATCTTATGATCCCTTGCTCCAGCATTAAACCATTCCCCCCCACACACACCCCCACCCCCCATCTCCCCGAACTAAAATAAATGGTAAAACTATATTGATTCGCTCATAGATAGGTTTCTGACAGAAACAGGAAAATATATTCAAGGAATGGGTCCGGAAGCAAAGAAATAAGACCTTAATTTTCATATTATAGATTCTTAATGCACGTAATAATTTCAAACATATTGATTATTGACCGGGTTGTTGTCAATATGGAGTTATTAATTCCATTATTTTCGAATGGCAAAATACTAGTAAAATGTCCAAATCATATATATATTATATAAGGACTCCGGGCCCTTGAGAGATCCCCGCCCTCTTTATATGAGATATAATTGATAACTTACCACCATCATATTATCCCACAGCTGCCATGATTCATAATTATATTTTATAGCTTCTTTCATTGTTAAAAACGCTTTAGATCTGAAAGAGATAAATTGACAAATTAGATAGAGAATTTAGTGTACACTTCAGTGTGAACTGGGGGCTTACCGAGAGAGAGAGAGAGAGAGAGAGAGAGAGGGTTTAACGTCCACTCGACAAAAACTAGGCCATTTTGGGACTAACACCTGGTTCAATTTTATTTCAATAATTCAAATTGTCGATTGGAATGTAATGAGGCTTAAATGTTTCGTCCTTACAAAACGTACGGTTATATTTGCTTCCATAAAAATATGACTTTTTTTTTGATCCTTGAGAAAGAAATGATGTACGCCATCTTCATATTAGAGTAGGATGTTAAACCCCCTTTTCATTTCATAAGTCACCCCAAAATGTTTTCCAATTTATATTATAATTAAATTGGGTTTTTATATCCTACTGCCCTACTCCGACTGGGCTAATGAAGACGGGCATCTGCCATACAGTGTGCTATGAGAGAAATTCTGC
This sequence comes from Patella vulgata, assembly GCF_932274485.2. Classification (NCBI taxonomy): domain Eukaryota; kingdom Metazoa; phylum Mollusca; class Gastropoda; family Patellidae; genus Patella; species Patella vulgata. The sequence continues at coordinate 76,131,574 of NC_065883.2, read as the reverse complement.
CTTGACAACGACACTATGGTCTAAAGGGTTCATCCCATCCAAACAATTCAGCCTTGTCCTTGTCAGGCCCTCCCGTACAGCATCACTGGCAAGGGAGAACCATGCTGATAAATCCTGAAGTACTTTTGCGGTCAATACCAGAAGCAAACCCGAGACCTCCGGGTTAACGAGACAGCCCCTTACTGACTGTTTTCCGCCGTAGTTCCTACTTGTCAGTGATGCAGGACAGAGGGCCTGACAAGGACAGCTGTCTAGTCTTTCGGATGGGATGGAAAACCGAGGTCCTGTAAAACCATTGGCGTGCACGTAAAAGATCCTTTGGCAGTTGGAAGTCGATATAAGAGTAGGCTGTAGCGACGCTGTCCGGGCAAAATTTCCCTCAAAGCACACTGTATGGCGTAGCCCATCCTCATTAGCTCAGTTTAGGAGCAGAACAGTAGGACGTTAAACCCCATTTTATTTCCTTATTGACCGTGATTCCCCCAGTCTATATTATAAAGTGATGTATAAATATATGATCTTACTTCTGTTTTAGTTTTATATAAGCTGTACCCAAGTTATTCCAAGCTTCAAAATTCTGGAAGAAAAAAACAAAAAAAACATGTAATTGGTTATCCTTGAATGACATTTAGAGAGAGAGAGAGAAATAGGGTTTAACGTCCACTCAATAAAAACTAGGTCATTTCAGGACTAATATATGGTTCAATTTTATTTCATAGATTCGCTTGCATGTGGGAGGAAACCGGATGAACCAGAGAAAAACCCATGAGGTTGGAAAGGCAACCCAACTCCTAGTCACGTACAACTGGGGAATCGAAACCACGGCAGTTGACTCAATAACAGACCTTATGATACAGCGCGCACGTGCTAACCATCTGGCCATCCACCCCCCATGACATTTACTAAGAATAATGTAATTGGTTTATAAAATATTTTTTTTCATCCGTCTTCAATAGCCTGGTAGGTCAGTGTCGCAAGGTGGAGGTTAAACCACATTTAATTGGCTAGATCTATTTGTTAAGGCCAACTCACTAAGGCCACAGATCACTAAACATTTGCCCATTGATTTTAATGTTAATTCTCGTCTCTTAGACCGGCTCTAACTTTTTCCCAAATTTTCGTTGGGTAGAACGCTTTCTACCACAGATGGAGCAACATGTGGCAACCTCTTGCCCAAAAGCACGTATGAGGTTCACCATGGAAAACTTGAGATACACAAGCTGGAAGTAGAGACAAGAAAACATGCAATTTTGGACCCTACATTTCAACCTAACCAACCTCTCAACTCTTGTATCCTTCCGCCTCAAAATCATGAATATTCACCAAAACCTGGTAGAAAATGTATTTTCAAACCCTTTTCTTCGATTCTACACCAAAAAGTCAACAAAAAACCGCCATGCAAAAGGGGAAAAAGGGAAAGGGAGAGAAAGACTAAATCACACCATAAATGATTATCTCCCTTGACACAAGTGAAGACTGGGAACTTGACATTTCAAATTCAAACATTCAGAAAAAGTGTTAGCTGTGTGCAGTTCTAAAGAAGTGGTATGAGGAGGTATTATTAACTTACATCAGAATCTATCATAACACATCTCTTAAAACCTTTAACAGCCTTTTCATATTTATGTGTTGTCAAGGCGATACAACCATATGTAAACCAGACAGGTATCTAGGTAAATAAAAAGAAAGAAGAAACTAAAAAAAAATAACTTGATCTTCTAAACCATTTTAATCCTTTAGAGGCTTGATGGAGAAGCGAGGCTAAGTCTCGAATATTCCAGCACCATGGTTACGACAATAAACAATCAATGCACACATCTTGTCAAAACTACAAACAGTGATAACGTCACTCAGAATAAAGTAATTTGATAAAATTTTCAATATATTCATTTTACATTATCTATGTTTGAACTATTAAAACAAGAAAGGCTAGCTCTTTATCTAAATCTTACATAATGTATCTTTAATGTTTTTTAAGACCTGATTGTAATTTCTAATTAATTATGTTCTGTGAAATATATGTGTAGTCCAAATTGAATGGCAGTTGCTCGCATCTGGTTAGTCCAGTCTATATCAGAAGTACCTTTTGACATTTCACTTATGACGCTGAATATTTGCCTTTTACATCAAGACGGAGCATATACAACTAGCACTAGATCATTTGATATCCAATCAGATTAAAATACAGATCTTTAGTGCGTTTCGTTTTTTTTATACTTTCGATGGCCTCTTTGGGAGGTCGCATCTGAGGTCATACGAGCGGCTTTTGACCCTATGACATCACACATTTGATTAATCGATCAGCATTGATGTTTCTAGTGGATTACCCACAGTTCAGTGCACCTCACGCCAAAAGCTAAGCCCTAACAGACCATTACATCATTTAGAATACGTCAATGATAACAACTTTCCCGATCCTAGTGTAGTAAAGACAAGTAAAACAAAATTTTGAACTATAAAAAACTAAACAAAATAGGATCTGTGTTTTAACCAGATTGATAGATATCAGGAGTCCATATTTTCAAGGTAAGATAACAAAATCAATATTGATTGAAATGGACAAATATTTAAAATGCAGATCCTATTTCGTTTCGTTTTTTATAGTTCAAAATTTTGTTTTACTTGTCTTCACTATACTAGCATCTGGAAGAGTTGTTATATAACACGTGTTCTACTCAATGACAGACCTAATGATTCAACGCGCAGATGGTAATGTCGAAGAGTTAGAGCTTAACGTCCTTTTACCTACCTGTAGAGAGTTAATTTATCTACCTGTAGAGAGTTAATTTACCTACCTGTAATGAGTTAATTTACCTACCTACCTGTAGAGAGTTAATTTACCTACCTACCTGTAGAGAGTTAATTTACCTACATGTAGTGAGTTAATTTACCTACCTGTAGAGAGTTAATTTACCTACCCGTAGAGAGTTAATTTACCTACCTGTAGAGGGTTAATTTCAAGAGATTTCTCAAAACAATCTAAAGCTGTTTCGTAATCTTGCTTCGTAAAATACAGAAATCCCATACACCTCATAGATCTAGCACTTCTGTGATTGGATAATTCCCAGGCTTTCTGATACCATTGTACATCATTAGTTACGTCACCAAGGAAACAGTATAAATTAGGCGTTTCCTGTTTGGCTAACTGTTCTCGTATTATTACTTCTACCTGTTGATAAAATAACAAGTTATGTTTACATTTAATTAATCGTCCACACATGCCTGGAAATAAGGCACCTATCACAGACATTGTTCTGGCAAGAATTTCGGTTTTGTCAGGCACAATTCTTCTGGCATCTGGCATTTTGTTTGGCACTGAGGTTTGGAGTCCGCTTGACACAAACTAGGTCATTTCGGGACTGACATATGGTTCAATTTTATTTCAATAATTCGCTTGGGCATAGGGGTCTTTAGCAGTGGGAGGAAACCTGAGGACCCAGAGAAAACCCATGAGGTTGGATAGCCGACCCTACACCTTGTCACGTACAACCGGGGAATCGAAACCACGGCAGTTGACTCAATGACAGGCCTTATGATACAGTGCTTGCACTAACTATTCAGCCATCCAACCCCCCAAGACTTTCTTTGAACGTTTTTACAGGGATTCCATTGATCCAGGGTAGTTAATATTGACATGTACCAAGTGCTAAGAGAGAGAGATAGAAATGGGGTTTAACGTCCACTCGACACAAACTAGGTCATTTCTGGACTAACATCTGGTTTAATTTTATTTCAATAATTCGCTTGCGCATAGGGGTCTTTAGCAGTGGGAGGAAACCGGAGGACCCGGAGAAAACCCACGAGGTTGGACAGGCCCAAGTGCTAAGAATTTAACAAAATATGTGGAGTAAATTAATTGAAACATTAAAATTAGAATATTACCTGATCAAGTTTGCCCATTCTCTGATAACACGGTATAGCTTCATCCCACATCTCAAGAGATTCATATAAATCTTTAGCTTGACTTGTACAACCTAATGACAGTAGTAGATACCCTAACTCTTTCTATAAAACAAATACAAAAACCATTAGCTTGACTTGTACATCCTAACGACGGTAGTAGATACCCTAACTCTTTCTATAAAACAAACACAAAAACCTTTAGCTTGACTTGTACAACCTAATGACAGTAGTAGATATCCTAACTCTTTCTACAAACGAACAAACAAACACAAAAACATTTAGCTTGACATGTACAACCTAACGATCTACTGTAGATATCCTAATTCTTTCTATAAACAAACAAATGAAATGAAATGGGGGTTTAACGTCCTACTGTTCTCCTCTGACTGGGCTAATGAAGACGGTCAGGTATAAAGACATACATGTAAATATTTAGCTTGAATTGTACAGACTTACAGGCTTAGAAAAGAAAATGTAAAAAACAAACAAATATTGACGGCCTATCTGAGTCACGTCAAATAATTACGTGTACGTATGACAAATGGTTCCAATTAAACAGAGGTATATGACATACCAATTAATGAAAAATTTGTAAATTATGGAGAATTCACTGAAGATTTGGTTTCAGCTTCAAAAGATAGGTTGCCACGCAACGAAACATACGCCCACAGCAGCTAAATCGTCCAGGCAGTCAACAAGAGTTGTCAACATTTTTACTTTTTTCAGTAATGAAACATTTATAATACACTAAAATGTGATTAAGAGTAACAACTCATTCAGTAATTATCAGAAAATCATTAGAATTTGTTTTGTCCATGCTAACGATTAGTATACAAAACATTTAACATCATGGATTTAGCTGTTCAAAAATCATTGAAAATCAATATACTTGTTTGTCTCAAGACCTTAAACACTGTGTATCAATCTAAAGTCAATCGAAATGATTATATATAGGCGTAAACACGGTGCATAAATATAAAATCAATCAGATAATAACTACATGTATGGTCTCTAAAGCATCCAAAAGATTTTTCAAAGTGATCAAGGGTAATAAACTCTGGCAGTAATTATGGGAAATCGGTGAAAATCAATAGGCTTCCTCGTCGCATGACCTTAAACACTCTGTATAAATTTAAAGTCAATCGGATATTAACTTAACCTCTAGAGTGTCCATGTGGACGCGGGTCGGTCGTCCGGATGGATGGACGGGGGCAACGACAACATACAACCACGACAAGTACAGTATCATGAAATAACTAATCACAGATCTATTATTTATTTACCTTTAAATTCCAGATACTTGGAACGCGATTAGCGTAGAAAAGTTGTATTCTGTCTATATTACTACTTTCACTTCTACTAATTTGATTAACAAGTTCCTGTAAATATACAAATAGTCAATATTACTTTCATATACATAATTTTACCAACATTCACATACCCTAACCTTATTTACACCTCAGCAACCTTGACGAAAATAGAGTTGGCCTTAACAAATAGATCTAGCCAATTAAATGTGGTTTAACCTCCACCTTGCGACACTGACCAGGCTATTGAAGACGGATGAAAAAAAATATTTTATAAATCAATTACATTATTCTTAGTAAATGTCATGGGGGGTGGATGGCCAGATGGTTAGCACGTGCGCGCTGTATCATAAGGTCTATTATTGAGTCAACTGGCGTGGTTTCGATTACCCGGTTGTACGTGACAAGGAGTAGGGTCGATTGTCCAACCTCGAGGGTTTTCTCCAGGTCCTCCGGTTTCCTCCCACTGTTAAAGACCCCTACGTGAAAGCAATTTATGTCTCGGCTCAATCTGGTTAAAACACAGATCCTATTTCGTTTCGTTTTTATAGTTCAAAATTTCGTTTTACTTGTCTTTACTACACTTGGATCTGGAAGAATTGTTATTTAACTTGTGTTCTGGATGGTGTCAGGGATAAGCCAATGAAACGGTCTGTTACAGCGAGCTTTAGGCGTGTCTTTAACGGAACTGTGCGTAATCCACTAGTAACATCAATGCTGATTGGTTAATCAAATGTCTGACGTCATAGGGTCATAAGTCGGTCTTTTGACCCCTGACGTGACCTATCGTTATAACTTGTCAGATCTTCATGTAATGTTGGCCATCGAAAGTATAAAAAAAAGAAACGAAATATAGATCTGTATTTTAATCGGTCTCGGCTGGATTGAATCTGATTTAAACAAGGCCCATCAGGTTTCTTGGTTACCAATAAAAGATGGCAGCGTCTTGTTACGCTCGTGCAGCATGGATCAATGAAATTTCAGGTTATCATAACTTTGTAAATACTGATATTTCAACTGATATTCCTAATGGAGATTCAACTTTCACAATATTGTAGTGTGCACAGGATTCCTTTAGTACTAAAATGACGCATCAAGTCTTTAAGCTTCAGTAAAAATTAGAGGTTGTTTGAAAAGATGCAACAGACGATCAGCGCCTTTAACATTGATAAAGTAGTAAACAAATAGAGTGGGGACCCTTAGGGAGTATATTTTATCGTTAATACCATCGACTATATAAAGGGGACAGCTGCACATTCTCAATTAAGCCTGAGGAGTTTGAATTAGTCGCTTGCAGAGAGAAATCTATGAAGGCTGGTCGTCACTCTACAGATTTTCAATTTTGATAGGGGGTCACGGTGGCTAAGTGGGTAAGACACTGGCTCGCTAGCCTGGAGGTCGGGTGTTTGATCCCTGCATTGGCCGAGAAAGTTCATCCAGATTTTCCAGCGTGGTTCCCCCTTGTCAGTGATGCAGGACGGGGGGCCTGACAAGGACAGCTGTCTAGTCATTCGGATGGTACGAAAAACCAAGGTCCCGTGAACACATTGGCATGCACGTAAAAGATCCCTTGACAGTTGGAATTCGACATAAAAGTAGGCTGTAGTGCTGCTGTCCGGGCAAAATTTCCCTCATAGCACACTGTATGGCATATGCCTGTCTCATGATACAATAGATGTACTATCTCACCTCCAATTGCATCATAGATCTTTCAACACGTCGTCTACTATCCCTCTCTAACTTAGATCTTAACTTTAAACCAACCACTCCAACATTCCAATTACATAGCTGACTTAATATACACTGTAATAACATGACACAAATATACACTCCATGTAATAAATTTACATAATTATACACTTAAAATAATACAATGATGTCAATATACACTCACAGACGCAGATCCAAGGGAGGGCACACACGGTGCACGCCTCCCTATTTTTTTGCGGTGGCGAACAATTTGCGGGAAAGGGGAACAAAAATATTTACTCCGAAACGAGCCAGTTGGTGAATTGGTTGATTTTCAGTCTGCCTGCCAAGGGCCGGGCTTCGCACTCCCAAGTGGGGGCAGCATTCCCCCCCCCCCTTCTGAAAATCCTGGATCCGTACACGACTCATGATTATTATACACTTAGTGTAATACAATGATGACAATATACACTCATAATTATACACTTAGTGTAATACAATATCAAAATACATTCATTATTATACACTTAGTGTAATACAATATCAAAATACATTCATTATTATACATTTAGTGTAATACAATATCAAAATACACTCATAATTATACACTACAATAATATATACACTGTAATAATATTATAAAGTCTTTTTGGGTTATTTTTGTTTGTCAAGTTATTATTACCTATATTACAATGTTTATTTTGACATATAAACAAATATTGTATGTAATAAAAACTGTGCCGTATATTTAATACAATTCTGTCCATTCTTTAAGAAGGTATTTGTATTTTGGACATGCTTAGTTACATTACATTAAGATAGTATGTGAATGGTCTGGCTCCTTATGCTTTAATGTGTGTGGAATTTCATATTAATAATAGATCATTTTGGGACTAACGTATCGTTCTAGGGGTCTTCCGCACTGGGAGGAACTGAAAAACCCCAGAGAAAACCCATGAGGATAGCAAGGCAACTCTATTGCTTGTCATGTAAGTGTGTGGGATTACAAAAACTATACCAGGACTCAATGAGAGGCCTATCTTAAAGCTACAATTTCATATTTTTAAGTTATATTTTTAAAATTTATTAAAATAAAGCCTTAAAATAGATGGTATCCATAAACAGTCCTACCTTGTTAAAGAATAATCCTATTAATCCTATAATTCACTATTGCCAGTTGAGAAATTGGCAAAAATATCATTTTCAACTTCAAATTCAAATGTTTGAACATAGCTATTCCATGGAGGTAATAGGAAAACAAGGGAGGTAATTGTGTTATTATTTCCTGTGTCAATGATTATTAAGGGTGGGAAATAATGCCCATGATCGTATAATAGTGATTTGATAACCTATTGAGCAAAAGATATAGAAATAATTATGTTTTGACTTTCTTAGAAAATATGAAATTCTCGCCTTAAGCAAATGTTTTAGATGATTCGACGATCAACCCCTTATAAATAATAAGATGACTTACACTTAAATATGTTAAAATTTCTTCATCAGTTAATCGTTCACTGGCCAAACTTCTTCTATACGCTTCCCTAGAAATTATAATATATAACCATGATATAACAGCTTAACTAGCAATTATAATATATAACCATTATATAATAACATAAAAGCTTCTATAAGCTTCCCTAGAAATTACAATATATACTATTCAAAAAAAGTAGGGGATATTTGATTTTGGGGGCATAATACTAAAATATGCAAATGACTACGAAAAAAGTCACTATAGAACCTAACAGAAGAAACATTTCCAGTTACATGTGACGCCCAAACGCACCAATAGATACCGCATGGAATGCAGGTGATGCTTGGGATCATCATGGGGGTCCGACCCAAGATTTGCACGACTCTGACTTTGAATGTTACAGTCATTGTGGCATTGAATTCCAGGGTGGAAACATCAGTTTAATTGTTTTAGTGACCAGAAAACAAATTTTGATATGCGTCGGCTTACCCAAAATGAAAGGTTACGTGCCCTTGGCATGCTACAGATCGGCACAACACAGGCGGTTGTGGCGCGGACGATGAATGTTTCTCAGTCTGTCATAAGCAGGCTATGGTCCAGATACCGTGATACACAATCTGTACAGGACAGACCACGCCCAGGTCGACCAAGGGCGACAACTCAAGCCCAGGATCGATTTATCCGTACCTTGGCCTTGAGAAATCGTGTCATCACAGCAAATCAGATCAGCGCTCGTCTTCAAACAGACACTGGTGTGAGAGTGAGTGGCCAGACGATTCGGAATCGACTGCATAGGGGTCACCTTCGCGCCCGACGTCCTCGCGTGATCCCTTGTTTGAGAGATCATCACATTCAAGCAAGACGTCGTTGGTGTAGGGATCGTCAACACTGGGATAATCGACGCTGGAGCAATGTGATGTTTTCAGATGAGTCAAGGTTGACTGTTGATTTTTTGGACAGACGTAGGAGGGTGTGGCGTTGTCGAAACGAGCGCTTCCAAGACGTTAACGTCATCAGACATGATCGATTTGGGGGTGGTTCTGTTATGGTGTGGGGAGACATCACTGTTGCTGGAAGAACGGCTTTACATGTTGTTGCAGGGCGTGTTACAGGCCAGTACTACCGGGACAACATCTTGGCAGTCCATGTTGTGCCGTTCGCACGACGTCATCTTCCAGGATGACAACGCAAGATGTCACAGGGCCAGGATCGTTACAGGTTACCTCCAACAACAGAACATCACCACATTACCTTGGCCAGCACTGAGTCCCGACCTCTCCCCCATCGAGCATGTCTGGGACATGCTTGGACAGAGGTTACGTCAACGTCAACAACGTCCTGCCAATGTCCAAGAACTTGCTGCTGCGTTGCAACAGGAATGGGACAATCTGGACCAAAATGACCTTAGACGTCTCATTAGGAGTATGCCACGTCGGATCAATGCTTGTTTGGCAAACAGAGGAGGATTTACCCGTTACTGACTTGGTTGTGATGCTGTGGTAACTTTGCTGTTTGACCCCGGGTATCATTTTACCCTTATAATGGTCAGTCTGTGCCTTACTTAGTCTTACGATCATTTGGAATAAATCGATGAATGTGAACTTCATTTCATTTTGTCATTTGTTTCTTCGTCAGTTTCATTAGGTGACTTTAATAACACTTAAAAATCAAATATCCCCTACTTTTTTTGAATAGTATATAACCATTGTATTACAATATAAAAGCTTCTATACGCTTCCCTAGAAATTATAATATATAACCATCATATAATAATATAAAAGCTTCTATAAGCTTCCCTAGAAATTATAATATATACCCATTATATAATTATATAAAAGCTTCTATATCCTTCCCTAGAAATTATAATATATAACCATTGTATAACAATATAAAAGCTTCTATATCCTTCCCTAGAAATTATTATATATAACCATTGTATAACAATATAAAAGCTTCTATACGCTTCCCTAGAAATTATAATATATAACCATTATATAATAACATAAAAGCTTCTATAAGCTTCCCTAGAAATTATAAAATATACCCATTATATAATTATATAAAAGCTTCTATATCCTTCCCTAGAAATTATAATATATAACCATTGTATAACAATATAAAAGCTTCTATATCCTTCCCTAGAAATTATAATATATAACCATTGTATAATAATATAAAAGCTTCCCTAGAAATTATTATATATAACCATTATATAATAATATAAAAGCTTCTATATCCTTCCCTAGAAATTATAATATATAACCATTGTATAACAATATAAAAGCTTCTATATCCTTCCCTAGAAATTATTATATATAACCATTGTATAACAATATAAAAGCTTCTATACGCTTCCCTAGAAATTATAATATATAACCATTATATAATAACATAAAAGCTTCTATAAGCTTCCCTAGAAATTATAAAATATACCCATTATATAATTATATAAAAGCTTCTATATCCTTCCCTAGAAATTATAATATATAACCATTGTATAACAATATAAAAGCTTCTATATCCTTCCCTAGAAATTATAATATATAACCATTGTATAATAATATAAAAGCTTCCCTAGAAATTATAATATATAACCATTATATAATAATATAAAAGCTTCTATATCCTTCCCTAGAAATTATAATATATAACCATTGTATAACAATATAAAAGCTTCTATATCCTTCCCTAGAAATTATAATATATAACCATTGTATAACAATATAAAAGCTTCTATATCCTTCCCTAGAAATTATAATATATAACCATTGTATAACAATATAAAAGCTTCTATATCCTTCCCTAGAAATTATAATATATAACCATTGTATAATAATATAAAAGCTTCCCTAGAAATTATAATATATAACCATTATATAATAACATAAAAGCTTCTATACGCTTCCCTAGAAATTATAATATATATCCATTGTGTGATAATATAAAAGATTGCACATTTAATGATTAATCTTGTAAGATTTAGATAAAGAGCTGGTCGTTCTTGCTATAATTGTTAACAAAATAGATCATCAAAAATTTAATATATTGAAAATTTCAGTCAAATTACTTTATTCCGATTGCCAAGTACCGTTGCTTCGATAATAAAAAAAAAGTCTCAATCATTTTAAATGGTGATCTTGTTTTCGTCCATTTAGCTCTTACATAATGCATCTTTAAAAATAATTTATTCGTTTATACTGTGCAACTAGAAAATCAACCCAACAGCTCCTCTAAATGAATATTCAACCATATTGCAGCTATTTGAGAATTTTATATGTATACTATGAACATTTGTTTTTCATCCTACATTTTCCTTGAACCAGGCTTAAAAAATCGTTTCTTCTCAAATCCTTAAAATCCTCCTAAGGATTCAGAGTTTAGATTGGCTAGTACAGATTTGAATTATTATCCAGTATTTTAAGTATTTATGAATAAGGCTCCTGAACATTTAAATATTTTCTACTCACATGCAACCAATGACGATACTTTGTTCTAAGGGAGTTAACTGTGGAGCGAACAGATGATCTTTATCTGTGAAATTAATCTGATTTAAAACTGTATCATCATCCAGTTGCATAACCTGAAATATGGGAGAAATGAAAATGGGGGTTAACAATGTAACCTGAGTATCATTTAATCTTGTGTATGTAGCATTAATTTATTTCTCATTCATTCAATATCAAATCTTTGCTTAAAAACTCGCAAAAAATCGTTAAAATGACCAAAATTCATTTAATTTCTACTTGTGTCGAGTTTAAAGCTGACCATTCAGTTTTTATAATGAGTGTCCAATTTACATTTCTCAATTTTCATTTCTCAATCACTGTTAAAAATAAACAACCTAATTGATTATTGATGTATAATGATTAAGTTTGGTTTAAACATATTTTATTACCACAAAGTAAATGGATCGGATGTTTTGAACAGTGGTCAGGAAATTCAATGCTTGTAAATTGAACACTAATTATCAAAATTTATCAGTCAGCTTTAAACTGGACACAAGTACAAATTAGATGATTTGGGGTGATTTTAAAACAAAGATTTGATATTAAACGAACGTGAGAGAAATTAGTGCTAAATACACAAGATTAAATGATACCCAGGTTTCAATGTAACCTCATTCTGTTCTGCATTGACTGATTTAATGAAGATAGCCAGATGCCATTCAGTGTGCTATTGCTCAGAAGCGACACTACAGCCAACAGCGGAAGTGAACCCATGACCTCCAGGCTAGGGAGCCAGTATCTCACTTACTAAGCCACCATGGCTCCCACATACGTATGTGAGAACAGATATTAATATATTTATGACACGTTACAATGAGTACCCTCTCCAAGTTTTCAACCAGAATAGCAACAAATATAGGCAAGCAATAACAACAAATCATTGGTATATTTGTAAGGCAATGGGGTTTAATGTATTTTTCTGCACCTACAGGGCTATAAGTGAAGTAATACCTTAGGTAATGAAACATTTTCGTCAGGTTCAAGTCCAACCTTTTCTTTTGACCTTTTAATCTCGAGTGCAAGTTGAGCTTTCTCATCTTGTTGATAACGGGTTCTCTTACCCATGGCTCCTACAAAATAAACATTAATTATACTCGCTGATTGTCATGTTAATTATACTCGCTGATTGGCATGTTAATTATACTCGCTGATTGTCATGTTAATTATACTCACTGACTGTCATGTTAATTATACTCACTGACTGTCATGTTAATTATACTCGCTGACTGTCATGTTAATTATACTCGCTGACTGTCATGTTAATTATACTCACTGACTGTCATGTTAATTATACTCACAGATTGTTGTGTTAATTATACTCACTGATTGTCATGTTAATTATACTCACTGACTGTCATGCTAATTATACTCACTGACTGTCATGTTAATTATACTCACTGATTGTCATGTTAATTATACTCGCTGACTGTCATGTTAATTATACTCACTGACTGTCATGTTAATTATACTCGCTGACTGTCATGTTAATTATAATCACAGATTGTCATGTTATTTATACTCACAGATTGTCATGTTATTTATACTCACTGATTGTCATGTTAATTATACTCACTGATATCGTCAAGTTAATTATACTTGCAGATTGTCATGTTAATCAACCTTTTTACAAATGACAACAATATAGTGTACAGTATGATCTAATGTTCATTTTTCTAATAACACTATGGACATAACCAAACTAAAATACAATTTATCATGGAAAAGAAAAAAATATTTGAGTTTCTTTACAGAGCATATTTTAATACTAGTCACTACGGTCACCAGCTTCCTGTGCTCATTTTTATTATAGGCTATCACGTTCGATAGCATTCTTTGTAATACATCATTAAAGAACCTCATAAAGTTATAAAGTACTGTAGACATTCGCAAGTACCATGTGAGAAAGAAATTAAATTCATGTGAGAAATAAATTAAAGTGAGAACGAAGTAAGTAAGAAAAGAAATAAAATTCATGTGTGAAAGAAATTAAATTTGTTTGTGAAAGAAATTAAATTCACGTGTGAAAGAAATTAAATTCACGTGTGAAAGAAATAAAATTAAAGTGAGAAAGAAATTACTGTGAGAAAGAAAAGAAATTACTGTGCTATATGTTACAAACCTGTTAAATGCATTTCAAGACCTGAGAGTTTTTTTGCCTGGTTAAAATGATCTTGACCTTGTTTATATTCATAATAAATATGACAGAGATGACCAGCCTCTAGATGGAATTCTATAACTTGGTTCCTGATAATAAAATAAAAGTAGAAATTATACAAATGAGAAATGAAAGGAAGATGGGCTTACACCATCTATTATATTGTGCTATGAGGGGAATTTGACCGACCAAAGCGGCATTGCATTTTACTTTTATTACAAATTCCAACTGCCAAGGAATCTTTAAGTGCACTACCAATTTGTGCACAGGACCTTGTTTTTTGTTTTGTTCCACAGATGAAATGAAATGGGGTTTAACGCTCTACTGTTCTGCTCCGATTGGGCTAATGAAGACTAGCATACGCCATACAATGTGCTATGAAGGAAATTTTGCCTGGGCAGCGGTGCTATAGCCTACCCTTATACTGAATTCCAACTGCCAAGGGATCTTTTACGTGCACGCCAATGTGTACACAGGACCTCAGTTTCTCGTCCCATCCCAACGACTAAACGGCTGTCCTTGTCAGGCCCTCCGTTCTGCACCACTGACAAGAGGAAACCACGTCGGAAAATCCTGATGAACTTTCTCGGCCAACACCGGGAGCGAACCCGCAACCTCCAGCAGTGATTAAGCCATGAATATTCAGGGGAAGACCAACGACTTTCACCAAGGTTTCCATAAATCGTTGGTATTCCCCTTTAACCTGTTAACTGCGTAGGGCGTTATATAACGTCCTGGACAACTGCCACTCACCGTGTGTAGGACGTAATATAACGCCCTCGAGGTATTTTCCCCAACCTATTCTTCGAACACGATCGCAGCATGTGTAGGACGTTATATTACGCCTGGTCGAGGAAATCTAATTGAAGGGAGACAACTCTATTTACCGTTAGTTTTAATATGGTTTGAGACTATTAAAATTTGTATTCAGGAATAAAAAGGTCCAAAAATGACGTTTTTCGTCAAATTAATTACACAATAGGGGGTAGTTAACGTTTTAAAAACTACGCAGTTAAGGGGTTAAATATTTTTTTGCATGATTACTCACGTATATTGATCATGTGTAAATAATGGTTCTTGTTTCACGATAGACTCTATTAATTCTAATACAGTTGATCTTAATGTTGGGGCACGATCATCCAGTACTTCTTGTTGTATATATAAACATCTCAATAACCACCATTTAGATGTCTGGAATGTAAGAGACAAAAATATGTAATAGACCATACCTGGAAGCTTGTCAGTCCTCTTAATACCTCCATGAATTCAAAAGTGCTCTTTCTTTTTGAGGGGGATTCGATGGCCAAATGGTTAGCCCATGTGAGATGTATCATAAGGTCTGTCATTGAGTGAACTGGCATGATATCGATTCTCCGGTTGTACATGACAAGGAGAAGGGTCGCCTGTCCAACCTCATGGGTTTTCTCCGGGTACTCCAGCTTCCTCACACTGCTAAAGACTCTCTCTCTCTTTCTCATCTCTCTCTCTCTCTCCTCTCATCTCTCTCTCTCTCCTCTCCTCTCTCTCTCCTCTCATCTCTCTCTCTCTCTCCTCTCTCTCTTCCTCTCTCTCTCTCTCTCTCTCTCAATGAATAAATAGAGATTTGTTCATCCCCTTAATACTATACCCACAAGCGATATACAATAATTAGCCCTAGCTATTTTCCATTTTAGTTCAGTTCCATCAAACCGGACGTCTGATTTTGTTATGTAATGATCCAAATAATCTGGTTCCATGAAAAAGAATCAGAGGAAAGTGGGTTTTTTGGCTTACTCTTGAAAAACGTCTGAAATTAATACTCCCCACACAATTCCCTGCTCTTATTGAACTAATGAAGCATAAAGTACAGTGTGCCTACTCTTATTTCAAATTCCAACTGTCACGGGTTCTTTTTCCGTGCACGCTAATGTGTACACATGACCTCGGTTTTTCGTCCAATCCGAACAACTATAAGGCCCTCTGTCCTACACCACTGACAAGGGGGAACCATGCTGGAAAACCCGATGACCTTTCTCAGCCAATGCCATGATTGAACAGATTAGTGAGCCAACATCCTATTCACTGAGCCACTGTTTTGGGTGGATTCAGCTACTAAAAGATTAAATAAATTTTGATAATATAACTTACATGTAAATGAGAGAGGAAATCTCTAGATTCTAATAGTATAATATTAGCTATATATAAATACGGGAGATATCTAGTTAAATTATACACAGCTTCACCGTCAACACTTAAATCACTTAAACCACGTTTATTTACCTGAAACATACAACAACACCTGTACAGGTATGTACATCAACAACAAAATCAAAGCTTTTAACAGGGAAATATCTTCTGTAATGGCTGGGACCTCAAATTAATGATGCTCTAATTCTATCTGGTCATAGAAATACAGAAAATAGCAATTCTGAGAAATTTTCAGTCAGCAAAAGGCACAAATGTCAAATACTATATTGAGTTGCTGTGTGTACAAACTTTCATAAAGAAATCTTGAATAGTTTATGAGATATGCTTCGAAATATAAATTGGATATATAAAACTATGTCAAATTTGTTTCCGTGGAAACACAAAGACAATTCAATTCGAAAATGTTTTAATTTAGCAAAGGTACAAGTACTACAGGTTGATGTGTGCAATGTAAATAATATTTACTGTATTACCATGACAACGGTGGTGTTTAATTATTTTTACCCTATCACAACAACGTTGGTGTATAAATTATATTTACCGTATCATGGCAATATTGGTGTATAAATTATATTTACCGTATCAGGACAACAGTGGTGTATAAATTATATTTACCATGACAATGTTGGTGTATAAATTATATTTACCATGACAATGTTGGTGTATACATTATATTTACCGTATCAGGACAAAGTTGGTGTATAAATTATATTTACCGTATCACGACAGCGTTGGTGTATAAATTATATTTACCGTATCACGACAGCGTTGGTGTATAAATTATATTTACTGTATTACCATGACAATGTTGGTGTATAAATTATATTTACCGTATCACATTGGTGTATAAATTACATTTACCGTGACAATGTTGGTGTATAAATTATATTTACCATGACAATGATGGTGTATAAATCATAATTACCGTATCACGACAGCGTTGGTATATAAATCATATTTACCGTATCACGACAGCGCTGGTGTATAAATTCTGTAGGTAATGATGAAGTTAAAGGTCCTAACCAATTATTCTGTACAAAGAGCTGTAGAGATGCCACGCCCACTAATAAAATCTCCAGTTCCCTGAAACATATCAAATAAAATGAAATAGGGTTCTACTTCCTAGTGTTCTCAACCAAGCAGACTATTGGCGACTGATATAAACCACACAGTGTGCTTCATGAGAGAGACATTTTGCTGAAACAGGCGTTGTTCCAGCCAATGCTAAGGGTTTTTTTATTTGCATGTCAATGTGTGCACAAAGCATCAGTTTTACGTCCCATCAGAATGAACAGACACATTTCCTTGTCAGATTCAAACTACATTAAAATAAAGTTGTTTTGTTATGGAAAAATTTATTGACGGCTTACTAAATTTTTGTCTCCATAAAAATGTTCTAGTTCTCTTTACTGACATTCTCCTTATTGATAAGTATGTGAGTGACAAAGTATGCTACGGCTAGAAAGTGGTACACATGGGACTTTGGTTTTGATTCCATCCAAACAAGGTTCTTCCTTGCCAGGCCCTTGATCCTGCAGCATTGACTAGGGAACCCTTACTGCAAAATCCTTAGAAACTTTCTGAGATCAAACCAGGGACCTCTTGGATTTTCAGCCAGTTTTGTATTGGTCGATTCCTTCCATTTTAAGAGAGAGAGAGAGAGAGAGAGAGAGAGAGAGCACTCAACACAAACTAGGTCATATAGGGACTAACACATGGTTCAATTTTATTTCAATAATTCGTTTGCGCGTAGGGGTCTTTAGCAGTGGGAGGAAACCGGAGGACCCGGAGAAAACCCACGAGGTTGGACAGGCAGCCCTACTACTTGTCACGTACAACCGGGGAATCGAAACCCCAAAAGTTGACACAATGACAGACCGTATGATACAGCACTCACGTGCTGACCATTCGGCCATCCAAACCCCATATAGAAACAACAAATGAAAGGGCAGCATGCAATACTTACGCTGTGTGAAGATCTGTATTTTCACTGTGTAACAAGTTTTCAACATTATTCTTTATCAATAAAACCAAATCTTCCGTATCTTTGGGATTTTCTCGTAATAATTTTTCAGCTGTCTCACTTTTTAAAATATTTTCATATTCTCCATTTAGATATTCCACTACCAAGAGATTAATATTGCTGCTTTCTACAATATACATAAATACAAGATGAACAAGATACAAATACAACAAGAACAACATAAAAATACAGATGAACAACATACAAATGCACAAGATGAAAAATTGTAACAAGTAAAGAATAATGAAATAATAATAATATCGTCATTTATAAAGCGTGTTAATACTGAAGAAAACAGTTTCTAAGGCGCTGTTGGTTTTTATATTCACTGATTATTTACAAATCAGGGTTTTGAAATAAGAATGTTTTGAGTTGAGATTTAAAATGGCCCACAGACGGTAGTTATTTCATTGACTGTGGTAGTCTATTTTATAGAAAAAGACCAGCAAAATACACTAGGGACAAACTGGATGGTTTTTGATGAATCTTGATGGTATTTAACACTTTCAGCATGGCAATCTATTAACTGAATATGTGTATTAGATTATAGATGGTAAGCTCAGTTTCTTTCCTTTTTTCATCAAATCTGAATGATACCCGGTCCCTAGTGATAAAAGGCACATTTTCCAAGTTGTAAGTTAATAGCTGGAGATTTTAGAAGATGTTTTTTCTGAGAATGGAGATTTCAGCTGGTAGTAAAGGGTACTACTACAAAACTTTTTATATAAGATGGAGCTTGGCCGTTTAACGCTTTGAAGATGAAGAGGAGTAACTCGAACTTAATTCTTTGGTGAATTCCGAGCCAATGTAAAAATTGCAATACAAGGGGGAGATGCGATGATGGTTTAACATCCTACTTTTCTATAACATCTGGACTAATGAATACTGACATACGTCCATGCAGTGTCCTAGCTAGACAGCAACATTTCCACCTACTCAATTGTGATCCAAGGATATTCCCAACCTAGTTTTTTTTGGAACAGTCTCTCGACGAGTGAGCCTCCGTGTCTGTCCTTATTAAGCTGCCATATGAAAATATCGCTATTTTTAAACCACTCTACTCCATCACTGTACTCAGTTGAGTATGCCAGCGCAGCTTGAGATCCCCACCTACAGAATGATATGAAAAGAATCGATATGGTCCAACGTCGAGCCGCAAGATATGTCGTCAACAACTACACACAAACAGCTAGTGTAACAGACATAATAAGTCATTTAGCAAGGACTCCGCTGGACATCAGACGAAAACAAGCAAGGCTGATTATGCTTTATAAGATCCACAACAACCTCATTAACATCACAACAGACAAGCTAATCCCACTAAATAGGACAACTAGACACATATGCACCCTCAAACTTTTCAAATTCCATCTGCCTGGAATGACACCAAGAAATTCTCCTTCTTCCTAAGAACAATAAGAGACTGGAATGCTTTACCACCAGACATTCCATCCTCCGACACTCTCGAGATCTTCAAGTCCAGGGTGTCTGGGGCTCTGTGAGCTTCAACACCACGTCATTTTTATCCTGTTTTTAACTTTTCATCCTGTTCTTAATTTTTCATCGTCATGCCGGCCATGCGCAACCCCCGCCGTGTCAAAACGATCAACCATGATTGTGGACACTACCTGCCGTAGGCGTAGAAGTAGAAGGCCTTGCCTTGTCCTCTATTCACAACGCGGAAATCCTTTGAGGCTTTTAGATGGCTGTGGGTATAGACAGTTTGAGCAGGTCACTATGGGTACTAGGGCTGGAAAAAAACTCTTGACTTGAATCTTTGAATGGGATTGGGGCTTAATTAATATAATAAAATGTATAGTCATGGACTATCATGGAGGAGTCGTGCCACCGATTTGTACAATTTGTTTTTCGTGAGCCACAACATTAGCATTAAGAGTGAAAATAAATTATAGATACGAACCTTCTTTAATAAATGTCTTAATGTGGCTGATAACTGCCACTTCTTGATTCAAAATATTGGCCATGCTGTTCTTGAAATAGTTGAAAACTCTTATTGCGTGTTGTTCATGGGGGCTGACATATTGGATTGGACTTCTGGGAGGCAAACAGTTGAGGGGAAATAACTCTGTTTAGTGACTCAGGATTCAGACCACAATTCATTAAAGTTAACTTCGATTTTAAATGCAATCCAACTACGGTCCAAGCAAGAAAATCACCATAGTAAGCAAAGAAAAAGGGAGAAATAGAAGACGTCTACTTGACTCAATGCTTTGATAATTTTGAGACTAACACAGGGTATTTTTCATTTCAATACCGGTAGTTACTAGTGTTTTATAAGGTCCATTCTGCAACAGTAGAGGTTTGGGGTACTCTTTGTCGAATTCAAACTTCTAAATATTCCTTTACATGCACGAAAACCTGTACATAGGGCGATCTTGGGTTTTTCATCCCTTCCAAACAACTAGGCACACCTTCTTCCTTGTTGTCCCCACAGGCAACACCCCCGACAAGTAAGACCAGAAGTTCCTTCTCGGCCCACACGAACATCTGAAACTGGGGCATTGCGATCAAGAGACCATTGCCGGGACTAATGGGGCTAATATCAGCAGAAAATCTTTCAGTTGCACTAAAATGTTAGAAAAATCGTTTACATCTAAGAAGCAGATTTAACATGAATGATTTTCGTCAAGAAATTTAAAACGTGAAACAATTTTAAATTATATATTGTTTATTTCAATTTGATTAAAATAAACACATTGGGTTTTTTTTCTTCTTTAAATACACAGATATTTACACAATAAAACTACAATAAATTATAGATACACATTTACTTTACTTCAGTGAAAACACAAAAATATGTAATGCTGTGGAATCTCTGGAAATTAGTGATTAGACTTAAAGATACTATCCCAGAGAAGTATTTATCAGGTGATTATTTCCAATAAAATTATGGCAATTTTGGTATGTGGCAAGTAGAAACACCAATGGAGCTCATACAAATATGTAAGGATTTCCCGAATCGGCAACCCAACAATTAGGGACTGTAAAATAGAGATTATTTGTAAATCGAACATTTTATTGGTTATCTATTATTTTAGGTACTGCATGAAATCATACGAATTGACTTCCATCTATTCCAAGCAAACATGCCCATCAATGGAGTTAACTCTAATATGTTTCCCTTTACCATTAGAAAACTGTAACTGTCGGTCTCATATAGAATATTCACATTAATACGTGTAAGTGTAGATCTTCTCGACAATAAACTTTAAAGCACAATATGAAACATTTATTTCATATCTTGTTTATACAGGGGTACACAAACAATTGATGACAATACAGTAAACTTCGCATAAGTTGGATCTAAGTGGACTGACCAATTTTATCCGAGTTAAGTGAAGATCTGAGTGAGCCGAAGACCGAAATTCAATCTTAGCTCGATTAGAAATAAACTGCAAGAGCCAGATAATAATTGATTCAAAGACACATTTCAAGCTTTTGTTTGTATGTGTGAGTAGATAACTTCCATTTTGTCGCCATCTTTGAAAAATGTCCTAAAAATTTTCCCGGAAAGTGTCTCGAACAGCAGACAGCGAGTTTCGAATTTTCCAGGAAAATTATATTATTGCGTCGCGTCAAATAGGGTGATTTGGGTCAAAATGATAGAGGAAAGTATTTTGGGGCTCTGTGCATGGAATACCTAACCGTGTTTTATACCATCGGGACAAAACTGACAGTGACATTCTGAACATACTGCCGATCCGACTTAGGCGAAGGAAAAAAGCCGGAATTAGATCAAATGGACCAAACATTCTGATCCGAGTTGAGCGAAGATCCGACTTACGCACAGAAATTTAATAACAAAAAACGTGCAGGATTAAGGGGCCAATTGACTTCATCCGAGTTGAGCAAAGATCCAACTTATATGAATCTGACTTATGTGAGGTTTACTGTATCTATAGCATTTTAATTAACTGGCAAAAACATGGTAGGCATTAAACAGATTGCAAAAAAAAACAATTACATAGCTTAGTACGTTAACCCTAACTCTCGAATTCCGGATAGATGAAATGACCTCCTCCAAGGAGCCTGATTTATCTTCTCCCCAAACGGCCTGGCCCCGAGTTTACAAAACGTTCTCAGAATTAAGTTAACATTTTACTCAAAATTGTTTGCCTTATTTTAACTAAAATATAGCCCTTTATAAAACTTTTATTGTTTTAATGTATCAAATACATCAATAAGAAACTATATGTGCAAAGTTTTATGTTCCTGGATCAAAGATATTTCTCATGAACAGTGATTGAAAGTTGAGTAAATTCTTAATTTAAGTCTGAGAATGCTTTGTGAACTTGGGGCCTGATCTAGTCTGTCAACACCAAATATGGAATCTCATTACTATACAATAATTTCGTATCTGTTGACGACAGATCACCGTTAAAAGCCAAATACCGGTATATATATAAATTACACCGTGAATTTCAACGACTTAAGATTCTGAAGAACTCGGAGTTAAAGTACGAACAGAACGACTGCTTTGATTGGATGAAGGTCTCTTATCGCAAGATGGTGGTCGTGGTACAGGAGTTATCTCCCCTACATCACTGTTACAATCAGAGAACGACTCGATAGTCATACTACTGCTATTATTATTGTCTTGTAAACTGTTCCGTATAATTTGAATGGAGCCCGGATCACCAGAAGAACCATGTCGACCACTGCTTGTTGGACGGACAATTTCATTATTCAGTCCTTGTGAAATTAAAAATGGACTTTTACTGATTTCAGGTAAAAATGGCCGCTTTTCGTATTCTGGTTTATAAGTTTCACTTTGAGAGGAGAAAATATTCTGATTATATTCTTCAAAACTAGATTGTCGAGATCGTGAATTTCTGAGATGGCTGTCGCTTGTTGAATGCTTGTGTGTGATGTTTATGTTTTTGATTGCTTCATCATCGACTTTCTGCTCGGCAACCACTCTCCACGTTTCAGCAGATATTGGACCCATTTCTTCTTCTGAAAATAAAAAAGATGAAAACTCAATTATTATCAATTTATGTTTATTATCCATTTTTTAAGAATGATTCGTTTGATAACATTTGTTGATAATGGATGTTTCTCCTTTCCATATATACCAAAATTGCCATACTTTTATTGAAAATAAACACCCAATAAATACTTTTCTGGGAAAGTATCTTTAAATTGCAATTGACCAAACACTGTTTATGTGTATGTCAATGTCTCAGCCCCATAGCCACCGCCTATAATGAGTGAGGGGGATCACGGTGGCTAAGTGGGCAAGACGCTGGCTCGCTAACCTGGAGGTCGGGTGTTTGATCCCTGCATTGACCGAGAACGTTCACCCAGATGTTCCGGCGTGGTTCCCCCTTGTCAGTGATGCAGGACAGAGGGCCTGACAAGGACAACTGTCTAGTCATTTGGATGAGAGAAAAAAACAAGGTCCCGTGTACACATTGGCGTGCACATAAAAGATCCCTTGGCAGTTGGAATTCGATATAAGAGTAGGCTGTAGTGCCGCTGTCCGGGCAAAATTCCCCTCATAGCACACTGTATAGCGTATGCCCTTCTTCATTAGCCCAGTTTGGAGCAAAACAGTAGGACGTTAAACCCCATTTCATTTCATTTCATTTTTATAATGCGTGAAAACTGGTCTTTAAAATTCCCAAAGGTTTTCCATTTCGTGATTCAAACCTGCGAGATTCTATATAACCTCGGCCCCCCAGGAATTTCGAAAAAATATAAATGCATGATGTTTTCAAAATTTTGTGAACACCTTTTCTTTAAGTTCATGGACTGAAACTCAACACAGTACTTCCTTTTAAAATCAGCTCTATAAATACCCCGAACCTACATATCGAAAGAGAGAGAAATAAATGAACTAACCTTCATCAGTTTCTTCTTCGACAGATGAAAGCTTGCTACTGATTGGACAATAAGCTTCAGCTAGTAATTTTTGTAAGACATCATGAGGAAGAACAGGTGGGTTGTCATAGAGACTAGATCTAGATGATGATTGGACTGATCTGTGGAAACACAATAATATCATTCATTAAACATACATTATGCAAGAGCTAAATCTGCCTATTGCAGGTCTTTCTTTAGGCCTGACATGTTATCTACATTATTAATTAGACATTAATTAACTTATCTAGACCATAATCAACTCTCAATGGCATCGCTGCGATGTTTATTGGATTACGTTCCGATTTACTGTTCGACTTCCATTCATAATTAAATCGAGTAATCGAGACTATGTTTTTTATCCTAGTAATGATGATTGAGGCTAGCCCCACTATTCATTCGCTAAAATCTTGGTTCATAGTGGATCAATTTGACTGAAATTTTCAGCAAATTGCCTTTACAATATCTAGTTTTTAACTATTGTAGCAAGAATTGCCAGCTCTTTATCTAATCTCCCATAATGTATCTTTAACATAATGTATCTTTAACATAATGTATCTTTAACATAATGTATCTTTAACATAATGTATCTTTAAGAAAAAAAACCCAGATAGATTAAATATATCCTGACAAATTCAGAAAACTTGGATATATGTGCTGGTTTTTGCCACTGCAGTCACGATAGGTCAATATATACCAAGCAAACAACAGAAACAATGAATAATTGGTATTTTTAGTCTTGTCGATCTCGATGAAATAAGACTTAAGTTAAGATTTTACTCAAAATTGTTTCTCTTATTTTGACTAAAAGAGTGACAGGTTACTTAATGAAGCAAAAAAAAAAAAAAAAAAGAATCGTGAAAAATCTATTTAGCATTTTGCATTGCAATACACGAATCGTGAGAAGGTGAATTGTGATACATCGATTCAACGATATATCGTGCAAGAACTATTAGATATAGAAATGACTATTTGTTTTGGTACTAACCTGGGAGTAGTCTCGGGTAACGAGTCATTTTCTGTCATACATGATGTCCTTGACATTGATCTAGCACAATCTTCTAATAAATCATTTAACTGATCCCCAGATAAACTCGGTGTTTCAAACTATATACAAGAAACAAAATATTCATATCAATAAAAACATAAACCGACTAATCTGTGCCAGGGCGAAATGACAGGTACTACATCGATTGTAGTAGACAAAGCCCATGCTTGCCGGGCATATACATTGATAAAAAAAACAACATTTCACGGCCACCAAACATGCCTGGATACAAGGTCATTTGATTTTGAAAAGAAAGAGAGAGAGAAATAGGATTTAACCTCAACTCGACACGTACTAGGTCATTTCGGGACTAACACAGGATTCAATTTTTGCAGTGGTTGGAAACCCGTAAAAAACCCACGAGGTTGGACAGGCGATCCTCCTTCTTGTCACGTACAAGCGGGGAATCTAAACCACGTCACTTGACCCGATGTAAAGAGCTGGACAGTGGAAAACCTGACCTGTTCTGCTCCCATTACCATCCATTTTTCGATAACAACATTTTGGGAGTAAACAATGAAAAATCATATACACAGATTTAATATGCAATAAACCGACTTGGTGACCTTGATGTGAGCTTACAAAGATGACCATGCCATGCTTTCAAAAGTTATAACAGCAAATAGTGTGAAAGGAACGGGTTGCATTAAGTGAAGATTTGCATTTGAAAAATCATACGTTCATTAATAATGAAAAATTGTTGAGGGCTCTTTTACGTGCACGCCACCATGACTAGAAACTGTTCCTTATCAGGCCTTCTGTCCTGCGCTACGGACAAGGGAAAACCACGCTTGATAATCCCTTCTTGATTAAAACCGGGACCGAACCACAGACAACCCATCTAATGAGCGAGCCTCTTATGTGCTGAGTCACCGTGGCTCTAAGTAATGGTATGTCCACAACTTCGTCCACTTGTTTCCAGCAGAGCGTGAAATGAAATGGGGTTTAACGTCCTACTGTTCTGCTCCGAACTGGGCTAATGAAGACGGGCATACGCCATACAGTGTGCTATAAGGGAAATTTTGCCCTGACAGCGGCACTACGGCCTAATCTTATATCGAATTCCAAGTGTCAAGGGATCTTTTACGTGCATGCCAATGTGTACACTGGACCTCGGTTTTTCTTCCCATCCGAACGACTAGACAGCTGTCCTTGTCAGACCCTCCTTCCTGCATCAATGACAAGGGGAAACCACGCCAGAAAATCTGGATGAACTTTCTCGGCCAATGCAGGGATCGAACACCCGACCTCCAGGCTAGCGAGCCAGTGTCTTACCCACCGTGATCCCCCTTCCACCAGAGCCGGAAAATCTGGATGAACCTTCTCGGCTGATGCAGGGATCGAACACCTGACCTCCAGGCTAGCAAGCCAGCGTCTTACCCACCATGATACCCCTTCCATCAGAGCACCTGTTTTATACCTGTCACTATTTACCTGCATTTCTCGAGGGTTACTAAACAACGCCAATTCTTCTTCAATTTTCTTTAATTTTTCCTTCATTTCTCGTTGTTCTTTAGTTTCAACTAATGCCCGCTCACCATATTTCTCGAAATCTAAAACGGATTTCACGCCCACTCTTGTGAAAAGTTTGTGCTGTAGAAAACATTCAATGTGCTATCAAATATGCAAATAAATATGACATACAAATATCCACATAGTGACCCCCAAATATCTACACAGTGACCCCCAAAATCTAAATAGTGATCCTCAAAAATCTACAGAGTGACCCCCAAAAATTCTAAATAGTGACCCCCAAAAATCTACACAGTGACCCCCAAAAGTTTCATACACAACTTAGTGAAAGTGAGCCTAATAGTGTAAGTTTTGAACTCTGTTGATATTGTCATGCACAATTCCTGAATTGATGTCATTTCTTGTCTATCGCCCGAAACATATATTACCGTCTGCTTCATATGTAAATAATCATAATCAAAATCAACATGGCCATATTATCATTAACGATGAGAGTGAGTGAGAGAGAGAGAGAGAGAGAGAGAGAGAGAGAGAGAGAGAGAGAGAGAGAGTTTAACACCCACTTGACACAAACTGGGTCATTTCGTGACTAACACATGGTTCAATTTTATTTCAATAATTCGCTAGTGCGTAGGCATCTTTAGCAGTGGGAGGAAACCGGAGGACCCGGAGAAAACCCACGAGGTTGGACAGGCAACCCTACTCCTTGTCACATACTACCGGGGAATTGAAACCACGTCAGTTGACTCAATGACAGACCGTATAGTACAGCACACACGTGTTAACCATTCGGCCATCCAACCCTCCTCCCTCAATAGCATGCAGAGTTATAGTAAATATAGATTTCTGTATGATACTGCGCACACATGCTAACAATTCGGCCATCCACCCCCATTACCAATGTATCAGACGTTAAAATTGTAATCAACAACAATAATATATATAATGTATTTGTTAGAAAAAAGTTGAGAGAATGCTCTTCGAAATGTCGCCCAAATATTTTATTCCATCCAACCCAGTAAATGGTTTAATGTCGTTAAGCCACTTATTCAAAAGGGAGATAATGACGATAATCTCAAATTAAAATGCATAATGGTGAAGCTTTTATAAAATGGATAATGAAGACGGGCATACGCCATACAGTGTGCTATGAAGAAAATATTGCTCGGGCAGCGGCACTATGGCATACTCTTAAATCGAATTCCAACTGCCAATGTATCTTTTACGTGCATGCCAATGTATACATGGGACCTCGGTTTTTCGTCCCATCTGAACGACTAGACAGCTGTCCTTGTCAGGCCCTCTGTCCTGCACCACTGACAAGGGGGCTTTCATGAAACAAAAACCAAAATACAAATAAAACAAAAAAACCCAACTACATTATATTAATTTATCACGATTGTAATTGAAAATAGATTCTAGTTCCTATTATTAAACGTGAAATAATTAAGGATTCTCTAATTAACAAAAAATAAAATAGAATTTAGTGTTCATTTATTTACCTGTGGTGAATTATTGTTAGGAAAACTCATCAAAGATTCATAGTCGTCAGAAGGCATGATATGTTTTAATTGACTGTCAATATTAGCTAACGAACGTAATTCTATATTATCAGGTAAAAAACCTTCACCAGGTCGAACAGCTATCTGAAACGGATTCTCCTCAGCCTAAAAATACAGATGAATATCATTAATTACTGGCTTTCATAGGTCTACTCTACCCTGCTGTAGATGCAATGTTTCTATAGGCATATATCAAAATTAAATAGTAATTCTTAAATACTGAACAAAAGGGGATTAAAGTCACACTGATCAGCAGTGAATATTCGCTAGGTGGCTACAATCACTGAGAGGTATGACATCGATGCGGCTTAATGAGCTCGCAATATTCACTTTTTTCTTTCTGCAAATTAAATTCTAGAACCTTTTTTTTGAAGTATTAGAAAAGTAAAAAAGGTGTTTGCAGTATATGCAGGCAAAAGCGTTTTAAGTTTCATTCTAAAATTACATAACTGGACAAATTAAAAGTATCCTCCAAAATGACAAAACTGGACAACTAAAAAAAAAAGATTCTGCTGTGTTACTAAGAAGTTTACAAACCATAAACATAGAAATATCATCTGGAACATCTGGTAACGATTCTAGATCATCTAATAAACCACTGACACGTTTCTTTTCTTCATCTGTCATAGCTATACTCTCTTCAGCTTGTGATGCCAACTACAAAATAAATAAAAAGGGTTTTAACATCCTATTGTTCTGTTCTAACTGGGCTAATGAGTACGACATATGCCATACAGTGTGCTATGAGGGAAATTTTGCCCGGACAGCGCCGGTACGGCCTACTCTTATATCGAATTCCAACTGCCATGGGTTCGTTTACGTGCACGCCAATATGTACACATGAACTCAGTTTATTCGTCACATCTGAACAACGATAAAGTTGCCCCTCCGTCTGCAACACTGACAAGGGGGAGCAACACTAGAAAATCCTGATGAAATTTCTCGGTCAACACAGGGATCGAACATAGGACTTCTAGGTTAGGGTTTGCGAGTCAACGTCCTACTCACTGGGGAGGTTGGATGGCCGAATGGTTAGCACGTGTGCTGTATCATAAGGCCTGTCATTGAGTCAACTGGCGTGGTTTCGAATCCCCGGTTGTACGTGACAAGGAGTAGGGGCGCCTGTCCAACCTCGTGGGTTTTTTCCGGGTCCTCCAGTTTCCTCCCACTGCTAAAGACCCCTACGCGCAAGCAAATTATTGAAATAAAATTAAACCATATGTTAGTCCCAAAATGACCTAGTTTGTGTCGAGTTGACCTTAAACCCTCTCTCTCTCTCCTACTCACTGGGCTACCGTGGTTCCCACAAAATAAATGAAACAGGGTTTAACTTCCTAGTTTTCTGCACCTACTGGGCTAATGAAGACAGACAAGAGCCATGCTGTGTACTATGAGGAAAACTTTGATCGGACAGTTGCGTTTCCACCCAACCACTATCAAATTTCAACTGTCATGAGTTCTTTTACATGTATGCCAATGAGTACTTTGTTTTTTTGTCCCATCTGAACAACTAGATGATTTTCCTTGCCCTTGGTCCTGTACCTTTTTCTAGGTCCCACCGGGATCAACCCCTAGACCTCTTGGTTAGTACGGCAGCGATATACTCACTGAGCCACCGTGAGGGATTGTGCACTATTCACTGTGGAGAGAAATAGTACACCGTCCACTGCCAAGAGATATAGTACATAGGTCACTGCTAATGCCACGAGAAATATCACAACTTGTACACTGTACCCAAGATTGTGGTCTCATCTGAAGGACTAGACACGTTGACAAATGAAAATTACTTAGAAATTCATTATCAATGAGTGTAAAATCAAAATTGTTCTCCTTCCTTTTTCTCCATACCTCTTTATTTCTCTTAATAAAATCCTTCTTATTTTTCCTCTTCTTTTTGCCTTCTGTTGCTGAATTGAGTGGACGGCCATTTTCATCCGTCGTGACGTTTCCTTGGTCATCTGTTGATTTAGTTCCTTTTTTTTTTTTTCCGCCTCCCCCGTTAAAATCTGTTTCATCCACTTGTGTTTGAAAAACTGGGGTAACCGACGGAGAGTCTAACAAAACACCTGAAATAAAACAATAGGAAAATATGGCCATTAAAGATACATTATGTTTTATTAATCAATTTGTGTTAATTAGTGGTCTACATGCCATATTGGATGTTGTTATTAAGATTAAACTTTTATAATTACAGGTACATTACCTTAATTAAGTTAGGTTTCAAGGTAATTAGAAGGGTATCTCTGGTTGGTCAGCGTTAACCAAGTACTGTTGTGTACAATGTACATGTATATTTTATCATTCCTTGAGAATGACAAAAGAATCCTAGCTGAAACATCGCTCAGTTAGAAAAAGCCTAGCCAAAATTTCGCACAGTTAGAGAAGCCTAGCCGAAACGTCGCTCAGTTAGAGAAGCCTAGCCGAAACGTCGCTCAGTTAGAGAAGCTTAGCCGAAATGTCGCTCAGTTAGAGAAGGGTGGGTTTAACATTCATTCCACAAACTAGGTGATTTCGAGACTAACATATGCTTTAATTTTATTTCAATAAATCGCTTGCGCGTAGGGGTCTTTAGTAGTGGGAGGAAACTGGAGGACCTGGAGAAAACCGAGGAAGTTGGACAGGCGACCCTACTCCTTGTCACGTACAACCTGGGGATTCGTAACCTAGCCATTTGACTCAATGACAGGCACAGGCCTTATGATACAGCATGCACATGCTAACCATTCGGCCATCCAACCCCCCCTCCCCCTGAAAAGAAGAGTCTTGAAATACACCTTCAGAAATGACAATTAATATGGAATTTATTGTTTTTACCTTCATTGTGACTTGGTGGTAACGCCAATGCCAGATATTTATCGGTGTTAGTTTTAGATTCACGATGTTCTTTACCAACAGTCTTTAATCCAGCGATCTCTTCTCTCATTCTTCGCTCCAACAAGATTCGATCTTTCTTCACTTCTTTCTCACGTTTCAACTTTTTATTTAAAATTCGGTCAAGTTTTCTCATTTTAATCAATGCTTCTTTTATTTTTGGATCCATGTTCTCTAAGTCTTCGTCTCCATTAATTTTCTTTTCATCATTGCCATCATCAATTCTACCATTTTCAATTGCTTTTAATTTCTCCTTATACATCTGAATAAAGAATAAAAAAGTGTTTAAAAGATTAAAGATACATTATGGAAAATTAGATAATGTGCTGGAAGTTCTCACTAAAATAGTTAAAAACTAGATAATGTAAAGGGAATAAGCTGAAAATTTCAGTCAAATTGCTTCATCTAAGCTGAGAAAACCTTATTTTAAAATCACTGTAGCCTCGATTGTCATTAATACTGCTGTCACTGTCACGATAATTAACAAAGTCTTGATTATCCATTAATAGGCGTTGAACAGCAGATTGAATTTAAATCCAATGAAAATCGGACACATAAGATGGCATCTAGAGTTAATTATAGTCCAATTAATAGTTTAGATAACATTTCAGGACTAAAGAAAGACCTGCAATAGGCAGATTTAGCTCTTGCATAATGTATGTTTAAAAGAAATCACTTTAAGACTGGTATCGTTTAAAACAGGTTTTTTACCGCTAGAAAGTATGCATATAGTTTACTTTCATCGTTTGAAAATAATGGATAAAAATCATTTGAAAATTACAAAAATGGTTTAGTTAGTAATATGGTTTAATTTAATGGTAAACTGCCTAATTCCTCTGAGAGGGGTTTAGAAATGGACGATCCGTTCACTTATCTACAGTGTTTACTTCTTAGACAAGCAGTTCAATTTCCAGAAATGAGTGTATAAATCAACACCCAGTTAATTAATCTACTGTGTTTAACTACTAGATAAACCCTTTAATTTCTCGCGAGCCATTTATTTGATTGGTTCATTTTGATTACGATTATTTACATATGAAGTACGAATAAAAAAGGTGAATATATAAAAAATGCACACCCATATACATGTAGATGCTCCCCTTACCATGCTCTTAAGTATTATTATCCATTATCCATTAAAAATAGTATTTCCACCATTGACAAATACATCAAAAATCACGTCCCAGGGAATTATGCAATTGGAAATCGTTAAATCACATCCCAGGTATTAATTAAAATAGTCTTTCACTTGTCACCAGAAGTCAACCTCGCAATGTAATGTGGCAGGGCAATAATCCCGTGAGACGTCTGCACTGGCGCGAAAAAACGTCGCCTTGCCACATTACATTGTAAGGTTGACTTCTGGTGACGTTACAAGTGGAAGACTATGTTAATTCATACCTGGGACATGATTTTTGATGTATTTGTCAATAGTGGAATTAATTTTTTTTAATGAATAATGGATAATTGTTTTATTATGGGAGTGCATATATATAAAATGGTTGAATACGACCACATCAGAATGTGAGAACTCACCTCCAGTTCACTCTTCATTTCCTCTCGTACTTTTAGTTCTATTTCATCTTTTATTCCTCTTAATAAATCTCTCTCTTCATCACTACCAATATCATCATCATCTTCTATATCTTTAAACAAATATAATAGTATTCGTGATTTCAAACAACTCTAATCTGACAATCAGAATGAAACAGTGAAGTTGATAGTCTGAAGGAAGTGGTACTAATATACTCAACAAGTGCTACATGTTAGTGATTTAAGTGACTTAACAATAGATATATATATACTAACACATGATTCAATTCTATTTCAATAATTCGTTTGCGCGTAGGGGTCTATAGTAGTGGAAGGAAACCGGATGACCCGGAGAAAAACCACGAGGTTGGACAGGTGATCCTACTCATACAATCAGGGAATTGAAACCACGCCAGTTGACTCAATGACAGACCTTATGCGCTAACCAATCAGCCATCCAACCCCCAGACAGTAATACAAGATCATGTGACATTTTTCCTCATAAAAACCATAAATCTAATCAATATTTTTTTGTGTTTTCAGGTTAACTACTTTGAAATTCTAATTCTATGGCATTTCAGTTGAATGACATTAACCATTTTGTATGTATCTTCTTACCTAATGGAACAAGTGCTCCTTTACTAGCTGTTAAACTGATATTATTATCACCATTCAGCGTTTTTATTTCTTTATGTTTTAATCCACCGTGAATAACAGGGAGGGACACGGGGAGGGATGTGTCCTCATCTTCACTCTCCCATTCATACTCTCCTTCGGATGACACATAAAAATCATCTGAGTTTCCAAAATCTAAATCTAGGCCAAGATCTTCACTCTAAAGATATAAAAATTAATTATTGATTATTAATATAGTTGAAGGCTGTCATTGATTTTCTAACAAATGAAATGTAAGGGAATTTACATATATCTCTTCCTATTCTGTACCAACCAGGCTTATAAAGGTGGACATATGCCACACATTCAACAAGGAGGGAATTTTGTCTGGGCAGTGGCACTACGGCATGGTCTTATTTCAATTTCTAACTTTTTAATAAGATGCAGATCAGATTGTAATTTTGTGTCATTTATTTTTCAGATTTGAACAGTACCGATACCTTCTTAATCTCACTGATTTTCTATCTCACATGTCTTTTGCCAGTTACAGTTGTATATATTAAGATTAATTCTTACTGATATGCGAATGGGTAATAAAATTCCCATAATATATACATGTACCAGTACTGCAGCTCTATAATCAGATTTTACTAACCTGAAATGTAGTAGGTATATTATTATTATCCTCCATGATATAAGTATCAAGTTCTGGTATATCCTGGTTGTCTGTGGTGGATGATATATTCTCCTGTACTGATGTAGGTTTGTTAGGTTTGTTTATATTTTTTGTCATAATTTGCTGTCTGTGTACCGGTAATCTCTTCAACCTCTTTTATTTTACACAAATGACCTTCACTTAATTCTCTTCAGTTAAAGCTAAAATTATCAATGATTTGATTAAAATATAAAATTGATTTATTAAAATTATTGATAAATCGATTTGGGAGATTTATAAACACGATATCTCCAGATGCATTCCATTAGATTAGGAAAATGAGAGAAATGTGGTTTACCTTAACGTCCACTCAACACAAAATAGTCATTTCGGGACTAACATATGGTTCAGTTTTATTTCAGTAATTTGCTTGTGTGGTCTTTAGCTATGGGAGTAAACCAGAAGACCTGGAGAAAACCCACGAGGCTGGACAGGTGACCCTACTCCTTGTCACGTACAGCTTTGGAATCGAAACCCCGCCAGTTGACTCAATGACAGACCTTATGATACAGCGTGCACGTGCTAACCAATCGACCATCCAACCCCCCGGGATGTTACAACACAGCATGGACTGTTTATTCTTAAATTATCACAAATATGGGTCTTTATTGGGAGGATGCAGGAGGACCTGGAGAAAACCCACAAGATTGAAGATTGGATCATTGTTATTAGATTAATTGTATGCAAAATTTGAGGCAGATTCATAGCCATTTTAGGATTCCATGTGAGTTGTATGAGCAGTTTTCAATAATGAAATTAATTAATAATAATAATAATACTAATAAGGCTAATCTACTATTAAATTTCTGAATTTTGTTAATTTCGTCTGAAGTCGCTTACAGTTACATGCATGATTTGAAAGTTGAAACAAATTTAAACATTTCCAAAGTAGCCGGGTCTAGTATAACTGATTGTACAACTGTAACTGGATGGATGATGAGCGATTTGTTTACATAATTTCCATGGCAATCAAGACTTGAAATTAAATTTTACACTTTTTACTCGACCACATGCGGGGTTGAGGATATACAAAAAATCCTACATAGTTTACTTACATAAAGAGGTCTTTCCTTTTTCATATTTTGATATAATTTGTCAAGAAAATAATTAAATATAAAAGTACTTTTCCGTAAAGTCGTTTACTTGGTGGCCATTTTAGAATTCCAATGTAAACTTCCGGTAAGTTCACTTCCGGGTCGTAGGTCGTAAGCATCCATGTGGTCAGAATTTGATTTGAACAACCCGGCGACTGTTTGTTCAAATTTCCAATCATGACCTAAAATATTTCTTTGGCCTGTGTAGAGTAATTGTTTAAAAGGAAATTCTGAAGTGGAAAATACGTATCGACAACATTTGAATACATTTGATTGTCGATCCAGGTTTATAATACGTTTAATTTGCATTGGCAAGTTCGAAGTTGCTGCAGATTTCATAGCAAAAACAAACGGAACGGAAACGAGTTTTGTTTTTAAATTTTTTTTAATATAATTATATCAGAATGAAGAAAATGTCAGCCTTTTCAGTTTTTTCCGGAAAGTCGAAAAGGGTACTAAATTAATCTTTTCTATTTTATTTACAGATGTAGTATGGTTGACTTTTTTATATTATTGAGAAAAGTCATATCTTATGATATGAAAGAATCTGCGGTCTTTACTGCTTCAGTCCATTTGTTTTCATATCTTCTAGCCAATGTGACATGTGTGTAGTGATGTTGTCAACACTACATGTATTTACACCTATAAAAGAGCCTATATAATCTTAAGAAATGCCTTACTCAATGTGTACGACTGCACTATAGAAACAAACTCTCTTGGAATTGTGACACACCAAAAATCGTGAGAGTCTGTCAACCGATGCACAATTGTCCAAAGAACAGTAAGACAACCCCCATCTAATTTCAAAAGAATAAGTATGTCAATTTTCATGTTGATCCTGTCCCAAAAACAAGAAAATTAAATTGGGAATTTTGTTGTTTAAAAGTGAGGAATAAAAACCATGCCACTTGACTCAGTGACAGACAATATGATCCAAAGTGCATATATTAAACCATTCGACCACCCAACCATATGAGAAGTCAAATACATCTTTCTTAATTTTTGACTGAAGTTTGAGGCAGAGAAAGCTCCTCAGAATTGTCAGTGTTGCAGGAAGAAATTGTCTAGTTGGCTTGATGGTATAAAACTGAGGTTCTTTACACATGTTGGCGTGTACATAAACGAACCTGTTGACAGTCAGAATTTGTGAATAAGATAAAACTATACAGCTGCTGTTTGGTCAAAATGTCTTTGATAGCTCACTGCATGGCGTATACTAAGGTTGCAACGATATCAAAATATTTTATTATTCCAGTTGCTGAACCCGAGTACGATTCGTTATAATATATTATGAGAAAAGAGACTGGATGATCAGTTATAACAGTTGCCTAGCATCTTCTGCCACACTGGAAATGAACTTGTCAGAGTTACTATCGATGAATGTTATTGATTTAAAATAACGTCTATTCTCTCGTTAATCAGTGGTCTGGCGATTATTAGATTTATCGCGATAACTGAACAAATCTCCCGATATACCAGGGATGGCGATTATCTGATTTTGGACCGATACTATATTATAATTTAAAAAATAATCACGATTATGCGGCACCCCCGGGGTATCACTGCAACCTTAGCGTATACCTGTCTTGATTGGTACAATAACCCAGTTCAGTCAGCGGGGGTTGAATTGCCGAATGGTTAGCATGTGCGCATTGTATCATAATGTCTGTCATTAAGGCTGTGCAAAAATATCGATATAATCGATAATCGGTAGAAGTTATTTAGCGATATGATAATCGATATTGAAATTCAAATATCGATTATCGGTATATTTACCTTCTGACGGCAAGTTACGGTCACTTTCACATGACTGAACTTGCCGTAGTCTGGCATGCAGACGAATGAACGAATACAAAACGTCAACACAACAACTATCTTCCCCCTCTGCTTACAAACTGGCACATTTTAAATATATATTATTGTAAAAAAACTAAACTTTAAGATTAAATACATTATTTTAATATTTTCGTTGTTTTTGTTGTTATTACTAGTTGAAACTAAAATAGGTCACGCACTTTGTGAACAATGACGATCGCACGTGATATAGTAAAATTAGAATTATCTCCCTTCTTTGCTCTTGATTGATTTGTAGAGAAATTGTCTGCTTTCACGATAAAACTAATTGTATTATTAATGATCAACTCAGCTTTTATTACTAAATCATGTCAGATACAGCCCATACAAAACACGTTTTTGACTTCCCGGGAAAATATCTATATCTCTCGTAATTTCTTGGAAGAATTCTACTTTGGTTTTCGTCAAAATTAACCAATCATAAAAATTCTACTTTGAAAGCCGGTAATTATTTTTTTATTGTCCAATCAATAGACGCCTTCTATTATATTTTATTATATTATTAGTAACACTGTGTGATCGCCAGTAACTTGCAAAGAGAAACCATGTATTGTCTTTGTATTTATCGGAGATATTGGAATAAAAAAAAGGTTCAAATGAATCAAGAACAAAACTTAGAATAATACTCAAGTTAATCCTACATTTAGCAACTAATTATTTTACATTAATTGATTTTTTTTCGTACATCGGCACAGTATTAGACTAGGATAATAACACTACTGTAACTCGATCAACACAAATAACAGGTCGGTAAAGTTCGTTTTTTCCGGAAGAATGATAATGGATTATTATCGATAATCGCTGACAAATTCTTGCCGATAATCGATAGTGAAATTTCATATCGATTCCCAGCCTTATCTGTCATTGACTCAATTGTTGTGGTTTCGATTCCCCGGTTGTACGTGACAAGAAGTAGGGTCGCATGTCCAACCTCGTGGGTTTTCTCCGGATCCTCTGGTTTTTTCCCCTACTAAAAAAACCCTATGTGCAAGCGAATTATTGAAATAAACTTGAACCATATGTTAGTCCCTACCTACTTCTCGTTTATTTTTATAATTGATTTGACTGTTTCAGACCAAAGCTATGACAGAACTGGACCAAGGTAAAGAAACACCGGATATTGACGAGAACAAAAGTCGTGGGAAATCTAATTTACGTAGAGCAGACAGTACACCAACAGTTCCTGGGGATTTAAAAAAAGAATCTGGAACAAAAGGAAAAAAGATTTTGGTACTTAAGTTTCTATTTTAAAATATCTTAATGTGGCAGTAAAAGGGATATTTAATGATTTTAGACAGTATAGTAAAACTGAAATAACACGTAAATATTCCTTATTACCACATTCTAAATTGTTGTCCCCTTGTCAGTGGTGCAAGACGGAGGACATTACAAGGGCAGCTGTCTAGTTGTTCAGATGGGACAAAAAACCAAGATCCCTTGTATACATTGACGTGCACGTAAAAGATCACTTGGCAGTTGGAATTCGGTATAAGAGTTGGCCATAGTGCCGCTGTCCGGGCAAAATTTTCCTCAAAGCACTCTGTATGGTGTATGCCCGTCTTCATTATCCCAGTCGGAGCAGAACAATAGAACATTTCATTTCTAAATTGTTGCAAAGATTATTAACAGATGTATAAGGTACATGTAGTTTGAATAAATTATGCCGTTCATGTTTAATAATAAATATTGCCGAGATAATCAAGGCTATACTCAGCAACTATATTCCTTCCACCTGTTGACTGAGTCTGGACAATCAAAGCTATATTCAGCAACTATATTCATTCACTTGTTGACCGAGCCTGGAAATAAAGCATATATCAGACATTGTCAGGTACCGTACTAATTCAGCCACAATCCCTCTGTTGTTTGTCATTTTTTTAATCATAGTTTTCATGATATTTATTTACGATACTTTCTTAGTTTGAAAGGATGAGCTTTGGAAGGAATGAAATGAAATGGGGTTTAACGTCCTGCTGTGTCTGGTCGGCAGTGCTACGGTCTATTCTTATATTGAATTCTAATGGTCAAGGATTCTTTTAAGTGCACGCCAATGAAAAAACAGAACCTCAGTTTTGGTCGTATCCATCCGTAGGACTGCGTTGTCTAGGGCTTGCCACGAGACGCGAGTAATTACTCGCGCGCATGCTACGCTCGCGTAAAACCAAATTTACGTGAGTGATTAAGTACTCGCGCAAATATAAAAAATAATTTAATCAGAAATAATTGAATATCGTAATATAAAAAGCCGTAAACAATTTGTATGCCTTCATATCGATGCACTATTGCGCACGCGGCGTGTCTTTCCAGTGCCAACTGTTGTTACTAAAAATACTTTGAGACGCGTACTGCCAGGCGGTTTTTAAGCGGATGTCCTTTGCCGTGTCTGGATAATCAAACATTGAGCGGATGTTGTCGATTCTATTAATAGCAATTCTTTCGATCCCGCATCTTTTCTGCAAATTGATGGGATTGAAATTGTTTTGCCTGTTCTTTTACCTTTCTAAGCTTTACCCGAATCCCCTCAGCACGCCAACGATGGCAAAGGGAAGCCCAGTTTCTCTTGCAACGTTCTTGTCATGGGAAGACGATTTACAGATAATATTACTGCCAAGGAAATAAAAGAGTATGCATTGTCATTGTGTGTGAAATAGCTTTATTCAACGTCTGCTTCCACCGAAGTGACAATAACATTGCCATTAGGCACATGAAATTTAAATGGCTACTCACGCACATCATTCTGTGTGAGTAAATACATGTACTCGCCTCACTCGCGCAAGTCTATATTTGCGTGAGTAGTCATCTACTCGCCTCCAATTTGCTCGTGGCAAGCCCTGGTTGTCCCTTGGCAGGCGTTACATCCTGCATCACTGACAAGGGGTAACCATTCTGAAAATCGTGATGAACTTTCTCGACCACACCAGGACCAAACACGGGACCTCCAGGTTAGCGAGAAAACTTCTTGTTCACTGAGCCACTACGAATCCTGGAAGAAATAAAGGCTTAAACTCATAAACTAGTCTAGTATCACTGTAAACCGAGTATCATTTAATCTTGTGTATTTAGCACTAGTTTCTTTCACATTCATTATCAAAATTGAATGGTCAGCTTTAAACCGGACACAAGTACAAATGAGATGATTTGGGTGATTTTTTACAAAGTTTTAAACAAAGATTTCATATTGAAAGAATGTGAAGATTAAATGATACCCAGGTTACAGTGTATGTTGTGCTGTGAAATGATAACTTTATTTTTATAGAAAGTGTTAAAAGGAGGAAGTTTACGTAGTACATTCCGAGGGAAAGGTCGTCCATCTATTTTACCAGAAGGCCATGTTCCGAGTCCGTATATCGCGAATGATGCAGTAAGTAACGGTATTGAGTTGACAGCACTAAAGAAAAATGGCGACTTTGGAAGTATAACCAGTATGATATCAGTTGATAAAAAGACTAAAAATTCACCAAGTAAGATATTTATTTTTTTTATCCTTAAAACTGCTGTTGTTTATTGTAATATAGTGTCCAGATGATCAAGACTACTTTGTTCATATTGATTAAGTTTACACATCATGTGACTCTAGTGTCTGGTTAATCTGGATTGTAGATAGGTGTAGACAAGACACCAGTGGATGCACGAGAGTGGCTCAGCAACACATGGTTGTTTGTTGGTCATTCAATCTGATTATCCCAAAGTTGTTATATGGGACTGTAAGAGTATATCTGACAAAAGAGAACACAAGATAAATAGAAACAGTCCGTACATTCACATGTGTTTATTCATTCTATACTTATAAAAACATATTAATGCACCGACTTTTTCTATTTTTCTTTCATGTTCTCTTATCTAGTGACAGTCAATTTTTTTGATGAATTGTCAGATATCCTCTCACAGTCTCACACAACAACTTTCGGTCTTCGAAGGAATTATTAGTGAGCAGAAATTCGCCCATGTATCTGTTATCACCCGTCACTTCAGTCAGTTATATACATGTAGAGGGATAACTCATGTTTTCCTTTTGCGTTCGTCACTTCCGATTGTTGAAACATTGATTGCGCATCTATTGTAGAAATGATCTGTGATAGAATAATATTTGGCACGTGTTTAACCAGTTCTATCACATATGTGATAATGACTGGCACCAATATTGTCCTGTAACTCAATGGCATAGTCAACCCTTATGATCTGAAATTACACCCACATTCCCTTTACATTGCAGAGGAGTTTTGTAATTACACTGAAGCACTTGTATGTAGAGAGGTGTCGCTTTTTTTTATGTCGACTTATAAGGGTCCCACAAACAGTGTTAAAGCAGCAATAAATCTAGATGCAAGTCGAATAATTTGCCATCATTAATCAACACTAAAATCATAGTTGACTATTCATCAATTAAAATTTAAAAGTCCTATCAGTTTAATGTCTATAACATCGCTAATTATAAATAAACTTTATGTTGATAGTCAGTCAATTTAAGGGGGGTTGGATGGCCGAATGGTTAGCACGAGCACGCTGTATCATGAGGTCTGTCATTGAGTCAACTGGCGTGGTTTCGAATCCCTGGTTGTACGTGACAAGGAGTAGGGTCGCCTGTCCAACCTCGTGGGTTTTCTCCGGGTCCTCCGGTTTCCTCCCACTGCTAAACACCCCTATGCACAAGCTAATTATTGAAATAAAATTAAACCATATGTTAGTCCCGTTAAACCCCATTTCTCTCTCTCTCTCTCTCTCTCTCCAGTCAATTTAAATATGAGAGTTTTCACGAATTGTATTTGAGAAATGTTAAAGTTATGTTAGTTTCAGTAAGTTAGTAGTTGATCATAATACAGTATGTTTTAATTCCATGCAAAGACAGAGGGGTTGGGTGGTCTTGTTGATTAACGCATAAAATCAAAAGGTCTGTCATTGATTCAAATGACGTGTTTTTGATTCCCCACTT
Source organism: Patella vulgata (assembly GCF_932274485.2). Classification (NCBI taxonomy): domain Eukaryota; kingdom Metazoa; phylum Mollusca; class Gastropoda; family Patellidae; genus Patella; species Patella vulgata. The sequence goes on along the minus strand of NC_065883.2, from coordinate 76,089,752 downwards.
GTACGTGACAAGGAGTAGGGTGGCCTGTCCAATTTCATGGGTTTCTCTGGGTTCTCCAGTTTCCTACCACTGCTAAAAAACCCTACGCGCAAGCAACTATTGAACTCGTTCTCTCTCTCTATCTTTCACCTGCACCCCCCTCCTCCCCCACATGCAAAGACTGGACATGGTTGTTTTTTCTAGATTGCTACTTTAATAATGATATCCAAGTGTGTAAGTGATTTCTATTTTATTTTATAGACAGATCAAAAGATGATGATAAAATAAAAGGTAAAAGTCCAGCATCTCCACGTAATCAGAAAGGTAAAACACAGGTAACTCCACGAGTTACTCGTACATCACCAACTAAACGTCACCTTGAATCACCAGATGTACCATCAAAGAAAAAGAAAAAAGACGTACCTGAAGAACAAATCGAGGTAATATTTCACATGTAGTTTATTCAGACTTCTTGGGGGGGCGGGGGGATAGCCAAATGGTTAGCATGTGCACGCTGTATCATAAGGTCTGTTATTGAGTCAACTGGCGTGGTTTCGATTCCCTGGTTGTACTTGACAAGGAGTAGGGTCGCCTGTCCAACCTCGTGGGTTTTCTCAAGGTTCACCGGTTTCCTTCCACTGCTAAAGACCCATATGCGCAAGCAAATTATTGAAATAAAATTAAACCATATGTTAGTCCCGAAATCACCTAGTTTATATTGAGTGGAAGTTAAACCCTATTTATCTCTTACTTCTTTCGATTTATATCATATCATGCAATAATTGGCGATCATGTTTGATCCGACTCCCTTTTCTATTTCCATAACTTTTACTCCGAAAAACTAGCAGTTAGCCGTCCATACTGTGTCCACATGGAACTTCCTACTTTCTATGTTAGGGTTAGGGTCAGGTATTTAAGATTAAAACCTATAACACAAAAATGGGAGTCACATCAAACATGAATGCCCAATAATTTTGTATTATATTTTTTTGTTTGTTCAAAAGGAACCAGCAGAAGGTCCATCAACAAAACCCGAATTAGCTTCTCGATTACCCTATATGTTTGACAGTTCTAAAGAAGCCAAGAAATTATTTGAATGTATTATAAATCCTGTTAAACTGGACAGATTTTTCTCGTGAGTTGATTTAGATTTGCTTTTTCCAGCGTTTTTTGTATTAATTGAACTGTCCGATTACATAATTTGGTGTGGAGACCTAAGCAGATTTTTCTAGCTTGATTTCCACTTGCCAGGGAAGGAAGAACTGATGTAGTGGACTGTAGCCATAGTGAGTCAGTGAGTATTCTACTGGCTCACTAAGCAAGGTTCCATCCTGATTCTGGTCAAGGGAGTTCGAACCTGGTTTGGATATTCCGGCGTGGTTTCCCCTTGTCAGTGGTGCAGGACGGTCGGAGGGCCTGACAAGGACAGCTGTCTAGTCGTTCGGATGAGACAAAAAAACGAGGTCCCGTGTACATATTGGCGTGCACGTAAAAGATCCCTTGGCAGTTGGAATCCGATATGAGAGTAGGCCATAGGGTCGCTGCCCTGGCAAAATTTCCCGTCTCCATTATCCCTTGTCTGAGCAGAAAAGTAGGATGTTAAACCCTATTTCATTTCTTATTTTAGAGAATTTTGGGAAAGGAAACCTCTACTTATACAACGATATAAGCTGACGCCATATTATAATGATGGTTGGTTTAGTACAGCGGAACTCGATCATATCCTCCGACAGGTTGGTATTAACTCATGAATATACAGGTCACAATTACTGATTATTCTCTAAGTCTTTATCAAGAATAATGTAATATGAAAGTTTGTGGGAGGTTGGATGGCCGAATGGTTAGCATGTGCGCTCTGTATCATAAGGCCTGTCATTGAGTCAACTGGTGTGGTTTCGAATCCCCGGTTGTATGTGACAAGGAGTAGGGTCGCCAGTCCAACCTTGTGGGTTTTCTCCGGGTCCTCCGGTTTCCTCCCACTGCTAAAGGCCCCTACGCGCAAGCGAATTATTGAAATAAAATTAAACCATATGTTAGTCCCGAAATGACCTAGTTTGTGTCAAGTGGACTTTAAACCCCATTTCTCTCTCTCTATGAAAGTTCGTTTGTTTCTGGAGTTTTACATCTACTTCCACCAAGGGCGATATCGTAGACCAGTGTTTCTTAAGACACTTGTCAGAAGAAGCCACAAAAATAGGTTTGGTGCAGCTTTTTTGGGTAAGACACAGTGTCTTTGCAGGGAAGCACCCAAGGTGAATTTCAAAGAAGAAAGCTCTGGGTGTTAGAAATAAAAATAGCGAGCATGCACAGTCTGGCCCGCTTTGCCATAAATCTATGATCCGTAATATGTAAATATAACAAGACAATATATACATGTACTCAACAATACTTGATTAATGCTGACCAACCAGAGATACCCTCCTAATTACCTTGAAACCTAACTTAATTAAGGTAATCTTTGAGAGAATACTCTTCGAAACGTCGCCCAAATAAATCAGTAATTGTTCTTCCATAAGTATGTGTTATAGTTTATAGTAATCTTTTAGAGGCATTTAGTAACTATTTAGACATAGACTTTAGACATATTAACTATAACACATACTTATGGAAAAACAGCTACTTATTTATATGTGTTATAGTTAATTAATTAAGGTAATGTAATTATGAAAGTGATCAAGGTTGATAAGGGTAATGCTAATAATAACATCCAATATGAAATAGACCACTTTACCTGAAAATAAAACAAATGAAAAAAGATGAAATTTAATTAATATTATTGTTGAAATAACGTAGAGGTAATGTGATTTCACTTGAATACATCTTTTGGGGGGTTGGATGGTCGAATGGTTAGCGCGTTTGCATTGCATCATAAGGTCTGTCATTGACTCAACTGTCATGGTTTCGATTCCCCAGTTGTGTGTGACAAGGAGTAGGGTCGTCTGTCCAACCTCGTGGGTTTTCTCCGGGTCCTCCGGTTTCCGCCCACTGCTAAAGACCCCTACGCGCAAGCGAATTAATGAAATAAGATTAAACCATATGTTAGTCTCGAATTAACCTAGTTTGTGTCAAGTGGAGGTTAAACTCTCTCTCTCTCTCTTTTAATACATGTTTGACTTTGATATGAATTATTTGTTTTACTATACAGGAGAATATACAGTACAGTGTCAATCTAGATGTTACATCATACGAGAACGGTAAACGTGAAACACATAACCCTATAGGTCGAGCCTACGCACCTGTTGTTTGGGACTACTATCAGGTAACTTTCTTTTTACAATATATTTAGTACTTTTAAGCACCTGTGTCGACCAACAGGCTTGTAAATGTTAGTTGAATTAAAGACATTTCTTTAAAGAGCATTTATCTGAGATCCAGCTCTGTTGATAGTCTGTAACAGGGAAAATCTTTCAAAAACTACATTAAACATACATTATGCAAGAGCTAAATCTTTCTATTGCAGGTCTTTCTTTAGACCTTAAATGTTATATAAATTATTAATTAGACATTAATGAACTTACCAAGACCATAATTAACTCTCAATGCCATCAGATGTCTGTGATATTTAGTGGATTTAAATACATTTTGTGGTTGATGAAATAACCAGTCCGTCCACATTTTATTTGTCGATGCTCCACAAATCTTGTTTCGTTTTGATATTGACGCATGTCGGACCTTTAACATCCTGGATTATGTCTCCCCCCACCCATTATACGAAAATCGATTTGTGTTTTTTAGCTTGTTCTCTGTCCATCTCTTGCAAAATGTAGATGTATCTTGCATGGCAACAGCTTGAAGGCATTGTTCTGCTATGACTGATGCCATGACCACTATTATGACTGATACTGATGTTATGATTGATGTCATGACTGATGCTATGACTGCTGTTATGATTGATGCTATGACTGATGTTATGACTGATGTTGTGGAATTTTGAATATTATTCACCATGTCTTGTCTGGTTCGACAATTTAGGATGTTTAGAAAATAATGTCGCACATTTCCGGAATATACCTTCGAAATTCCATCACTATTTAAGACTGATGCTATATCTGATGTTATGACTAATGCCATGACTGATGTTATGACTGATGCCTTGACTGATGCTATGACTGCTGTTATGACTGATGCTATGACTGATGCTATATTTACAGAGTGGCTGTTCTCTGCGATTACTTAATCCACAGACGTACAGTAGAAGAGTATGGAAATTATTATCAGTATTACAAGAATATTTTGGTTGTTGTGTTGGTGCCAACATGTAAGTTTCTTACAGTTATAGATATCGGTTGTGCGTCAAGTTATAGGGAGCGATTTGTTGCAAGGTTCTAGAGTAGGATTTGTGAGAGAACAGTTTGAAGCTAGTTGTGTGTAAAGTTCTCATACCCACGAATAATATAGATTTGTTATTATATTGTAGAGTATGAGTATAATATAGATATATTATTATATTGTAGAGTATATGTATAATATAGATACATTATTATATTGTAGATATTTAACGCCACCCGGTACACAAGGTTTCGCACCACATTACGATGATATAGAAGCCTTTATTCTACAACTAGAAGGAAGAAAAAACTGGAAATTGTACGCCACAAGGTAAGATTTGTGTGATTTAACAAGTACAGTCGTAGTATGGACCACAAACTGACCATGTTGTTGGATAAAATTCAAAAATCTAATTCCCCAAATCTTCTTAATTATATTCCAAGAGAGCCAAATTGTATTTATATACTTTAGTTTTGTCTCATTGAACTATATGTAAGTCTCTCTTTTTCAAATTTATGTTGGTTTATGGGGAATGAGTTGCTCCTTTAGACAAACCTTGTAGGGTTTCTCTTGGTTCTCCAGTTTCCTCCCACTGTTAAAGACCCCTACGTGCAAGCAAATTATTGAAATTGAACCATGTGTTAGTCCCGAAATACCCTAGTTTGTGACGAGTGGAGATTAAACCCCATTTCTCTCTCTCTATAGACAAACTAAAAATTTCAGCATTATGAAGTAACGTAGATATTTTATAAGAAAATAAAAGACGACCACAACTATGGTCGGCATTAATTTACAAAATTTTCATCCTGTTTTAGTATTTTTTTTATTTTACAGAACTGGATCTGAAAAGTTACCAAGATTTTCTAGTGGTAAGATAATTATTATTATTATTTATTTTATATAATACAAAATGATCAGTGTTTCTCCTACAGTGTTTCCCAATTTAGGGGGGGATCCACATGGAAAAGGCTAGTCCGTGAAAAGAGGATAGCCAAATATAATTCAGTATTAAATTGTGGGTATTTGGACACTAATAAAAATTGGCAATCATCTTGCTATGTATTGATGTTTATATTAAGACATTCCGTTTAGGGTTGATGAAAAATTAATGTGAAAGGAAGTTGATGGCACATGCCCATAGTTCTAACGCATCTTATAGAAAATCTGACTGAAAAAAGTAAATGCTGGTTATACAAATTTGTGACTATTTGTTTTTTATGAATTTGACAATCTGATTAAAACACAGATCCAATTTCGTTTCGTTTTTATAGTTCAAAATTTCGATTTTACTTGTCTTTACTAGACTTGGATCTGGAAGCGTTGTTATTTAACTCGTGTTCTGCTTGAAATGAGGGGTCAGCCTGTCGAATCGAGCGTTTGACCTTTTTTTGCGCGGAACTGTCGGTAGACATTAGCGGCAATAGAAATCAAAACAAAGCAAAAGTAGATGAAAAATACATGGCGGTCGCCAATTGGTTAATCGAATGACTGATGTAATCGGGTCAAATGTCGCTTGCTTGGTACCTGACGTCATAGAATGTGAACTCCCACTATAACTTGTTAGATCTACATGTAGTGTAGGCCATCGGAAGTATAAAAAAACGAAACGAAATATAGATCTATATTTTAATTAGATTGTAAATTTGAAAGACTGTGTTACGTAAAAAAAAAATACTGACTTGATAGGCTGTAGCCATGGTGACTCAGTGAGTATTCTACTGGCTCACAAACCAGGTTCCAACATGATGCTGGTCGAGAGAGTTCGAACCTGGTTTGGGGGATGACAGTGGCTAAGTAGGTAAGACGCTGGGTCGCTAGCCTGGCAGTTGGGTGTTCGATCCCAGCATGGGCCGAAAGAGGCCATCAAGATTTCCCAGCATGGTTCCCCCTTGTCAGTGATGCAGGATGGAAGACCTGATAAGGTCAGCTGTCTAGTTGTTCGGATGGGATGAAAAAAAACAAGGTCTCATGTACACGTTGGCGTGCAAGTAAAAGATGCCCAGGCAGTTGGAATTTGATATAAGAGTAGGCCGTAGTGTTGCGCTGTGGGCAAAATTTTCCTTATAGCACACTGTATGGCGTATGCCCGTCTTCATTAGCCCAGTTTGGAGCAGAACAGTAGGATGTTAAACCCCATTTCATTTTATTTCTGTTTGTTGTGTAGAAAATCTTAACGAAGCCGATCTTGGAGAGCCGATATTGAACAGAGTTTTAGAAGCGGGGGATTTGTTGTATTTTCCAAGAGGGACGATCCATCAAGCTTCGGCACTCGAAGATTCACATTCCCTACATATAACTGTTTCATGCTACCAGAAAAACAGCTGGTTTGACTTCTTTGAAAAGGTGAGTTGAATCGTCGTATTATATTGATTGTTTCCCATTGAACTATCAAGGTGTTGAATTATGTTCAATTCTAAATGCCATTCAAAGATTATACAAATACGAGCGTATGTCTTATCTCTCTCTCTCTTTGATCCCTGCATTGGCCGAGAAAGTTCATCCAGATTTTCCGGCGTGGTTGCCCCTTGTCAGTGATGCAGGATGAAGGGCCTGACAAGGACAGCTATCTAGTCCTTCAGATGATACGAAAAACCGAGGTCCCGTGTATACATTGGAATGCACGTAAAAGATCCCTTGGCAGTTGGAATTCGATATAAGAGTAGGCGATAGTGCCGCTGCCCAGGCAAAATTTCCCTCATAGCACACTGTATGGCGTATGCCCGTCTTCATTAGCCCAGCATAGGAGCAGAACAGTAGGACGTTAAACACCATTTCATTCATTCATTCATTCATTCATTCTCTCTCTCTTTAATCTTTCAATAGTCCATGAAATTATATGTATATCTTACATCAGTAAAATGTAACAAAACAAAAAATGATATGATTAACTAATTTCAATAATAATCAAAAGGAATGTTATTATTTTTTATTCATATAAAAGATAGGATGAGGCTTTATTTCAGTTTTATTTTAGAGCCCTACAGAATGAACCTTAAAATTATATTATATTGTTTTAGTTATTACCAAGAGCCCTACAGAATGAACCTTTATATTATATTATATTGTTTTAGTTATTACAGAGAGCCCTACAGAATGAAAAATAAAATTATATTATACTATTCAAAAAAAGTAGGGGATATTTGATTTTTAAGTGTTATTAAAGTCACCTAATGAAACTGACGAAGAAACAAATGACAAAATGAAATGAAGTTCACATTCATCGATTTATTCCAAATGATCGTTAGACTAAGTAAGGCACAGACTGACCATTATAAGGGTAAAATGATACCCGGGGTCAAACAGCAAAGTTACCACAGCACCACAACCAAGTCAGTAACGGGTAAATCCTCCTCTGTTTGCCAAACAAGCATTGTTCCGACGTGGCATATTCCTAATGAGACGTCTAAGGTCATTTTGGTCCAGATTGTCCCATTCCTGTTGCAACGCAGCAGCAAGTTCTTGGACATTGGCAGGACGTTGTTGACGTTGACGTAACCTCTGTCCAAGCATGTCCCAGACATGCTCGATGGGGGAGAGGTCGGGACTCAGTGCTGGCCAAGGTAATGTGGTGATGTTCTGTTGTTGGAGGTAACCTGTAACGATCCTGGCCCTGTGACATCTTGCGTTGTCATCCTGGAAAATGAAACGGCGGCCATGACGTCGTGCGAACGGCACAACATGGACTGCCAAGATGTTGTCCCGGTAGTACTGGCCTGTAACACGCCCTGCAACAACATGTAAAGCCGTTCTTCCAGCAACAGTGATGCCTCCCCACACCATAACAGAACCACCCCCAAATCGATCATGTCTGATGACGTTAACGTCTTGGAAGCGCTCGTTTCGACGACGCCACACCCTCCTACGTCTGTCCAAAAAATCAACAGTGAACCTTGACTCATCTGAAAACATCACATTGCTCCAGCGTCGATTATCCCAGTGTTGACGATCCCTACACCAACGACGTCTTGCCTGAATGTGATGATCTCTCAAACAAGGGATCACGCGAGGACGTCGGGCGCGAAGGTGACTCCTATGCAGTCGATTCCGAATCGTCTGGCCACTCACTCTCACACCAGTGTCTGTTTGAAGACGAGCGCTGATCTGATTTGCTGTGATGACACGATTTCTCAAGGCCAAGGTACGGATAAATCGATCCTGGGCTTGAGTTGTCGCCCTTGGTCGACCTGAGCGTGGTCTGTCCTGTACAGATTGTGTATCACGGTATCTGGACCATAGCCTGCTTATGACAAACTGAGAAACATTCATCGTCCGCGCCACAACCGCCTGTGTTGTGCCGATCTGTAGCATGCCAAGGGCACGTAACCTTTCATTTTGGGTAAGCCGACGCATATCAAAATTTGTTTTCTGGTCACTAAAACAATTAAACTGATGTTTCCACCCTGGAATTCAATGCCACAATGACTGTAACATTCAAAGTCAGAGTCGTGCAAATCTTGGGTTGGACCCCCATGATGATCCCAAGCATCACCTGCATTCTATGCGGTAGCTATTGGTGCGTTTGGGCGTCACATGTAACTGGAAATGTTTCTTCTGTTAGGTTCTATAGTGACTTTTTTCGTAGTCATTTGCATATTTTAGTATTATGCCCCCAAAATCAAATATCCCCTACTTTTTTTGAATAGTATATATTGTTTTAGTTATTACAGAGAGCCCTACAGAATGAACCTTAAAATTATATTATATTGTTTTAGTTATTACCAAGAGCCCTACAGAATGAACCTTTATTTTATATTATATTGTTTTAGTTATTACAGAGAGCCCTACAGAATGAACCTTAAAATTATATTATATTGTTTTAGTTATTACCAAGAGCCCTACAGAATGAACCTTTATTTTATATTATATTGTTTTAGTTATTACCAAATGCCCTACAGAATGAACCTTTTGTTTTAGTTATTACCAAGAGCTCTACAGATCGCTTATGAAGAAGATGTAGAATTACGTAAGGGAGTTCCACTAAATTATTTACAAAATATGGGAGTGGTCAATTCAGATAAGGTAATCTATATCTAACAGTTAATAACTCTTAATTCTCTCTTCAGTGGTTTCTGTTGGATAAAATCTGAATAACTCACATACTCTAATGTTGTCTTAGTGAAAACTGTGCCAGAGTCTGATCATCACTGCATTATAAAAGTCTGGTGGTTCACCAAAACAAGGGGGGGGGGGGGGTGGTAACCGAATGATTAGTGCTTACAGGTTGTATCATTAGGTCTGTCACTGACTCAACTGTTGGTTGTATGTGACAAAAATTGTGGGTGTTCGCCGGGTCCTCCAGTTAACTCCCACTGTGCGAGTGTATTATTGTAATAAAATTGAACCATGTGGTGGTCACGAAATAACCTAGTGTGTGTCAAGCGGAGGTAAAACCCCAACTCTCTCTCTCTCTCTCTCTCTCTCTCTCTCTCTCTCTCTCTCTCACCAAAACCTAATCCAAGCTAGCTGTAAGTAATTGGTCAGCGACTGGTACCAACAAGTAGTTGCATGAAATATGTCTATGCGCTCTTACAACTGACTGGAACTGATTTTTTTACCAGATGGTACCAGGTGCTCCTGTTCTAATTTTTGGAATACACTTGTGGCCAGTTTCTTTGGTCTGTACATGGTCAAGAAATTAACATATGAACATGAAAATAAATTGGGGGGGGTGGATGACTGAATGGTTAGCACGTGCGCGCTGTATCATAAGGCCTGTCATTGAGTCAACTGGCGTGGTTTCGATTCCCTGGTTGTACGTAACAAGGAGTAGGGGCGCCTGTCCAACCTCGTGGGTTTTCTCCGGGTCCTCCGGTTTCCACCCCTATGTGCAAGCGAATTATTGAAATAAAATTAAACCATATGTTAGTCCCGAAATGACCTAGTTTGTGTTGAGTGGACGTTAAACCCCATTTCTCTCTCTCTCTCTGAAAATTAATTATTTGAATTTGTTTTATTTATAATACATGTATTTGAATTTGTTTTTGCTTAATATAATATATTTGGCGTTTCAGGAAACTCCAGAAAGAAAGATGATATTGGGTAAAGTAGAGAAATTGATGACTAGTATATTTAAAAATGCACCAATAGATGCAGCATTTGATCAGATGGGACGAGGTTTTATACATGATAGTTTACCTCCAGTTTTATCTGAATGTAAGTTGTTAAAACAGTTTTATCTGAATGTAAGTAGCTAAAACAGTTTTAGCTGAATGTAAGTAGTTAAAACAGTTTTAGCTGAGTGTAAGTACATGTAGTTAAAACAGTTTTAGGTGAATGTAAGTAGTTAAAGCAGTTTTAGCTGAATGTAAGTACATGTAGTTAGAACAGTTTTAGCTGAATGTAAGTACAAGTGGTTAAAGCAGTTTTATCTGAATGTTAGTAGTTAAAGCGGTTTTATCTGAATGTTAGTAGTTAAAGCAGTTTTATCTGAATGTTAGTAGTTAAAGCAGTTTTATCTGAATGTTGGTAGTTAAAGCAGTTTTATCTGAATGTTAGTAGCTAAAACAGTTTTATCTGAATATAAGTAGTTCAATTAGTTATCTGAATGCATGCATCAAATTTTTTTTATCTGAATGTCAGTATGAATATAAGTATTTAGAACAATTAGTTAAAACAGTTCTATCTGAATGTAAATAGCTAAAACAGTTCTACCTGAATGTGGGAATCACGGTGGCTAAGTGGGTAAGATGCTGGCTCGCTAGTCTGGAGGTCGGGTGTTCGATCCCTGCATTGGCTGAGAAAGTTCATCCAAATTTTCCGGCGTGGTTCTCCCTTGCCAGTGATGCAGGACGGAGGGCCTGACAAGGACAGCTGTCTAGTTGTTCGGATGGAACGGAAAACCAAGGTCCCATGTACACATTAGCGTGCAAGTTAAAGATCCCTTGGCAGTTGGAATTCGATATAAGAGTAGGCCATAATTCCACTGTCCGGGCAAAATTTCCTTCATAGCACACTGTATGGCGTAAACCCGTCTTCGTAAGCCCACTTCAGAGCAGAACAGTAGGACGTTAAACCCCATTTCATTTCATTTCTACCTGAATGTAATTAGTTAAAGCAGTTCTACCTGATTGTAATTAGTTAAAACAGTTCTGTCTAAATGTAGTTAGTTAAAACAATTTTATCTTAATATAGATAGTTAAAACAATTTTATCTGAATGTAAATAGCTAAAACATATTATTTGTGTAACAGCTGAGAAATCATGTAGTATCCATGGCACCGGTGAGAGATGGGATAGCAAACGTAATCAAGTTACCAGTATGGTGGAGATTGAACCAGATTCGATGGTCAAAATAATACGACAAGGTGCTCTTAGGTTCGTACATACATATATTTTTTATTTATTTATTGTACTTTATCTACGATGGCTAAGTGAGCAAGAAGCTGGCTCGCTAGCCTGGAGGTCGGGTGTTCGATCACTGCATTGGCCAAGAAAGTTCATCAGGATATTTGGACCTTGTCTCACCTTGTCAGTGGTGCAGTACGGAGGAATGACAAGGACAGCTGTCTAGTCGTTCGGATGGGACAAAAACTGAAGTCCCGTGTATACATTGGCGAGCATGTAAAAGATCCCTTGGCAGTAAGAATTCAATTTAAAAGAGTAGGCCATAGTGCCACTGCTTGGGCAAAATTTCCCTCATAGCACACTGATGGCGTATGCCCTTCTTCAATAACCTGGTTGGAGCAGAACAGAACAGTCGGACGTTAAATCCCATTTCATTTTATTGTTTTCTTTGACATGAAATTACTCCCGATTTATTAAAGACAGATTTATACACACATCATGATTTAAATTAATTGTAGGTTGGTTTTAGAGGAAGATCAAGTCCATGTTTATCATAATTTAGAGAATTCACGAATTTATCAGGGAGTTGAACCACAGTTTGTTGATATACCATTAGAAGTAAGTTTTACTTATTACATATAGAATGGATGGATGGGGGCGGGGGAGATAGAGTGTAACGTCCACTCAACACAAACTAGGTCATTTCGGGACTAACACATGTTTCAATTTTATTTCAATAATTCGCTTGTGCGTAGGGATCTTTAGCAGAGGGAGAAAACCGGATGACCCACGCGGTTGGACAGGCGACCCTATTCCTTGTCACGTTCAACCGGGGATTCGAAACCACGCTAGTTGACTCAATGACAGGCCTTGTGATACAACACGCACATGCTAACCATTCGGCCATGGAATCCCCTTGATGGGGCAAGTGGTGTAACACGTATACTTCATGATCTGAAACACATGTGTTACACCACACGGCCCATCCATCCCTTCTATATGATCTGCATTTGCTGTTGCTGCCGCTGAAAGATGGAATGCACTCCCAGTTGAACGCTTCAAATCTCGATTAAAAACTCATCTTTTCAAAATTCACTACAGAAATTGAAAAAAAAAACCCAACAAAACTTAGAGCCAAAAGACTTTTGTATAGTTGTATGTGCTATGAGCACGATTTGTGGATTTGGCGCTATATAAATGGACTTATATTGTTATTGGTCGAGAAAGTTCATCTGGATTTTCCGACATGGTTTCTCCTTTTCCGTGGTGCAGGACGGAGGGCCTGACAAGGACAGCTGTCTAGTCATTCTGGTGAGACGAAAAACCAAGGTCCCGTGTATACATTGGAGAGCACGTAATATAGTGCCCCTGCCCAGGCAAAATTTCCCTTATCCCTTATAGCACACTGTATAGCATTTCCCTCCTTCATCAGCCCAGTCTAAGCAGAACAGTAGGACGTTAAACCCCATTTCATTTGTATATATACTATTCAAAAAAAGTAGGGGATATTTGATTTTGGGGGCATAATACTAAAATATGCAAATGACTACGAAAAAAGTCACTATAGAACCTAACAGAAGAAACATTTCCAGTTACATGTGACGCCCAAACGCACCAATAGCTACCGCATGGAATGCAGGTGATGCTTGGGATCATCATGGGGGTCCAACCCAAGATTTGCACGACTCTGACTTTGAATGTTACAGTCATTGTGGCATTGAATTCCAGGGTGGAAACATCAGTTTAATTGTTTTAGTGACCAGAAAACAAATTTTGATATGCGTCGGCTTACCCAAAATGAAAGGTTACGTGCCCTTGGCATGCTACAGATCGGCACAACACAGGCGGTTGTGGCGCGGACGATGAATGTTTCTCAGTCTGTCATAAGCAGGCTATGGTCCAGATACCGTGATACACAATCTGTACAGGACAGACCACGCTCAGGTCGACCAAGGGCGACAACTCAAGCCCAGGATCGATTTATCCGTACCTTGGCCTTGAGAAATCGTGTCATCACAGCAAATCAGATCAGCGCTCGTCTTCAAACAGACACTGGTGTGAGAGTGAGTGGCCAGACGATTTGGAATCGACTGCATAGGGGTCACCTTCGCGCCCGACGTCCTCGCGTGATCCCTTGTTTGAGAGATCATCACATTCAGGCAAGACGTCGTTGGTGTAGGGATCGTCAACACTGGGTTAATCGACGCTGGAGCAATGTGATGTTTTCAGATGAGTCAAGGTTCACTGTTGATTTTTTGGACAGACGTAGGAGGGTGTGGCGTCGTCGAAACGAGCGCTTCCAAGACGTTAACGTCATCAGACATGATCGATTTGGGGGTGGTTCTGTTATGGTGGAGGAGGCATCACTGTTGCTGGAAGAACGGCTTTACATGTTGTTGCAGGGCGTGTTACAGGCCAGTACTACCGGGACAACATCTTGGCAGTCCATGTTGTGCCGTTCGCACGACGTCATGGCCGCCGTTTCATCTTCCAGGATGACAACGCAAGATGTCACAGGGCCAGGATCGTTACAGGTTACCTCCAACAACAGAACATCACCACATTACCTTGGCCAGCACTGAGTCCCGTCCTCTCCCCCATCGAGCATGTCTGGGACATGCTTGGACAGAGGTTACGTCAACGTCAACAACGTCCTGCCAATGTCCAAGAACTTGCTGCTGCGTTGCAACAGGAATGGGACAATCTGGACCAAAATGACCTTAGACGTCTCATTAGGAGTATGCCACGTCGGATCAATGCTTGTTTGGCAAACAGAGGAGGATTTACCCGTTACTGACTTGGTTGTGATGCTGTGGTAACTTTGCTGTTTGACCCCGGGTATCATTTTACCCTTATAATGGTCAGTCTGTGCCTTACTTAGTCTAACGATCATTTGGAATAAATCGATGAATGTGAACTTCATTTCATTTTGTCATTTGTTTCTTCGTCAGTTTCATTAGGTGACTTTAATAACACTTAAAAATCAAATATCCCCTACTTTTTTTGAATAGTATATATTTATTTTCTAGGCTGCCCATGCTTAATATATTTATTTATTTATTTTCTAGGCTACCCGTGTTGTATATATATTTATTTATTTATTTTCTAGGCTACCCATGCTGTATATATATTTATTTATTTATTTTCTAGGCAGCTCCTGCTGTTGAGTATTTAATACACTCATACCCTGAGTATATATCAGTAGACAGTTTACCTTTAGAAGATATACAGTTAAAGATTGATATAATTACAGCTCTGTATGAAAAAGGTCTTCTATTAACCCAGGAACCATTGGAACCATTATATGACGATGGAAGTGTTGATGGTGAGAAACCAGAATAGACATTCAACATTGTGATTTAGTTTTTCCTGGTTGAGGGGGGCATAGTCTCAAAACAATTTCATCTTGCTCTGCTTCGTGCTGTTTTTGTGCTTTTTAAAAGAGAAAAATCTTGTATCAGCGCTTTCAGGCTTACATACTTTAAGTATGCCGCCTTTTATAAAGGCTTTGAATCATGTCTCTTGTTTCAGCCATGTTTGTCTGTCGTGACTATCAGTGAACTGAACCGTTAATTTAAACACGACATAAAATTACAATTTGAAAGAATTTAACCTTCAAACGCAATAAATACTAGTCTCGATGCCAGAAATAACTTTACCCCTTGTTCATCTCTGGTAAAACTTGTCGGCCATTTTGAATGTCACGTAATATATTCTTTTGTCGGTCACTTCACAAAGATCCAAGATGGCAGCTCAAACTCGCGTGATGTCAGAAATTTCACATATTTAGCCGAATCACTGACATTGTGCGCTAAAAATAGTACCCGGTAAATCATCAAACGTCTGTTTTCGAATAAACTTTTGTTGTCAAGATGAGGAAAATGTTCCAAGGATAATTAATGTGTAACTCATGCCACGAATCGATGCCTAATTGTTGAGAAATTGGCAGTATTTCATTCTAACAAATCCTGCCAATCATTAGCCACTGGGGGGCGGAGCTTAGGAACCAATTTCATGCTGATTAATGGCCAGCGAGTTTTACTGGAGATAAACGAATGGTAACGTTATCTCTAGGATTGAGATTCAATAAATCCAGTTATATTAAAATTTTGGAAGACGCTAAAAAATTATCATATTTTTCAGAAGAAATATCGCGATAATCTCAGATAAATTATATCAATAATTGATGAGCTAGCGAACGTTAAAGCCCTTCTCGGAATTCTGTGTATTCAACCATTCTAGCTTCAGTTAAACAGTATTCTAGTGATATATTTTTTTGAGACATATTTTATTTACTATAAATGAATGGGAGATTGGGGAACAGGCAAAATGCCTATGTCAGACCCTAATCCCTAGTGATATTTAATTTGTTAATTATAACCTTTCCCTGATTGTTAAAAATGTCAAAATTAGAATAAACATAATTGACTTTTCATAATTATCTGTAATGTATTCTGTAATCTGCTTTAAATTTGATATCAAAATTTGACATTTAATAATAGTTCTATAAGAACAGTCCCCAAGTTCACAAAACATTCTCAGAATTCTACGAATTGATTCCACCTTAATGACTTTTATTCACTTGATTTGATATTTGTTTATTTGGTGCAATGTCTATTTTCTTGTCCGCAAGTTTATCTTGTAGATTTTTGTTTTGCGTGTACTGCAGTACTCCTGCACTTACTATTATGAGAGATATATCTTTGATCCAGAAACACATAATTTTGCATATAGTTCCTTTTTGATGTATTTGATACATTAAAACAACAAAAGTTTTATAAAGGACTATATTTTAGTTAAAATAAGGCAAACAATTTTGAGTCAATTCTTAAATAAAAGATACATTATGGGAGATTAGATAAAGAGCTAGAAGTTTTCACTATAATAGTTAAAAACATAGTTAATGTAAAAGGAATTTGCTGAAAATTTCAGTCAAATTGATCCACTCTGAACCAAGATTTTAGCATTGAATTTTCGCCCTAGCCTCGATCATCATTACTAAAGTCAGTGCAATAAAAAACATAGTCTTGATTATCCATTTCATGATTAAATCATGAATGAAAGTTGAGCAGCAAATGGGATCCTAATCCAGTAAATATTGCAGGCTGGTGTTGACATCTAGAGTTGATTATGGTCTGGATAAGTTAATTAATGTCTAATTAATAGTTTATAAAACATTTCAGGCCTAAAGAAAGACCTGCAATAGTCTGATTTAGCTCTTGCATAATGTATGTTTAAGTAAGAGAATGCTTTGTGAACAGGGGGGGTCCAGGTTTAGAATCCGTAATGGAGGTCAGAGGTCGGTTTGTTGACTAGAAGTAGGCCTAACTATACATATACATGTAATATATAAAGTTTATATTCCTATGTTAATCTTGCTTGTTTTAAATGTATATATTTATAATGTATATATGTTATACTTCCACCATTAGGAGGAGAATTTAAGATTATGAATATTTGATGTGAGGAAAATTTTTTTTTTTAATCATTTGCTTATGCCTATGTATATGTGTATTCATTGCTCTGTAAAAACTACAAAACTTGTATCTGTACTGGTAGATTACTGTAAAATACTTGAAGGTGCTATTCAAAAATAAAAAAAATTCAAATATATTCATCTTGGTGCTTATTGATGAAAAATCGTCTAATGTCTCAGTAGTATGACTTTGGCTCGCTAACCTGGAGATGCGGTGTCGATCCTGCGTTGGCTGAGAGAGTTTATCAGGATTTTCCGGGGTGGTTTCCCCTTGCTAGTGGGGTGGGGGGTTGGATGGCCGAATGGTTAGCACGCGCGCGCTGTATCATACGGTCTGTCATTGAGTCAACTGGCGGGGTTTTGATTCCCCGGTTGTATGTGACATCTTGTCAAAACTTCAAACAGTGATAACTCCGCTCAGAGAGAGAGAGAGGGTTTAACCTCCACTTGGCACAAACTTGGTCACTTCGGGACTAACATATGTTTCAATTTTATTTTAATAATTTGCTTAAGTAGGGGTCTTTAGCAGTGGGAGGAAACTGGAGGACCCGGAGAAAACCCACAAGGTTAGACAGGCAACTCTACTCCTTGATTGACCCCGCGTGCTGTGACGGCACGTGTTAAGGCAGTCATCTTTAACAGAGATATGAAACAGATTGGGTAATACGCTGGCTCGCTAGCCTGGAGCTGGGCTGTTCGATACCTGCAATGGCCGAGAAAGTTCTTCCAGATTTTCCGGCGTGTTTCCCCCTTGTTAGTGATGCAGGACGGATGACCTGACAAGGACAGCTGTCTTGTAATTCGGATGGTAGAAAAAAGCGAGATCCCGTGTACATATTGGCGTGCACATAAGAGTCGGCCGTGGTGCCGCTGTCCGGGCAAAATTTCCCTCATAGCACACTGTATAGTGTATGCCCGTCTTCATTAGCCCAGTTCAGAGCAGAACAGTGGAACGTTAACTCATTTATTCAGGGCGGACTTAAGACTGTTGGAAGATGTAACATTTGGATAAAATTTCAAGTGAATAAGATAGGTGTCATTGCAAATAATGGCGACCAGCCGAGTTATCCATTAGTCATAGTTTTTGGTATCCATCATTAGCCACGAAAGAACCCAATCTGATTAAAACACAGATCCAATTTCGTTTCGTTTTTATAGTTCAAAATTTCGATTTTACTTGTCTTTACTACATTTGGATCTGGAAGCGTTGTTATTTAACTCATGTTCTGCTTGGAATGATGGGTCAGCCAATCAAATGGTCTTTCGAATCGAGCGTTTGACCTTTTTTGTGCGGAACTGTGGGTAGACATTAGCGGCAATAGAAATCAAAACAAAGCAAAAGTAGATAAAAAATACATGGCGGTCGCTAATTGGTTAATCAAATGACTGACGTAATCGGGTCAAATGTCGCTTGTTTGGTACCTGACGTCATAGAACGTGAACTCCCACTATAACTTGTTAGATCTACATGTAGTGTAGGCCATCGAAAGTATAAAAAACGAAACGAAAAATAGATCTATATTTTAATTAGATTGGAAAGAACCCATCTCCTCCCAGCTAATTCTTAGAATTGGTAGGCTACACTGTGGTGGATAGGACGTCGAAATTCCCAGGGGTTACTCTATGACCCAATCTGACCGGCTTGTATCACTAACAAGACCTACCGGGTTTGACCCCACGTGATTATTCAGTCCAGATCTCCCTTGTGGGTGGTGTATGCAGGCCACACGAGAGGGGATGCAGCCGGTGCGCCGCCCCAGGGCCAATAAGAGTCTATGAGGCCCATGCTTGTATATAATATGATTACTTTCTAATACTATGTCACTTACCCTTATAACAGTAGGATAAAATGGTCCACAGATACTTTAGAGCATATATAGTGCAACTGAATCATCTAGAGAGAGAGAAATGGGGTTTAACGTCCACTCGACACAAACTTGGGTCATTTCGGGACCAACACATGGTTCAATTTTATTTCCATAATTCGCTTGCGTGTAGGGGTGTTTAGCAGTGGGAAGAAACCGGAGGACCAGGAGAAAACCCACGAGGTTGGACAGGCGACCCTACTCCTTGTCACGTATAACCGGGGAATTGTAACCACGCCAGTTGACTCAATGACAGAGAGAGAGAGAGAGAAATGGGGTTTAACGTCCACTCGACACAAACTAGGTCATTTCGGGACTAACATATGGTTTAATTTTATTTACATAATTCGCTTGCGCGTAGGGGTCTTTAGCAGTGGGAGGAAACCGGAGGACCCGGAGAAAACCCACGAGGTTGGACAGGCGACCCTACTCCTTGCCACGTACAACCGGGGATTCGAAACCACGCCAGTCGACTCAATGGCAGACTTTATGATACAGCGCGCGCACGCTAACCATTCAGCCATCCAACCCCCCGACTCAATGACAGGCTTTATGATATATGATACAGCGCGCACGTGCTAACCATTCAGCCATCCAACCCCCCGAATCATCTAGCTATGACTAGTGTTGGAAAGGTCGGGTGAGAGGCAAAAAAGGTTTCGCCCCAGCACACTTTTTTCCTCTCAAGGGCCCAGGGTGCAAGGCAAGGAGTCCGGCAACGAGGTCTTCCTATGTACTCGTTGGTGTGCACGTAACAGAACCATAGATAGTTGGAATTTGTGTTGAAGAGTAGACGAACACGCCCGCATTCAGCGCAAAGCACCCCCCCCCCCGCACAGCACAATACCTATTAGAATAGCAAAAATATAAAAATTAAGGTACACTGCAGATTTCGTCAAGGTCGCGAGATGTTTACAAATGGGATTAGGGTATGGGTTAGGTCTAGGCTTAGTGTTGGGGCTAGCCCTGTTTAAGTCTCATGATCTTTAACCAATGGAATGGAATCAGATATTGTTGCAGGGACAAAAGTAAATGAAATGAAGTGAAATGGGGTTTAACATCCTACTGTTCTGCTCCTAACTGGGCTAATGAAGCCGGCATACGCCATACAGTGTGCTATGAGGGAAATTTTGCCCGGGCAGCTGCACTATCTTTTATATCGAATTCCAACTGCCAGGGAGGGACAAAAGTAAAACAATGTTTTCACAACACCTAAAACGGAAAAAAATTCAAAATACTATTTTTTTTATTGGTAAATCTGATATATTAAAATACCCCCCGAGAACAAAAAAATCTGTGAAACCATACTACACCCACCCCCTATCACCCACCCCACCCCTTTAACCCTGATCTTATTAAATACTATTTTTTTTATTGGTAAATCTGATATATTAAAATACCCCCCGAGAACAAAAAAATCTGTGAAACCATACTACACCCACCCCCTATCACCCACCCCACCCCTTTAACCCTGATCTTATTAAAACACAGTTCCGTTATTTTATTGGTCGTCAAATGTTGGTGATTACTGCTGGATCTTGGTTGGTTGTTCATCCGCCATGATGATTGTGGTGTTATACTGGACCATAGTTGGTTGTTTATCCGCCATGATTGTTGTTTAGTAATATTGGACCATGGCTGGTTGTTTATCCACCATGATTGCTGTTTATCCGCCATGCTTGTTGTTGTTTTTAAACTACTGAACCAACGCTACTTGTCAACCCGTCATGATTGTTGTTTTGTAATACAGAACCATGGTTGGTTGTTCATCCGCCATGATTGTTGTTTTGTAATACAGAACCATGGTTGGTTGTTCATCCGCCATGATTGTTGTTGTGTAATACTGGACCATGGTTGGTTGTTCATCCGCCATGATTATTGTTGTGTAATACTGGACCATGGATGGTTGTTCATCCGCCATGATTATTGTTGTGTAATACTGGACCATGGTTGGTTGTTGTTTATCCGTCGTGTTTCATTTTGACTGACGCTGGAACTTTAAGAGTTTTATTTTTAAAACTAGTTTTAAAATAAAGTTGTTTACCAATGCGGTCTTCTTTTTTTTATCTCTTCTGATCTGATCCTGTCTGTACCTGGATTGATTGTAGATTTTCGTGAATTAACTGCCTTGGGGCCTAATCCCTAATGGTCAGTGTCGGACTTAGATTTATTGAGGTTCTACGTTATTTTAAGCTTGGATACCTCTTCTTAAAAAATTACAATCTGAGTAACCCACAAAGCTGCGCGCCGAAACGGGACCCCAAAAACAGTGTGTCCCCTGACGATTACGAGGCCATGGATTGTAGCTTCTTTTAAAGTTTATATATCTAAGTCCGGCACTGGATGGTTCAAGGTTTATGACACCAGGTGGTATAGGTCCATCCACATACGTCATCTGATTATTTCAAAAATTTGACGAAAGGTGTCGAATTCAATGGCTATGCCTGGATCTAAAATGAGCCAAAAACGGATTCCGACTCATTTCCAATATAATGCCTAATGGAACAGTATCGTCATTATGTTTCTTGGACATAGCAAGTTTAAGTTCAAGTGTACGCATGCGTCGACGATTATAGTTGAGTTGCAATTGGTTTAGCTCATCGTTTGTGGATTTGTTGTCTTTCACCGGTTGAGCGTTAACCTGTTGACATACGACCATTAGGACCACCCCAAGCATTAACAAAAAACCAGCGGACTTCATCATTTATGGAATATATCTCTGAAACAATAAAAAAATAACACCATTATCCCGAATTTAAAATAAAAGATATAACGTCAAAAAAAATTGCAGATGATGCTAAGGGCACTGTGTCCAAGGGCGTGGATTTGTCATAACCTTTTTTGGAACCTGGAACATTTCATAAATTTCATTACCAAACCAAAATAATAATTACGAACAGTTTACTGTACCAGTGTTATTTCGATGAAAGCTGTAACTAGGGGTAATATGTGATTAATTAAAAATAAACAACTATCACAGCTTTGTGGTAAATTCGTTTTAGTTAGTTTTAGTTAATGATTGGTTTGTCTGAAAATTCGTTTGGTAAAGAAAATATTCGACAAATTGTCTCAACCCCACGGACTAAAATTGGCCCCCTATGCCTATGGCTGTTTGCAACAATTGTTGAAGAAACTTACAGATACATTATGGAAGATTAGATAACGAGTTGGCAGTTCTCGCTATAATAGTTAAAAACTAGATAATGTAAAGGGAATTTGCTGAAAATCTCGGTCAAATTGATCCACTCTGAACCGAGATTTTAGCGATTAAATTTTCGGCCTAGCCTCGATCATCATTACTAAAGTCGGTACGATAAAAAAAAAACATAGTCTCGGTTATCCATTTTATGATTAAATCAGGAATAGAAGTCGAACAGCAAATAATAACCTAATCCAATAAACATCGCAGGCTAGCGATGACATCGAGAATTGATTATGGTCTGGATAATTTAATTAATGTCTAATTAATAATTTAGATAACATTTCAGGCCCAAAGATAGACCAGCAATAGGCAGATTGAGCTCTTGCATAATATATACACTCTTCAAAAAAAAAGTAGGGGATATTCAGAAAAAATACAAAACTGCGGAAATGCACTTCTGTGTTTAAACATAAACAGTTCATATGGGCGGCGTATCTGACGGCCCCATTTCACTCGCTAAGAGATACACTGTCAAAATTGAAAATGGACGTTTATGATTGTTGTCTTAATGAGTAATTGCTCCACCAATCCTCAGAAATTCAGCAATTCGTCGTGGCAGGCTCCTAATCAACCGCCCAATCACGATTTGGGTCAATCTGACCCACTCCTCTTGCAGTGCCACAGCCAATTCTTGCCGTGTTGTCCGTTGACGTCGACGAACACATCTCTCGATCAAATTAAACGTGACCGCTAAAGGAAAGATACGCTAAACAGTAAATCTTATGCGAGAACCGATATGAAAGCAAACATGGATAGGATAAACCAGCACGCGGCAGTTTTCATCAACCCTTCGTTGAAGTGTCAAATTTGACAATGAACCCATCCCACGTATATGGCGCTATTGCGTGTCGCATGTGCAGCTCAGTTGTTCTGTTGGGGCGATAAGTTCTTCATCTGTGAACATACTCTCAAAGCATGTCAAGTGTCCATGACTATTTATCATATCACAACCTGCATAGGTATTTGCATTTCAATATCCCCTACCTTTTTTGAAGAGTATATTATTAACCTACCTTGTGGCGACTGAACAACTATCTCCAAGCGTAATCTAACATTGACTAAAACACGAATTTAGTACACCCGCTATTTTATTAACCTGACAAGTTTCGTATATACTGTAAAGGGCTTGATGTGTCACGTTTATGTCAACCACAACAAACATGCATGCAGGTCTGTCAAATTCAAAACAAAGTCTAACATTTAGGTTTTGATTTACGGACAATAAATGTCGCTACAAATAATACAAGTACGAGATGAAATGAAATGGGGTTTATGTTCTACTTTTATGCCCCTACTGGGCTAATGAAGACGTTCGGATGGGACGAAAAACCGAGGTCCCGTGTACATATTGGCGTGCACGTAAAAGATCCCTTGGCAGTTGGAATTCGATATAAGAGTAGGCCATAGCGTCGCTGCCCGGGCAAAATTCCCCCCATAGCACACTGTATGGCGTATGCCCGTCTTCATTAGCCCAGTTTAGGAGCAGAACAGTAGGACGTTAAACCCCCATTTCATTTCATTTCATTTGCTAATGAAGACGGGCATACGCCATTCAGTTTGCCGTGGCGGACATTTTGACCCGGACAGAGACGCTACGACCTACTGTTATATCAAATTGTAACTGCCATGGGTTCTTTTACGTGCACACCAATATGTGAACGGGACCTCGGTTTTCCGTCCCATCCAAACGACTAGACAGCTATCATTGGCAGGCCTTCCGTTAGGCAGATCATAATTAACTTTCTCGACCAATTAATTTCTTATACCACAAGTGCCCACCCAAGAACGTGACAGATGTGCGTTATGATTTAAAGCGCATGCGTATGACCACCCTACATCGGTTAGGTCTATTTGATATGGCCAACTCCAAGTTCGGTCAAAGGTCATGAGATGTAAACAGGGCTAACGCTAATCCCAACCCTAACCCTAACCCTGGACCTAGTTCTAACGCTTACCATAAACCTAACCTACAACCTCGCGGCAAGTCAGGTGCCCTAACCATATTTACATCTCAACGACCATGACGAAATATTGAGTTGGCCTTAACTAATAGATCTAGTCCCCGAGGTCCCTACTCCCCGGCGAATAATCAGCGTCAAATGTACATGCGTTTTTATTGACTACTGGTTTAGTCAATGTGATTTTCATTCAATCAAATTTTCATCTTTAACGTTGATCTAATTCAAATCGATTACCCTAATCAACGAATTTATCGACACCGATTTCCGAAGCGATTACCAAAAATCGCCATATCACTTCTTGGTGCGATTCGAAATAATCGATCGGGTGATCACGTGTATTTTTCAACTATCCCATCCACAAGAATTGTTCACAGTTAATCAGCGCATTTAACGAACTGCTTTGAAATCGACTATTCTGTCATATCACATGACATCTCCACTAAATCCAAATCCATCTGTCAAGTCTATAAAAAAGCCCGTGAACAAGTTCGACATTTACACAACTGGAATGTAAAATTCAATGTCGTTTAAAAGTGCATTATGTAAAAGCTGACACTTTAAAACTTTATAATAGTTTAAAATTAGACATTTAAAACGACATATTTTTAAATTTTCAGTCAATTTATTTTATTCTGAGCGAAGTTATCGGTTTTGACAAGAATAGCATAGTCTCGATTGTCATTGTTACCGTTGTTACGATAATAAACAAAGTCTCGATTAACCGCGTTTAAATATCAAATTATTAAACATACATTATGCAAGAGCTAAATCTGCCTATTGCACGCCTTTATTTAGGCCTGAAATGTTATCTAAATTATTAATTAGACATTTATTAACTTAAATCCAGACCGTAATCAATTCCTCTTGCCATCGTTAGCCTGCAATATTTATTGGGTTATGATCCGATTTGCTATTTAATCATGAAATGGATAATCGAGGCTATGTTTTTATCGTACCGACTTTAGTATTTATGATCGAGGCTAGACCTAAATTTCAATCGTTTAATTGTCGGTTCATAGTGGATCAATTTGAATGAAATTTTCAGCAAATTGCCTTTACATTATCTAGTTTTTAACTATTATAGTGAGAACTGCCAACTCGTTACCGAATCTCCCATAATGTATCTTTAAGTACCGATCGTGTGTCAAACCATTAAATATCACAACCATCCGATGGTCTAGAGGGAGTTGATTAAAGTATGTAATTTGTCAATCTAATTAAAATATAGATCTATATTTCGTTTCGTTTTTTTATATTTTCGATGACCTACACTACATGTAGATCTAACATGTTATAGTGGGGGTTTACGTTCTATGACGTCAGGTACCAAGCAAGCGACATTTTACCCGATTACGTCAGTCATTCGATTAACCAATTAGCGACCGCCATGTATTTTTTTTATCTACTTTTGCTTTGTTTTGATTTCTATTGCCGCTAATGTCTACCCACAGTTCCGCGCACAAAAGGTCAAACGCTCGATTCGGCAGGCCATTTGATTGGCTGACCCCTCATTTCAAGCAGAACACGAGTTAAATAACAACGCTTCCAGATCCAAGTGTAGTAAAGACAAGTAAAATCGAAATTTTGAACTATAAAAAACGAAACGAAATAGGATCTGTGTTTTAACCAGATTGGTAATTTGTTTAATCTAACTCGTTGGAGTCACGGTAGCTAAGTGGGTAAAACGCTGGCTCGCTAGCCAGGAGGTCGCGGAGTTGACCGAGGAGAAAGTGCAATCGGATTTTCCGGCGTGTTTTCCCCTTGTCAGTGGTTCAGGACGGAGGGCCCGACAAGGATGGGACGGAAATACCGAGGCCTCGTGTACACATTGGAGTGCATGTAAAAGATCCCTTGGCAGTGCAAAATGTCCCTCATAGCACACTGTGTGGTGTATGTCCGTGTTTATTAGCCCAGTCGGAACCGAATAGTAGGACATTAAATCCCATTTCATTTCGGGCCCGTATCTAGACACCATTAAGCGGGGGGGGGGGCATTACCTTTCGGTAGGGGGGCGAACATTTTTAGGAAATTTTCGGAAAGGTCATTCTAACAGACTGTTGTAATCATCATGCTATGTAGTAACCTAGGCGTCTAATAAGCATTTTAAAATAAGTATTCAAACAAAAAAAAAATCGTGATTTTTTAAATTTATTTAAAACTATTTTAGATTAGTACAAAAAAAAAAATGGTTTATAAAGTAATGAGATACCGTGGGATTAATATGCGCATAGTCGCCTGAATTATACCTCCTCCTGCTTAGGGAAGCGTAGTTTTTTTTTAGGTTAATATAAGGAACTGTGTATACTTTAATGATTGTTAGCAATTTCTGAGCGGGGGGGGGGGCGAACATTTCACGCGCCCCCTGTAGATACGGGCTCGTTTCATTTAATTTTATTTAATTAACTTGCACTGCTTTTTCTATGTGTGATATAAAGTTAGCTTTAAGCCTATATGGTTCAAGTGCTGTAGTATGTGAAACTATATGGTCCCAGGGCTGTAGTATGTAAAAATATATGGTTCCAGGGCGGTAGTATGTGAAACTATATGGTTCCAGGGCTGTAGTGTGTAAAACTATATGGTCCCAGGGCTGTAGTATGTAAAACTATATGGTTCCAGGGCTGTAGTGTGTAAAACTATATGGTTCCAGGGCTGTAGTGTGTAAAACTATATGGTTCCAGGGCTGTAGTGTGTAAAACTATATGGTCCCAGGGCTGTAGTATGTAAAACTATATGGTTCCAGGGCTGTAGTATGTGAAACTATATGGTTCCAGGGCTGTAGTATGTGAAACTATATGGTTCCAGGGCTGTAGTGTGTAAAACTATATGGTTCCAGGGCTGTAGTATGTGAAACTATATGGTTCCAGGGCTGTAGTATGTAAAACTATATGGTCCCAGGGCGGTAGTATGTGAAACTATATGGTCCCAGGGCTGTAGTATGTAAAACTATATGGTCCCAGGGCGGTAGTATGTGAAACTATATGGTCCCAGGGCTGTAGTATGTAAAACTATATGGTTCCAGGGCTGTAGTATGTAAAACTATATGGTCCCAGGGCGGTAGTATGTGAAACTATATGGTTCCAGGGCTGTAGTATGTAAAACTATATGGTTCCAGGGCTGTAGTATGTAAAACTATATGGTCCCAGGGCGGTAGTATGTGAAACTATATGGTTCCAGGGCTGTAGTATGTGAAACTATATGGTTCCAGGGCGGTATTATTTAAAAACAGGAAATCAAATCACAATATCGAAGTCCATGAAAGTGAAGCTAGTCGTCCCCCATATTCAAGAAATCCACCTCTGGCCATTGCTGGATTGACTTCTGATACTTGAGCTTTTGAGGGAGTGTGTCTATTCTTCCCGTTCAATCAAATCTTTCCAACGTGACAACCGTTCGTTTAATCTGGGGGTCTTCCTTAATACTTTGGACAATGATTTAAGATATTACAAACGGCGAAAGTACTGTTCGTCTCCAAACAGTATTGTTTACATTGTAGCCGTTTTGATAGCCTTGTTTGTCACGCAATTAGTTTTTCTGTAAGTGTGAGTCATGACGTAACGTTATGAAAACATATTTAGAGCTATGTTTAAACCCGAATGATATTGTTATGCAGTTATGTATTGGTTGTTAATCGGACTATTGACCAGTTATAATTTGGAACAGAAATTTGCTTTTATTACAGCAGTGTTGAGTTGGATTGGGTCTAATCAAACAAAGCACCGCGAGGAGTATGGTCGCCTCCCTGACTAGCTGACTATGATAGTGTGAAACTATCTTTTTGGCATCCACGACACAAGATCGGCCGGGTCATACTCGTACTTTGTATCTTAAATATGGAACGTTTAGGAGTTCACACAGGGTTCTGAGACAGATCTATATTTCGTTTCGATTTTTCATACTTTCGATGGCCTACACTACATGAAGATCTGACCGGTTGTACTGGAAGGTCGCATCAGGGGTCGTATGTGCGACTTTTGACCCTATGACGTCAGGCACTGATTACTTAATCAGCGTTGACGTTTCTAGTGGTTTACCCACAGTTCCGTGCACAAAACACGCCGTAACAGACGGCTTCATTGGCTAATCCCTAACATTAACTAGAACGCGGCTTATATAACAACGTTTCCAGGTCCTAGTGTAGTAAAGACTAGTAAAACGAAATTTTGAACTATAAAAAACGAAACAAAATAGGATCTGTGTTTTAATCAAATTGTAAGTGAAAGAATTTACTCAACTTCCATGCACTGTTTATGAGAAATATCTTTGATGAAGAAACACAAAACTTTGCACATAGTTTCTTATTGATGTATTTGATACATTAAAATAACAAAAGTTTTATAAAAGGCTATATTTGCGTTAAAATTTTGAGTAAATTCTTAACTTAAAGTAGCTAAGTCTCTAACTCAATATCATCCAAAGTCTTACACGTTGAAAATACGAATTATTTGTCAATTCAAATCAACATTGATGTTGTGATCTTACCAGGAATGAGCAGGCTTCTGATATCCAATATTTAAGACAAAATAAACATTTTACTATTGGTACAGGAATCGTGTACCATAGTGCGTTTTAGCGTCATTTGCAACAAGTGACCAGAAAGTACGAGGCTAGACATATTCAACTGGAGAGTCTGCTCAATAGACTGGAATAACCAGACGCTAGGAATTGCTATAGGGTTGAGACACAGGCAGTATTTCGCTGGACATAACTGATTTGAAATTAGAGTCAAAACGGAAACAATTGAATTTAAATCAGTTTATATACAACCAGATAACATTATTATATGCGTTGCGACCCATTTTTGTCAATTTCTAGGTCCCAAATATTAGCGATTTAGCTTCTTTAAGTCTGAGAATGCTTTGTGAACTAGGGGCCTGTTTAATATCGAGAGGGAGCTGCGGTGACTCAGTGAGTAGGAAGTTGGCTGTCTAACCTGGAGGTCCCGTGTTCGAGCCTTGCGTTGGCCGAGAAAGTTCATCTGGATTTTCCGGCGTGGTCCCCGCTTATCAGAGGTGCAGGACGGCGGGCCTGTCAGGGAACAGCGAATAGTTGTTCGGATGGGACTAAAATCCGAGGTATCGTGTACACATTGGCGTTTACGTAAAAGAACCCCTGGCAGTTGCAAACGTCCTACTGTTCTGCTCCGAATTGGGCTAATGAAGACGGGATACAGTGTGCTATGAGGGAAATGTTGCCCGGACAGCGGCACTACGACCTACTCTTATATTGAATTCCAACTGTCAAGGGATCTTTTACGTCCACGCCAATGTGTACACGGGACCTGGGTTTTTCGTCCCCTGGCGACTAGACAGCTGTCCTTGTCAGGTCCTCCGTCCTGCATCTCTGACAAGGGGGAACCACGCCGGAAAAGTTCCAGCGTGAACACAGTGAATAATCCAGGGACGTGGTGACCCATGATTTTGATTGAGGAACAATCCCAAATAATTGTTTATGAAAAAAAAAAAAAATTTTATATGTGTGTGCGGGAGAGGGGGTGGATGGCAGTCCCTCCCAGTGCTGCCGGGTAATATTGGGCTGTGTGGAACATGCTAGAGTCGATTAGTAGCATATCTGATCCACGGTATATGTTTGACACTGTTAAGCGTTATGATTATGATTATAATATTGAAAACCGTATTGAAATCACGTGATTTTTTGCCATTTACGAAGCGGCGCAAAAACGCAAGTTGGTACAAAAACTCAAAATCATAACGCATAGCTCGTCACTGCGTCTCTGTCACTTGGACTCTGGAATAATGCTGGTTTAGCGACGATGGTAGCTCAGGTAAATTTACACCTGACAAACAAGATGCTGTTGATTACAAATATGACGCCCCATCAATCACAATTAGTTCATAAACTACAGGTCTATTAATGTCGCTCTCTGAAGGGAGGAGTCACGAAATGTTTAACAATTGTTTTATTGAAAAATACTGAATTATAGTCACTTCTCACAAATTCTTGTCTAAGGCCCACGGGCAATTTTCTTATGCAATTTGTAAGCGACATTTAACAGTATACACGCACACCAACGTGATTGCTATGGCTCGAGACTCCACAGACACCCAGTACTTGTCTAGCAGTTTGTCATACCAGCATTCGATTCTGCCCCAGTCCCCTACATACTGTTCTGAAAGTAGGAAGTCGGACATCTTTGAGCAATGAAATGAAATGCAAGACCCTCTTTTGTGCACCAACTAGGCTAATCGAGACGAGCGTACGCCATGCGGAGTGCTACGACCTACTCTTATTCGAATTCCATCTGTCATGGGTTCTTTCCCCTAAAAGCCAACGGGTCCCTGAACTTTCGTCTCATTCGAACGACTTGATCCTTGCCCTTACCAGCCCCACTGTCGTGCACCGCTGACAAGGGGGAGAACTCTGAAACATTGCAGGAGCAAACCCGAAACCACAGCGGCTCCCGTTTTGAGCAATAAAAATTTGAACAGATATTAGAAACAATCCACAAGTGTATGTTCGTGCAATATTTGACTTTATTTACAAATTCAATATGACGTCTTCCCTGTAAAGTTTTCACCAGCGTGAGTTCTGCAATATTTGACTTTATTTACAAATTCAATATGACGTCTTCCTTGTAAAATTTCAACCAGTGTGAGTTCTGCAATATTTGACTTTATTTACAATTTCAATATGACGCCTTCCCTGTAGAGTTCTGTAATATTTGACTTTAATAACAAATTCAATATGGCGTCTTTCCTGTGTAATATTTGACTTTAATAACAATTTCAATATGACGGCTTTCCTTTAAATTGTTTTTGGTTTATTTCTAGGAGAACAAAATGGGGAATTCTGATAGAAACAGGTTGTAACGCAATCAAACATATCAAATTTGTAGAAATTTTGAATAACCGTTATTTAAAGACTTGCGGAAGTTTGTCTCTTAAATTACCCCAGGTCATTTGATTCAACGTGTGACTTAAACTTTTGTGTAATCTGGACATTTGCTGGATTTCACTTTGTAAATCGATTAATTGTCTGTTCAACTGCTGGACTGATGACACTGGAGACTCTTGGGTCGGAACACCAGCTTCTGGTGGTGCTGTAGCACGGGCTTCTGCTGTGATCGTCAACCAGCCAACCACCACTAACAAGGTAAACAGTCCTCTCACCATCTTTAAGGTTCACTGAAATGCTAGAAAAAATAAAACCCGTTCACTGTTAATTATTTAACGTAAAAAACCAACACATCCTGCCTAATACATGGGGGGGGGGGCAAATGGTTAGCACGTGCGCCCTGTATCATAAGGCCTGTCATTCAGTCAACTGGCGTGGTTTCGAATCTTCGTTTGTACGTGACAAGGATTAGGGTTGCCTGTCCGACCTCGTGGATTTTCTCCGGGTCATCCGGTTTCCTCCCATTGCTAAAGACCCCTACGCGCAAGCGAATTATTGAAATAAAATTAAACCATATGTTAGTCTCGAAATGACCTAGTTTGTGTCGAGTAGACGTTAAACCCCATTTCTCCCTCTCTCTCTCTCGCTGCCTAATACATGATATCCATCACTACGTCGACAGAGCGGAGTAGAAATGAGTGGAGTGTAACGACTCGACAACACAACAAAATGTACTTGTGAGAGGACTTTTCCACCGACAGCAGCACTCCCGCCAACTTTAATTCCAACTTTAGTGGTTCTTTTACACAGGCGGTGGACGAATGGTTAGCGCGTGCTGAACCATATGTTAGTCCCGAAATGGCCTAGTTTGTGTCGAGTGGACGTTAAACCCCTGTTTGGCGTCGGAGCAGAGCAGTAGGACGTTAAACTCCATTTTATTTCATTTTATTGTCTTTACTGATAGACTATTATCCCGATAGTTAATTGTCCTTACTGATAGACAATGATTCCTGGGTTTGGTCGAGAAAGTTCCCGGTATTGCAAGCGAAACCACAAAAATGAAAATACCATAATTATGTTAGGTTCAAAATGACAGACACTCCATGTTATTTTATTCCAGTTTGCTTATGTTACCTAGTCGTTTGACGGGAGGAAGCCAGCTTCACAAGTGTACACTAAATGAGATATTTGACGGCGCGCTGGATCAGTGAGTAAGACGCTGTCTAGTTAGACTACTGGTCTCGGTTTCGCTCCCGAGAAGTGTATCGGGATTTCCCCTTGTCAGTAGTGCAAGACGGGTTCCCGTGTACACATTGGCACGCACGTTAAAGAACCCATTGCAGTTGGAGTTCGATATAAGAGTAGGCTATGGCGCCGCTGTCCGTGCCAAATTTCTATCATAGCACACTGTATGGCGTACGCCCGTCACCATTAGCCCAGTCGGAGCAGAATAGTAGGACGTTAAACTCCATTTCATTTCAAAGAGAAAGTTATGAGTATTTGAAGTTATGACCGATTGTGCAAAGTTATGAGTATTTGAAGTTTTGACAAGATTTAGCTTTAGCTCTTAAATGGCCGCTGTATTCAAATCTACTCAATAATCAGAGCGATACCGAGGTCCCGTGTATACATTAGAATGCACGTAAAAGATCCCTTGGCAGTTGGAGTTCGATATAAGAGTAGGCTATGGCGCCGCTGTCCGTGCCAAATTTCTCTCATAGCACACTATATGGCGTACGCCCGTCACCATTAGCCCAGTCGAAGCAGAAAAGTAGGACGTTAAACTCCATTTCATTTCAAAGAGAAGTTGGACCGCTTCTATTCTTAAATTTGATTGAATGAACTTTAAACATGCATTATGCAAGAGCAAAATCTGCTTATTACAAGTCTTTCTTTAGGCCTGAAATGTTATCTAAATTATCAATTAGACATTAATTAACTTATCCAGACCATAATAAACTCTCGATGTCAAGGCTAGCCTTCGATGTTGGCTGGATTAGATTCCTATATGCCGCTAACGGCTATTGATAATTAAATCAATAAAAGCGGATAATCGAGACTATGCTGTTTATATTAATGATTTTAGTAATGATGACCGAGACTATGCAAAAATTTCTTACGCTTTTTTCTAGGCTCATAGTGGATCAATTTGACTGAAATTTTCAGCAAATTACCTTTACACTATCTAATTTTTAACTATTATAGCGAGAACTGCCATCTCTTTATCTTATCTCCCATAATGTATCTTTAATTAATTTAAATAAATACGTGATGAAAATAGAGTAATAGAGAACATACCTTATAAATAAAACCGACCAATATAGACACTAACTCTTAATTTTTCTGCATATTATTGAGAGACAATGAGTTGTGTGCTAGGTAACCTATTGAAGCGTGTATAGATCTATCATAATTAGTTATAGTAGGTAGACGTGTTCACTGTGACATCAACCAATGAATAATAAAATAATATATCTATATAATACATATCTTATGTGTGGTTTAAGGAACGTCGCAAAATGTCAACACTTGTGACGAAACGATCCATCCACCCACCTGTCCATCCGCGCAGACGGAGTAAAAAAATGTTGATATAGCTAACCCTAACCCTAACCCTGTCCGTTCGTAATTCATTAATAACCGGCATTTAATTTATCATTTTCAACCCACCCACCCTGTTCCGAGGGTTATTT
Organism: Patella vulgata; assembly: GCF_932274485.2. Taxonomy (NCBI): domain Eukaryota; kingdom Metazoa; phylum Mollusca; class Gastropoda; family Patellidae; genus Patella; species Patella vulgata. Next base: position 76,056,172 of record NC_065883.2, on the reverse strand, counting down.
GTTTGGATCTCCCCGTTGAAATTGTACGACGATCCCTTACAAGTCAAGACACTACCTAAGTTGAGACTGTGCGAGGGTATCACCCCGAGTGTTGTATCAAAGCACTCGAGGCCTTGAAACCAAACTTAAAATAAAGATACACTAACACCCCCCACCACCCCCGGTTACTCCCCCACCATTTGCATTCACAAGAGCCAAGCATCTGCCCATTTGAAATAATAGTGATCGGGCTCGTGAAGGCGGGCATGTCCCATACAGTGGTTGTGGGGGAAGTTTTCACGGACATCGATTCCTCGGTCTAATCTTATTCATATTCCAACTATTTTCTTTTACGTGAACGCCAATGTGTACACGGGTCCTCGGTTGTTCGTCCCATCCGAACCACATGTTGTCCCTCGCCAGACACCCGTACTGCACCGCCCCGATGAACTTTTTTCACCAACACCAGGATCGAACACCGGACCTCTAGTCAAGTCGAACACCGTCTTACAGAATGAGCCACAGAGATCCCCACGCCAACAGGATGGCGTCGCATGTGTATTTAAATTCCTTGTACGTATACACCATACAACAAAGAGCCATTTCGCATCGGCATTAAAGCTAACACCAAAACAAAAATTAAACATGCAACACTAGAAAATAATAAAATATGTTTGTCCCCAAAATAACTCAGCCTTTGAAGTTGATATTGAAAGATCTTACAAGATAATGATTTATAATACAATATGACACTTGCTTACGTTATACCTATAAATAGAAGCAGGTCCCACCTTGTCCTTTAACTAGGTCGTCTCCCAAATGTCAAGTTTCAGACTTCTTAAAGACTATAATACCGATGAAATTGATTTACGATCAAATGACGGGGGTCATAAAAATCACTTTTAACGCGACTCATAGGTGGTTTGCGTACATTTTGGGGTTAGTTCTAAATGATAAGACCAGCTCAATTTTTCGTCATAGGTCACGAGATGTAAACAGGAATAGCACTAATCCCAACCCTAACCCTAACCCTGGACCTAGCTCCAATGCTTACCCTAACCCTAACCTACAATCTCGCCAACAATCACTGGCGTTAACAAATAGATTTAGCCACATTTTGGTGAATCGAACTATCCACTTCAAGAATCGACCTCTGCCCTGAATAACCGCCATATTCAACAATTAGTATACTGTTTCACAACTGTCTTAATCCAGGGATTAAATAAACATTTTCAATTTTATTAAAAAGAAGCAGAATAAATACTTCTCAAAATTCTCGAAGTATACTTAATGTTTTCGATTAAAATCGTCGATATAGGACTCAAAGAGCGGATCAACTAGCGTAGTGTCTGTTCTCAAGCGGAGCTAACGGTAGACAGACAGCCTACGTTTAGTATGTTTTAAGTAATGAAATGAAATGAAATGGGGTTTAACGTCCTACTGTTCTGCTGTTCTTCTCCGAACTGGGCTAATGAAGAAGGGCATACGCCATACAGTGTGCTATGAGGGAAATTTTGCCCTGACAGCGGCACTACGGCCTACTCTTATATCGAGTTCCAACTGTCAAGGGATCTTTTACGTGCACGCCAATGTGTACACGGAACCTCGGTTTTTCGTCTCATCCGAACGACTAGACAGCTGTCCTTGTCAGGCCCTCCGTCCTGAACCACTGACAAGGGAGAACCACGCCGGAAAATCTGACTGAACTTTCTCGGCCAATGCAGGGATCGCACATCCGACCTCCAGGCTGGCGAACCAGCGTCTTACCCACTTCGCCACCGTGATACCCCACTGTATAAGAATCTAGCGCAATTATGTTCAGACAGCATTCGCTGCAGTTTGAAAAGCCGCTTGACCACCCAATCTCTATTTACAGAGAGAGAGAAATGTGGTTTAACGTTCACTCGACACAAACTAGGTCATTTCGGGACTAACGTATGGTTCAATTTTATTTTAATAAATCGCTTGCGCGTAGGGGTCTTTAGCAGTGGGAGGAAACCGGGGGGCCCGGAGAAAACCCACGAGGTTGGACAGGCGACCCTATTCCTTGTCACGTACAACAGGCGAATCGAAACCACGCCAGTTGACTCAATGACAGAGCTTATGATACAGCGCGCACGAGCTAACCATTCGGCCATCCAACCCCCCAATTTGAAAAGGAAAAAGATTACATCATAGCCGCTTGACCACCCAATCTCCATTAAAGACTTGACAAGAAAGTCCTGTACATATTTTAACACGAATATTTTGACAAAATGTTTTTGTTGTCAACTTATTTTTTATTAACAGTAATAATCAACAATAAAATATCACATCTAATAAGTAAACATTTTATATAAAACAGCATAATCATATTAAATAAAATAGTTCTAACACAATCTGATTAAAATACAGATCTATACTTCGTTTCGTGATTTTATACTTTCGATGGCCTTTACTAATAAAGACAAGTAAAACGAAATTTTTAACTATAAAAACGAAACGAAATAGGATCTGTGTTTTAATCAGATTGGTTCTAACATTTCCTTTCTGAAAATTCATTTTGACCTTTGGTATTCAAAATAATATCACTCCGATTAAAATACAGATCTATATTTCGTTTCATTTTTTATTTCATGAAAGTAAAACCAAATATTGAACTACGGAAGACGAAACGAAATAGGGTCTGTGTTGTAATCGATAGATAGATAGAGAGAGAAATGGGGTTTAAATGTCTACTCGACAAAAACTATGTCATTTCGTGACTAACATATGGTTCAATTTTATTTCATAGATTCGCTTGCACGTAGGGGTCTTTAACAGTGGCAGGAAACCGGAGGAACCAGAGAAACCCTACGAGGTTTGACGAGCGACCCTACTACTTGTCACGTACAAACGAGGGATCGAAACCACGCCACTTGACTCAATGACAGACCTTATAATTCAACGCGCACGCGTTAACCATTCGGCCACCCAACCCACCTGTGTTGTAATTAGATTGGCATTTTATATTTAATAATTAAAAAATAATCTTTCCATTATTACCTTCACTTTATAATCACAAAATAATATTCCCTGTATTTTATAATCACAAAATAATATATCACCTGTATTTTATAATCACAAAATAATATTACCTGTATTTTATAATCACAAAATAATATATTACCTGTATTTTATAATCACAAAATAATCTTACCTTCTACAAAATGTTCGTAAAATATAAAACTAGAATATTTAAATATATGCCAGCTCACAAATTTATGGACCAAAACAGCATTATCTTGATGTTTTAATTATTTAAAGACATGCCTGTTCATAAAAATATTGTAATTAAAGTGCCATTATGTAATAATTCGATACCGAGCTGACAGTTAACGCTATAATAGTTTAAAAATAGATATATTGCAAAATGAATGTTTAGAAAATTTCAGTCAAATTACTTTATGAGTGTATAAAGTTTTGACAAGAAGTAGCCGATTGTCATGTATACCACTGCCATAAAAACAAGATGACTGGTCATCACCATCCCGCGCCCTTGAACTTTTTTGGAAGGCATAAGGAAAAACAACTTCTTGGAATATCAATGGGACTAGTCAGAAGATTCATACTCTGATCATAGTAGCTCGGCAAGGCAAAGTCGCTACTCCCTGTAAGGTTTGCACAACAACCTTTGCCTACCTCAATCAGCTGCTGTATGTTAAACATTAAGCTTATACATCAGAAAATAAAATACTTGAATAGTTTGATGTTTGTATCAAGTTTTAAAAGATTTCTTTGAACAGATAATGAAATATGCTCTAGAAATGAAATCGGGACAGAAGTAAGGTCATCAAAAAATAAAATAATAGTTTGATCAATGTAAAAGTGTTATAAAGGTATCTTGAACAGTTTCTGGGATATGCTCTATGATAATAATTATATACCAAAAAATAATTCAAATGTGTAGTAAAAATCATTCAACAGATATTTTTTTTTCCATGGAAACGCAAAAATGATTAAATCCGACAAATTTCTAATTAGCAAAAAGCACAACTATTGTAATAGGATGATGTGTATCTAAAGTTTCAAAAAGATAGCTTGAACATTTATGAAAAATGCTCCGGAAACAAAATTGTCCATAAAAACTAAGTCAAATTTGTTTCCATGGAAACACAAAAATAATTAAATCCCAGAAATTCCAAATTAGCAAAAAGGCACAACTAATATAATAGGTTAATGTTTGTAGAAAGTTTCATGAAGATTTCTTGAATGGTTTATGAGATATACTCTGTAAACAAATTTGAACACCAAAAACTAAGCCAAATTTTTTTCCATGGAAACACACAAAATATCAATCCCAGAAAATTCTAAATAGCAAAACGCACAACTACTGTAATAGGTTGATGTGTGTACAAAGTTTCATAAAGATATCTTGAATGGTTTATGAGATATGCTCCGGAAACGAAATCGGAACAGACGGACGGACCTCGTTTCAATATCCCTCCCTAACTACGTTCGGCGCGGGCTAATAAACGAAGTCTCGATTGTCACTCCTTTTATTGGGAGAATGCTCACTAGTCCGCGGGTTCATTGGTCCATCGATATCTATTATTAGGGTTAGGGTTAGGGTCAGGTGTATTGATACTCATATTTATAGTATTTCTTATAGCGACGGACTATTGAGTGAGGTCCATTCTAACGATAACCGAATACATGGCACGGACGGCCTAATCACAAAATCATATTCAATATAGTTGATTATGTGAATAAATGCGTAAATAATAATTGATAATTTGAAGCAAGGAAAAAGACCGGCAATTCTCAGATTTAGCCCTTGTACAATGGCCAATGCATAGACTCAAATACAGACTGCCAAAGAGTTGTGACATGGCTTAAAACAGTATTTATTTTGACAGTATTCTACAATTATAACACGTGCAATACGTGCATATTGGGTTCCAATACTTGCATATTGTGTAGGCCTACCAAAGCTCGCGCCCACTCATGCTTTGTTTAGCACGCGCCACCCATAATAGGGCCCACTCATGCATAGTTTAGTATGATGGCAACTATATTAAAATTTGGAGATTGTTCAAATATACATTATGCAAGAGCTAAATCAGCCTCTTGCAGGTCTTTCTTTGGGCCGGAAATGTTATCTAAATTATTAAAATCTCTAGACCATAATCAACTCTCGATGGCATCGGATACTCAAGATTTTAACTAGATTAGAACGGTTTGCCATTTAAAATTTTAATTTAAAAATGGGAAAGCGAGGCTAAGTCTCGAATATACCAGTGCCCTTGTTACCACAATACACACATCTTGTCAGAACTACAAACAGTGATAACTTGACTCAGAAAGAAATAATTTGAATGAAATTTTCAATATTTTGATTTTTCATTATCCAGTAGGACGTAAAACTCCATTTCATTTCATTTCGCTTCAAAACTTACATATTATATTGTTTTGGGCAAAACAGATAATATTGACGTTCTTGGTATGTTTAAGATGTCGACTATCGAAAAAATATTTTACAATATTTTCTCACATGTTTATGATCCCGAGTATCGAAAAAATAATTACACTATTTATAATCGCCACTATCGATAAAATATTATACAACTATTCGCAGAAGGTATACCAATGTCCATTTGTATATAGTAGGACGATTTTCGCAAGTACATATTAATGCATAAAAAAACGAAAGCATCTTGAATGTTGTTAATCATTATTAAAATACACACTGCACAAAATATAATACAAAGCAGTATCTTAGCAACATAATATTTTAAAATGATGTTTAAAATATGAATACATTTTTAATTTTATCACATGATTTGCACCAATTTAATGTAAATATTTAAATATTTATTGAAAAAAACAAATAGAATAGTAAATGGTATTAAGGTAGATTGTGTGCGTGGCAGGTAACACCAGTGTCGGTGACTATTAAGCACATAAATCAGTAACAATGATGAAAACACAATTAAAATGATAAGAATGGCAATTACAATGATAAGAATGGCAATTACAATGATATAATGGTAATTACAGTGATAAACATGACAATTACAATGATAAACACGGTAATTATAATGATAAATATGACAATTGCAATGATACAAATGACAATTACCATGATAATAATGACAATTATAATGATAAGAATGACAATTACAATGATAAATAGGACAATTACAATGATAAACATGATAATTACAATGATAAATAGGGCATTTATAATGATAAACATGACAATTCTAATGATAAATAGGACAATTACAATGATAAACATGACCATTGCAGTGATAAACATAACAATTGCAATGATAAACATAAAATTACAAAGGTAAACAACAATTACAAAGGTAAACATAACAATTACAAAGGTAAACATTACAATTACAATGATAAACATGGCCATTACAAAGATAAATAGGACAATTATAAACACAATTGATGAAAGTTTTTTTAGAAAGAAGCATGTCTCCTAGAAATGTAACTTACTATAAATAGCAATAATCGCTCGGGGCAAAACGTATATTGTAAGTGTCTTAGTCCTCGTCGACTGTCTGTCAAATTGTCTGTCTTTAATTGGTTTTTTTTCTAGGGGAAGAACGATCTAAGTCACATTTTTGTCTTTTTCGCATAAAAGGCAAAACCGACTTTTGGACGAGAATGCTTGACGCGAACAGAACAACGAGTGTGTTTAATTACAACTTCAAAATGATGTTTAATACAAATCATAATTACCAGTACAATAACTGACTTCCACTTTTAAGCCAAATTAAGGTTAATAAAATACAATAAGGCCATTTCAGAAGGGCCTTGGTTAGATGTGACTCAGATCGTTTTTACCGGAAATAGATTGTTCCACAGAAAGCTCATACAATTTGCTACCAGGTGGCGCTATTAACTGGGGTTCGTTGAAAAGGTGACTTAGATCGTTCTTCCCCGGGGCTCTTCATATATAAATCGTACATAAATGGCAATTTTTAAAAGTCTAAAAATATTTCAGATAGCACTTTAAAAACCAACAATAATAACTGTTGCTGAAACATGTACCATAACTAACTAATATGCGTGGCTTTAATACCGATGCATGTGCGCTGATATTCGGGAGCGCACGGGCGTCGGCTTTTAGATTATATACAAAATTTACATTTTAAGTAGGCCTATAGACACTATTTACAGCCAGGACGGATAAATATATATTTAAAATAATGTTGGCACAATTACTTCCTGGGGACTACTGCTTTGAAAAAGCCCATTAGTCATTCTTAAATCCAAGATGGCGTCCATATACAAAATGGTTGACTTTCGGGCAACGAAAATATCGTTTTTGCGATAAAATCACACCCAATGGTCATATTTCATCGATGCCAACATATATGTTGTTGGACAACAATTGAGGGTCCATATAACTTGTACAATTCACATGGGCCATAAGCCAAGAAAAGGCTGCTTGATGTCAACCAAAATCGAACGCATCCAAGATCTTTTGGAAATAAACATAGCTTTTAAGTTTCATCAAAATCGGATAAGACTTTTGACCTCAAGTGTGCCCACAAACATATGTGAACGGGTGTCCGGGAAAACGTACATGGGCGACAACATAATACATGTACCTCCACAGGTAAATGTTGGCGTATAAAAATCTTCTTAGTCGGTCCAGTGGGTAAAAATTCTATGAAAGAAAAGCCAAAACCATCTTGAAAACTGATAGTCAAAGTTTGAAATTTTAATTGGGTAACGTGATGCAAATTTTAGTGCCTGTATCCAAGAATGCAACCAAACTACAATTTCCCGTCCATGCTCAAAATAAATATAAATTTTACTCACAAATTTTACAGAATTTTATTCACCATTTTTCACAGGTGCGCGAAATCCATGGCCTTCGCATACGTCACAGTCTACGTCATATTTGTTTCGACCAGTGAGCTTATTTTTAACCCACGTGATTAACGGAGTAATAGAGCCAGTCTGATTTTGTGGCCCGCATATGCCAAGCATAACAGTAAAAAATACCAAGGAATAAATCAGAGAAAATCCTATTGTGCAAAACATGAATATACCAAATTGCATGAAAAATAAAATTTCCGCCATTAGCATAAATAATGAAGCACCTAAAGTTGTGCACGCGCCGGATAAAACAGATATTCCGACATTTTCTAACATGTCTCTTAGTCGCCCTCTCCTATCTGTGTGTTTAGATATATGATATCCTTCCGCCAAATGTACAACATAGTCCACAGCCAGCCCGACCACCAATGACAGATTCAGGGACTCCAGTACCTGGAAGTAAACAGAAAGAAATCAGGTAATGACATGAAATGGGGTTTAACGTCCTACTGTTCTGCTCCCCAACTGGGCTAATGAAGACGGGCATATGCCATACAGTGTGCTATGAGGGAAATTTTGCCCTGACAGCGGCGATACTCTTCAAAAAAAGTTGGGGATATTCAGAAACAATACAAAACTGCGGAAATGCACTGCTGTTTTTATTAGAGGTAACCAGTGTATGTTAATAATAGGCCAATTGCCTACACATGAACATGAACAGTTCATATGGGCGGCTTATCTGACGGCCCCATTTCACTCGAAAAGAGATACACTGTCAAAAGTGAAAATTGACGTTTTTGATTTTTGTCTTAATAATGAGTAATTGCTCCACCAATCCTCAGGCATTCAGCGACTCGTCGTGGCATACTCCTAATCAACCGCCCAATCACGATTTGGGGCAATCTGACCCACTCCTCTTGCAGTGCCACGGCCAATTCTTGCAGTATTGTTGGTTCACGTCGACGTCGACGAACACGTCTCTCGACCAATTAAACGTAACACACTAAAGCAAAGATACGCTAAACAGTAAATCTTATGCAAACATGGATAGGATAAACCAGCAAGCGGCAGTTTTCATCAACCCTGTCAAATTTGACAATGAACCCCTCCCACGTGTATGGCGCCATTGCGTGTCGCACATGCAGCTCAGAGGTTCTGTTGGGGCATGAGTTCTTCATCTGTGAACATACTCCCAAAGCATGTCAAGTGTCCATGACTATTTATCATATCACAACCTGCATAGGTATTTGCATTTCCATATCCCCTACTTTTTTTCAAGAGTATACGTTAATCGCCAGCTTCAAGTCTTTTTTGTTGAATGACGTCATGATATTCCGATGTAACATGTCCACCGCTGTTTAATTTACAGTCTGCAGTACTTTTCTTAGAATTAATATTTCAAATTACCATGGTGATTTACAATTTCGTGCATAATCTGTCTAGAAATAGAAACAAATGGTTTACTGACCCCCAATTTCCAGCCTGCCAATGGTATGATACCAACGACTGTAACAGTTACACACATAATCGTTAACGTTGCTAAGGAACCAAGGATGAAGTTTTGTGTTGCTATGGTGAGGATTGGCAAGGCTAAGGCAATACCAATAATAATTCCCTGTATAGCACTGAAAACTAAAGACTGAAATATAAAAAAAAGAATACTATTATACAGAACCTGGAACGGTATAGTTACCTCCCCTTATCGGCCATCAATACATGAGGTGGAGGCAGACCACCATTAAATTTGACACAAATTGTAGTTCGTCTATTTAAAGCAATTCTCTCTCTGTCTCCTTTCTCCCCTTCTGCATGCCCATTTTTGTTGATTTTTTGGTCTAGAATGGACGAAGAGGGTTTGAATTAACATTTTCTGCCAGGTTTTGGTAAATATTCATGATTTTGAGGTGGAAGAATAACAGGGTTATCAGGTTGGCTACAGTGATATGTACGGCAACTAGTTACATGTTTTTAGTATGCTTCTTCAAGTTTGTGTATCTCAAAATTTTGGTGGTCAACCTCATACAAATTTTAATGCAAAGACATGACCATTTGTTCCTCTGTCTGTAGTGAAAAGCATTCAGTCCAACGAAAATTTGGGGAAAAGTTGAAGGTGGTCTGCCTCCAGGTAGAACGGTATAGTTTACCTCCCCTTATCGTCCATCACGTCTCCGTGAGACGGGAGATGCTGTTGGCCGGTTGGGGAGGTTTGGGGAGTCCACAATGGCCGCTTTATATAAACTAACCCTAACCCTTTTTAGAAGCCTGAATTTGGACCCAATTTACCTTTTACCACTCTTAAAGGGGTTAGGGTTAGTATTCTCCTAAATACTTATTTATATAAATCGGCCATTTCCGATCCTCCCTAACCGGCCATGAATTAATGAAAACGGGCATGCGCCATGCACTGAGCTATGACGCGAATTACGAATTCCAACTTCTTATAGTAATTCTTTTACGTGCACGCCAATGTGTACATGGGATGTCGCTTTTTCGTCCCACATGTGGGAACCAAGCCGGAAAATCACGATGAACGTTCTCGGCCAACACCGGGATCGAACACGGGACCTTCAGGTTAGCCAGCCAACGTCTTACTCACTGAGGCACCGCGGCTCCCCAATATTAATAACATCGTCATTTATAAAGCGCGTTAATAGGAACAGTTTCTATGGAGCTACTGGTTGTTATATTCACTGATTATTGATACATCAGGCTTTTGAAACAGGAATGTTTTGAGGTGACAAATATCGTCTACATATACATTTAAAACATGCGTGCAAGTTTCAAGCTATAATTCCCCTCACTGGATCCGTTGCACTCAAAGATCAACATTATGTTTTAACTGCTGATTGGCTGGCAGGTATGACGTGCTAGCCAATAAAATTAAATGCCTACAGAACAAATAACCGCGGTTATCAATCATATGGTTTGTTAAAGGACAATATTGGTGCCGGTCATTATCACAGCTAGTTAAACACATTCCAAATATAATTTTAACACAGAGATCATTGCTACGATAGCTGAGTAATACAGGTTTCCTGAATCGGAAGTGACGAACGCCAAAGGAAAACACGAGTCATGCCCCTATATAACTGACTGATGTGACGAGTGATAACAGATCACGGCCAAATTCTGCTTACTAATAATTCCTTCGAAGACCAAAAGTTGTTATACGGGACTGTAAGAGGATACCTGACAATTCAATAAGGTAATTTAATGTCATTAGATAAGAGAACACGAGAAAAAAATAGAAAAAGTCCGGACATTCCTTTGTTTATATTCATAATACCTTATAAGAACATGGTAATACACGGACTTTTTCTGTTTTTCTTTCGTGTTCTCATATCTAGTGGCAGTCAATTCTTTTTATGAATTGTCAGATATCCTCTCACAGTCTCACACAACAACTTTTGGTCTTGGAAGGAATTATTAGTAAGCAGATATTCGCCCATGTATCTGTTATCACTCGTCACTTCAGTCAGTTATATAGTTAGATTCTTCGTGTTTTCCTTTGGCGTTCGTCACTACCGATTAAGGAAACCTGTATTACCAGTATGATCTCTGTGTTAAAATTATATTCGGAACGTGTTTAATTAGTTCTATCACATATGTGATAATGACTGACACCAATATTGTCCTTTAAACATGCAAGAGCTAAATCTGATTATTGCAAGTCTTAATTTAGGCTTCAGATGTTATAGAAATTATAAATTAGATCTTTATTTAAACAACAAGACCAAAATCAACTCTGTAGACCCACGGATGGCTCGGCTACAGCTCGGATTTAAATAGGATTTCACTAATTGATTAAATCAGATAAGGGGTAACCTGATGAAAATACGTCAGTTAGATCGAGGCTAAATGATAGAGTGTACTTAGCGAGGCCGCTGTAAAGCGTTTCCGTATGCCATTGAAAACTTTACTTGATAATCGAGATATGTAGGTGGAGTTAACGCCTGTCAATCAAACGTTCGGCGAAGGTGAAGACACATTTCGCTACCATTTCTAGGCAAATATTACAACGATGATAACTATGTTCAGAATAAAGTAATTTGACTGAATTTTTCAATATATTCTTCTTTCATCATCTAATTTTGAACTGTTATAGCAAGAATGGCCAACTCCCTATAAATATCTCCCATAATGTATCTTTAAGTGTATCTTCTAGTAGCTAAACAACATTTTGGCGATAAATATCGCCTAAAATGTGAAGGGAGAAAACTCTTAAATCTCGTGTAAAAATTGTCTTTCATATCCTAACAATAACCTACATACTTTATAATAATAATAATAATAATAATTATAATAATGGACTACCTTCTGTACTTTGAGCCAGTGCCACGTATTTCCACGGTCAGGTGTACACTGAAATCCCCCAGATAATGATGGCGGTAACTTAGCAACCTAGAATATAAAATAATACAGAGTAACTTCCACTCGACACAAATTAGGTCATTTCGGGACTAACATATGGTTCAATTTTATTTCAATAATTCACTTGCGGGCAGAGGTCTTTAGCAGTGGGAGGAAACCGGAGGACCCGGAGAAAACCCACGAGGTTGGACAGGCGACCCTACTTCTTGTCACGTACAACCGGGGAATCAGATGGGCAATGGACCATTGTTTTTTAGATTATTCAGATCGTAGAAAAATAGGAGACTTCGTAATTCTATGACGCTAATCAAGGTAAGCGGAGTAAAGCTGTAACTTTTCCAAACACAGGACCGACTTAAAGCATGGGCATGCTGAGCCGCTGCCCGGGGGTCCCACGAGCGTGCTGTCGTTGCTTCAGGATCATGGAGGCTATAACGGAGTTAAGACAGCCCTGGCCAAAACTCTCAAAATTGATAAGGCGGGACATCGTTACGTCATTCTTAGTACTCCCGGGCGATATACGTTACGAACGGAATTGTGGAGTGACCGAATGATCCACATGGGTGATAACAATATACGAACACGTCTACCAACACCGCAATATTATTTAACCATACCTCGTCGTTGACGAATTTTTCCCAGGCTTCCACCGTTACCAGACCTTTCTCGAACCCGAGTTTTCCAGCCTGTAACGTCGTATTCACCGTGATGGCAGCATAACGTAATCTAGTCCCGAATGTCCAGACTGAAAAGGAACACAAAAGTAAATGAAATGAAATGGAGTTTAACGTCCTACTGTTCTGCTCCGAACTGGGCTAATGAAGATGGGCATACGCCATACAGTGTGCTATGAGGGAAATTTTGCCCGGACAGCGGCACTACGACCCACTCTATATCAAATTCCAACTGTCAAGGGATCTTTTACGTGCACGCCAATGTATTCACGGGACCTCGGTTTTTCGTTCCATCCGAACGACTAGACAGCTGTCCTTGTCAGGCTCGTCCAGCATCACTGACAAGGGGTAACCACGTCGGACAATACAGGCACTACGGCCTACGTCATGTCATATAGGTTATCTTACATGCACGCCAGAGTACATGGATTTTCCTCGACTTTACGCCCCATTCGAACGACTAGACGTTTTTCTCCTTAGGACGTCATCCGTCCTGCACCACTAACGGGGAATAACCAGGTTGACAAATCTTGAGGAATTTTATCAGTCAACACCGGGATCGAACCCGGAACTGCCAGATTACTGGGTCAGCGCCTTACGCACTGAGCCCCCGCGGCTCCCGACACATTGGCGTGCATGTAAAAGATCCCTGGCAGTTTGAATTCGATATAAGAGTTGGTCGTAGCGCCGCTGTCCGTTCAAAATGTCCCTCATAGCACACAGTATAGAGTATGCCCTCCTTTATTAGACTAGTCGGAGCAGAATAGTAGGACGTTAAACTCCATTTCCTTTCATTATTACATCATACAGTATCGTTACATTCAAATAATTGGTCTTTTATCTGGTGATGGACGAAAATCTGTCTTTCTTCAAACGAAATGAAATGAAATGGGGTTTAACGTCCTACTGTTTTGCCCCGACTGATCTAATGAAAACCGTTTCATAAAACGAGTGATGAACTTCTGTTCGATCCAGCCAGATTACAATCTGATTATAATATGCTGGGCTAATGAAGACGGGCATACGCCATACAGTGTGCTATGAGGGAAATTTTGCCCGGGCAGCGGCACTATCGCCTACTCTTATATCGAATTCCAACTGCCAAGGGATCTTTTACGTGCATTCTAATGTATACACGGGACCTCGGTATCGCTCTGATTATTAAGTAGATTTGAATATAGCGGCCATTTAAGAGCTAAAGCTAAATCTTGTCAAAACTTCAAATACTCATAACTTTGCACAATCGGTCAAAACTTCAAATACTCATAACTTTGCACAATCTGATTAAAATACAGATCTATATTTGGTTTCGTTTTTTTTTAAACTTTCGATGGCCTACACTACATGAAGACCTGACCAGTTGTAGCGATAGGTCGCGTCGGACACTTGATAAACCAATCAGCATTGATGTTATGGGTGGATTACCCACAGTTCCGTGCAAAACACGCCTAAAGCTCGCCGTAACAGACCGTTTCATTGGCTTTTCCCTCACATCATTCAAAACACATCAATGATAACAACTCCTCCAGATCCTAGTGTAGTAAAGACAAGTAAAACTAAATTTTGAACTATAAAGAAATTTAACTCGACTGTTGTCCCTGGAAACACGGCTTTAAGGTTTTATTGATCGCTAGTTGTTTCTAATGACAACACAATATTTATTATAAAATTGATTATGGATTGTTGTCTTACATAGAAATATTAGGCCATGGCGTGTACTCTTAAACGAAAAAAAAAGATCAATACCACTAAGGAGTTATATTCACTGAAATCAATAGAATACAAAAACGTCAATACAACTAAGGTGCGATATAACCCACTGGTGTCAATACAACTAAGGTACGATAACCCACTGGTGTCAATACAACTAAGGTGCGATATAACCCACTGGTGTCAATACAACTACGGTACGATAACCCACTGGTGTCAATACAACTAAGGTGCGATATAACCCACTGGTGTCAATACAACTACGGTACGATAACCCACTGGTGTCAATACAACTAAGGTGTGATAACCCACTGGCCAATCTGTTTCACAGAGGATTACGAAAGTCTTCTAATATTAATTTCGAATATTATGGAAAATTTTGATTTAGAGGTTTATGAATAAATAATTTCAATCAAGATCTTGTATTACTTTATACATTATTCTACGGACTTGAATATCTCTATATATATACTCTAGATGGAGTCGTTACCACGCCAGTTGGGGTTTCTCCTGGTCGTCCGGTTTCCCTCCACTGCTAAGGACACACACATGCGAATTATTGAAATAAAAATGTTTGTCAAAAAATGACCCAGAGTTAACACAATACTTTGGTCGTTTTGGGACAACATTTTATATCTCTATGCTTGCGTGCGCAGCACCCAGACAACGCTATTTCTGTCTACCCTTTGATTTCGGGGGGGGGGGGGGGTGAACGGTCGAATGGTTAGCACGTGCGCGCTGTATCATACGGCCTGTCATTGAGTCAACTGGCGTGGTTTCGATTCCCCGGTTGTACGTGAAAAGGAGTAGGGTCGCCTGTCTAACCTCGTGGATTTTCTCCTCATTCCCCTGGTCCTCCTCACTGCTAAAGACCCCTACGCGCAAGCGAATTATGGAAATAAAATTGAACCATATGTTAGTTTGTTTCGAGTGGACGTTAACCCCACCCCCCCTCGCTCTCTCTCTCTCTCTCTCCTTCGCTATATGTATACACGGGACCTCGGGTTGCCGTCCTATCCGAACGACTGAGAACACTTTCCTTGTCAGTCTCATCCTCGCAGACTCCACCCCTGACGAATAACGTTTGTATATCAGTAGGGTTCTGTACAAGAGAGGATCAGAGTTTTAATGTTTAAATATATTTTCAGCTTACCCGATGAATTGGAAATTAGTTGTGTATCAAACGTATCATTAACTACACCAATCAACTTATTGTATTCCCGGAAATCATAAGACGTCACACCACTATATCCATTATTCAACCAATAGGACATTCCTGTCTAATGAAATATATTAAATTATATACATATGACGACATATTCTGATTGGATGATTCGAATCCCCGCTTGTACGTGACAAGGCGTAGGGTCGCCTGTCCAACCTCGTGGCTTTTCTCCGGGTCCTCCGGTTTCCTCCCACTGCTAAAGACCCCTACGCGCAAGCGAATTATTGAAATAAAATTAAACCATGTTAGTCCCGAAATGACCTAGTTTGTGTCGAGTGGACGTTAAACCCCATTTCTCTCTCTCTCTCTGATTGGATGACGTCGTTTTCATACGTCATACTGACTGTCTGACGCTGCGGATATGTTATACATTTTATTATTAGACTTATAAATAATTATCTTGTAATTACAAGATAATAATTATAATAATAATAATAATAATAATAATTTTCTTATATAGCGCTAAATTATGTCCATAAGTCATTTCTAAAGGGGGAAGGGGGGTGGGGGTGGGTGGATGCGCGCTGTATCATAAGGCTTGTCATTGGGCCAACTGGTGTGGTTTCGAATCCCCGGTTGAATGTGACATGGAGTAGGGTCGCCTGTCCAACCTTGTGGGTTTTTCTCCCACTGCTAAAGGCCCCTACGCGCACGCGAATTATTGAAATAAAATTAAACCATATGTTAGTCCCGAAATGACCTAGTTTGTGTCGCGTGGATGTTACCCCCACCCCCTCTCTCTTCAGCCACATTGTATATTATGTGGAAATCTGAATATTTGCTTTTCATTTGATTGACCCTAATGGTCTTCCGTATGAATCAGTATAATTCAAGCCAACAGAACCGAGAGCCTATCTTTCACGTTATTTTAGAATGACTCTTTCTTCGAAGAAACAAACTATTCATTAAATCAATAATCTAAATAAAGTTTACTGTTTAAGCAGCTAACCATTCGAAGAAAGTGGTATCCATAACGACAGAACTCACCTCAAAATATCTGTAAAAATTTGGCGAAACGGCGGACATATTGTATAGTTCAGGATGTGCACCCATAAAAGTCGCCATTTTGGTTTCTGACGTAGGTAGGCTCAGGTCGACAGTTGGTGAGTATAGAGATGTATCATTACCCTCGTTCTGAAAATTAAATATAGCGAAATATAAAATATGGGGTTTAAAGTACACTCAAAACAAACAAGGCCATTTCGGGACTAACATATGGTTCAATTTTATTTCAATAATTCGCTTGTGCGTAGTTTGCTTTAAGCAGTGGGGGATACTGGAGGTCCCGGAGAAAACCCACATGCCACGTGCAAACTTGAGATCGAGACCAGGCCAATGGACTCAATGACAGACCTAATGATCTAAAACAGAAGTGTTAAACTACTCGACCACCCACCACCCACAACAAAAAAGATCCAAATGAGGCATTGCAAGGATCCTCTGTGAAAGGGATTCGATATAAAAGTATGCCGTAGTGCCGCTGTTTTGTCACAATTGCCCTCGTAACACACCGCGTTCTGGTTGAAATTAGGGATTAGCCAATGAAACGGACTGTTACGGCGAGTTCTTGGCATGACACTAGAAACGTCAATGCTAATTACTTAATCAATGTCTAACGTCATTGGGTCAAATGCCACTCTTACGACCCCTGACGCGACATTCCACTACAACCGGTCAGATATCCATGTAGTGTAGGCCATCGAAAGTATAAAAAACGAAACGAAATATAGATCTGTATTTTAATCAGAATGGCCACAGTCCCCCCCCCCCACACAAAAAGATTCGCCCATAAAAAACCCTAGATATACAGTGTCCCCTGAGAACACATCCCGCTCCCCCCCCACCCTCGTTGCTCTGAGCTAGTTACGGCCCTAATGATTAAACTTACAATTAGAAAGTCATTTATCCTGTCGAGAAAACATTTCACTTCTAATTTTCCTGTAATCGAATTTCTCCGAATTTTTAAATCACCATTTTCTTCATCCGTCATATCCTCAATTCTTTTACACAGTTGCTGTAATTGAGATATATAAAAACGTTTATATTAATTAGACAGCTTCGGAAACTTCCGGGACAAGACAGCTTCCGGGATAAGACAGCTTCGGGAGCTTCCGGAATACGACAGCTTCCGGGAAAAGACAGCTTCCGGGATAAGAGAAATGTATTAACTAACACTGGCGCGAGTAGAACAAGTCATGCCATCGAAGAGATTTATTTCCGTTGTGGAGCAAGATTTGACCCGGTTCGATTCCCGGTTTGACCCAATTTCTCGTGAGTACCTGCGTCGTCTGAACCTTTCTGACGAAGTGAGCTATACCTACCAGCAGAGACATTTGGGCGGGTTTTGGATTTAAATCAAATCCGTCATCCCAAACCGTTTTTCCTTTACATTTAGAATCTGTTTTATGGCAGGCACTTAGGTCTTGATGTTTCAAACCCCAGACGATATAAACCTTGATGACATTGTCGTCGGAACTAGGTCGGAACCCTTGCAAGTTTAAATTCGTTGCTTTCTGAAAATTGTTGCTGTCTTTCAAAAATTGGATCTGAAATAAAAACAGTAGATTATTGATCATAAATTCATATTTTATTTGTGTTCTTGTGTATGTAACCTTGACTTGAAGTGTGGGTTAACATCAGCCCCCAGAGAGAGAGAGAGAGAGAGAGAGGGTGAGGTTTAACGTCCACTCGACACAAACTAGGTTATTTTGGGACTAACACATGGTTCAATTTTATTTCAACACACTATAAATAATATTGGTGTATTTTTACGTCCATTTGACACAAACTAGGTCATTTCGGGACTAACATAAAGTCTTTAGCAGTGGAGGAAACCGGGTCCGAGAAAACCCACGATTTTAGGCAGGGGAAGCTACTCTTTGTCACGTACACGTGTGGAATCGAAAGCCAACAAACTGACTCAATGACAGATCTTATGATCTAAAGCGCAGCCCTCCCCCTTTTCTTCCCGATTGAACACCTTAACAGAAATATAATGGTACATTTTCTTAGATTATTTAATGGTGAAACTAATATTTAAATACACTAGTAGCTGTTTTCCAGCTTGTTTTTGTTTTACTCTATCCAGTCACTAAATGCCATTTAAAGATTATAATACTTAAAGGAGCTAAATCGCTAATATTTTGGACCTAGAAATTGGCACAAATGGGTCGCAACGCATATAATAATGTAATATGAATGTATATAAACTGTTTTACATTCATTCGTGTCCGTTTTACTGTGAATTGTCATCAGTTATTTTCAGCGAAATACGCCAGAAGTCTGAACCTCAAATCAGTTTCTAGCGTCTGGTTATCCCAATTAACACCGATATTATTTATTGCGCATGCTCTCCAAATAAGAACATGATATCAACGTTTGACATGACTTGTGGAATATGTCTAGCCTCATTCTTTGAGCACCTTGTTACAAATGGCGCTGAAACGCATTATGGTACACGATTCGTGTACCAATGGTGAAATGTTTATTTTGTCTTAAATATTGGATATCAGAAGCCCATCTTTTCCAGGTAAGACCACAACACCAATGCTGATTTAAATGGCAAAAAAATTCGTGTTTTCAATGTCGAAGATTTTTGATGATATTGAGTTACGGACTTAGCTACTTCAATGTTTATTGAGTTATTATGGATGATGTGTGGTGACATATTCTAAACATACCAACATGAAAAACAGATTCTAAGATCAACATCAACATCAACATCAACATTATTTCCCACTCGTGTAACGCCTAATAACTAATCTAATATTAAAAATGTATGTACAATAATCGATAATCTATTGATAATCATCAAAGGAAAACAAGGACACGGAATATTCATAATCGATAATCTTTTGATAATCAGGGGATAATAAAGACATACAATCTTCATAATCGATAGTCTATTGGTAATCATTAGGAGAGAACAAGAACATACAACCTTCATAATCCTGACAAACAATTCAAACAGAAGATGTAGCGGCTGAAGACTATTCCTAGTTTACATTACTGACTGTCGTTTGATATCCCAGAGAATAATTATAAGATTCGTTAAGTGACATTTAGAGGATAATTGTCAAACACCGTTTTTGAAATAAAATGAAACGGGGTTTACCATCCTACTTTTCTGTAACGACTGGACTGGTAAAGACGGGTATGCGTCATAGAGTGTGTCATGAGGGAGGGGGTGCCTACGGTCTACTCTTTTTTGGAATTCCAACTGTAAAGGGTTTTTCTACGCTCATGCCAATGTGTTTACGGGACCTGGGTATAGGAGTATCGTCCTACCCGAACGAATATACGTTGTTCCTTGCGGAGGTGGGCACATCGCAAAGTCCCAATAAACTGTCAACTCTATATGGGGTTGTAAAAGGGACCTTCGGGTTAGTGAGCCAACGTCTTACTCACCGAGTCACCACGGCTCCCACCTCATCTAGAATTATGCAGGACGGAGGGCCGGACAAGGACAACTGTCTAGTCCTTCGGATGAGACGAAAAACCGAGGTCCAGTCTATATATTAGAATCCATGTAAAAGATCCCTTGGCAGTAGGAATTCGATATAAGAGTAGGCGATAGTGCCGCTGTATGGCGTATGCCCGTCTTCATTAGCCCAGTATAGGAGCAGAACAGTAGGACGTTAAACCCCATTTTATTTCATTTCATCTGGAATTTTTAATTCGAGAAAACAGCCTATAGCGATGAAAGATGATATTAAACCGCCGACTGACATAATGTGTTTATTGAAATGGGGCTTAAAGTCTAGTCAACGCAATACTTCGTTCATTTTGAGATCTATTGATGGTCAATTCCATTGCTATGGTTACGTGTGCAAAGCAGGGGAAGGGGATATAGCTCCTATAGCGGCGTTTCCCATATTGAGTCCCATAGAAATTAAGTTCTGTTACAGATTCTCTATATTTATATAGCACTCACCTGTTCTTCTTGTGGGCCAATGGTTGTAGCCATATACACAAAAAATACTATCAGCCCCAAAGATAACACGAGTAACACCCATCGAGCTACCTTATGCACCACGAAGTAGTAATATGGACCCCGGAAGAACCGCACGATGAGGTTCTTTCTGTGGCCATCAAACTTCTCAGCATCCGTTAAATTGGTCGGCTCAACCTTCTTCTTGCAGCATCTGAAGCAAGGCCATGTCCAGTTCTCGAAGTATAGA
Organism: Patella vulgata; assembly: GCF_932274485.2. Taxonomy (NCBI): domain Eukaryota; kingdom Metazoa; phylum Mollusca; class Gastropoda; family Patellidae; genus Patella; species Patella vulgata. Next base: position 76,035,227 of record NC_065883.2, on the reverse strand, counting down.
TGGTAGATGATAACGACACACGGGAAAAACGTGATGGCGGACAGATAATTCACCATAACCAGAATCCCGGAGAAGATGCCAAAAGATGAAATAGCTAGCATGGGATTAAAAGCGTTGGCGATGAAAGCGATTGTGGTGGTTAAAGATGTTATCAACATGGCTTTAGATGCTCGACGATAACAAGATGACAATCTTTCATCTAATCGCTCGTGCTTTTCATGTGCTGTGGCTCTCCACGTATCATTAAACACGAACACGTCATCGGCACCAATTCCCAGGACAATGAATATAGAAAGGACGTGAAAGATTCCAAAATATTGGTAATCAAGGATGATCCTGTAGACGAGGTTGGTTCCAAGAAAGCTGATCAAGATACCACCAACAGCACAAGAAGTTATAAACAGAGACTGGGTTTGTATTAGCATGAAGATGAAGATGAAAAGAAAACTCCCAGCAGCTAACATTAAATCCTTTATCACTTGCGACTGGATCAAATAACTGAACAGCTGTCCACTGGTATACGTCACCGTTAATCCCGATAATCCATTTTCATTCGCATCTATTAATAAATCCCTCACATTTTCTACCAAAAATGTTTGAACTTTTTTCTGTTGTTCATCGACGTCTCCTGTCTGTTCGTCATATCCTGCTAGCGGATATCCGAATTGTATCATGGATCTTGTGATGGAGGATTTTGCCGTGGCAGTGGTACTGTTTATCACCGCCTCCTTTCCCAAATAAAACTGTAAAACTTCATTGAGTTTGGGTGAATTCTGAGCGGCTGATAATTTCCCAACGATGTCCGAAAATGTGGGATCGTTGAACGTCGGACCAAACGTACCGTCAAAGAAGCGAAGAATGGATAACGGCTTAGAACAGTTATTTGTTGGGCTTCTAGAATCGGCTTTACAATATTTCCCAAAGTTTGCTACTGACAATATTTTGGTTTCAAAATCCGAAATCGTCTGGAGATGTTCTTGGGTAAAAACATTATCGGCTTGGTAGAATATTTGCAAACTGTCTGCTACGCTACTTCTTTCTCCGCCGACATCAGCTCCATTTGAGAGGACCGTGCCATCTTCACCTCGGTTCATCCAGGCCTTTACTCGTAAAAACGCTCGATCTTCCAGTATATTCAATGGAATTCCCGCGAAGTCAATAGGTATAAGGTCATATCCGGTTTGAATTAAAATGGCGGACAGAAACATGACAAATACATTCCATCCTAAAGTCAAACCTAAAATACACAAAAAAAACCAACAATTAATACCGTACACATACAAATGAAATGGAGTTTAGCGTCTTAATTTTCTGGACAGAAATGAAATGAAATGAAATGGGGTATAACGTCCTACTGTTCTGCTCCTACTGGGCTAATGATGACGGGCATACGCCATACAGTGTGGTATGGGGGAAATTTTGCCCGGCCAGCGGCACTATGACCTACTGATGTATCGAATTACAAATTCAAGGGATCTTTAACGTGCAAGCCGATGTATACACAGGACCTCGGTTTTTCGTCTCATCCGAAGGACTAGACAGCTGTCCTTGTCAGGCCCTCCGTTCTGCACCACTGACAAGGGGAAATCACGTCGGAAAATGTGGATGAACTTTCTCGGCCAATGTAGGGATCGAACACCCGACCTCCAGGCTAGCGAGCCAGCGTCTACTTTAAAATTTACATGTACACGTACTCTAAGGAAGCCTTTTATGGATTTTTTAACAATTAGGTGGGTTTCGGATATCATATTTTTCATATCTTCATATTTGTCTTGGTGAACGTGACAAAGCTGAACATGATCGAACAGTTCCAAAGTGTTTTTAGATGCCGCAGGAAATTGACCTTTATAAAGTAAAGTTCTACACCGTTTTTTTTTTAAATCAATAAACAGCTAATCACAGTGTAAATATCAAACGCGTCACTTTATTGATTTTTAGCTATGTTCTTTTGGCTTAGGGGGGCGGGGATGGGGGGGGGGGTAGGCTAGTGGTTTAATGTCTGCGCGTGAAATCACAAGATCTGCCATTGAGTCAAGTGACGTGGTTTAATTGACATGTTAGTCCTGAAATGACCTGATTTGTGTCGAGTGGACGTTAAACCCCATTTCTCTCTCTGTTGTCTTAGATTTCACAGGGTACCAGAGAGAGAGGGGGATAAATAGATGAAAACACATGGTCATGTAATTAAATCGAAAAATTTGGCGGGGATAAATGGAAATCAAGGTGCCCACTGATCGAAAGGGCCAATGCAGGGACCGAACACGTGACCTCCAGGCTAGCGAGCTAGCATCTTCCCCACTTAGCCACCATGGCTCCCCTGTACAAATGGAAGGTAGAGAACTATCTATACAGTGGACGTGGACTATCGAACGATCAGATTCATCTAGACACCTAGGATTAGCGTCAATCTATCACCCACTTAGCCACCGTGGTTCCCCTTTACAGAAGGACGATAGAGAACTATCTATTTCAGTGGACGCAGACTATCGAACGAACAGATTCATCTAGACACTTAGGGTTAGCGTCACTCTATCACCCACAAAGGGAAGATGAACCGGTTACCACAGAGGTTCAGAAAGTCGTGCAGGGTTAGGGTAAAGCGTTCTTGCACACAGACCTCCAGGTGCTAGCCAGTGCCTTACCCGCTTAGCCACCGTGGATTATCGAACGGGCAGATTCATCTAGATACTTAGGGTTAGCGTCAATCTATCACCCACAAAGCGAAGATGAACCGGTTACCACAGAGGTTCAGAAAGTTCTGCTGGGTTAGTGTAAAGCGTTCTTCCACACAGATTTAAATGATCTGGGACGATGCCTTTAATGTTTAAGTAATATTTTGTACAAGATTTTTGTTTGTTTACTCTAAACCTATTTCAGGCATGTCTGTTCTTTCCTTAATAAAAATACCTTATTGATTGGGGGTGGGTGGGGTGGATGGCTGAACGGTTAGCACGTGCGCGCTGTATCATAAAGTCTGTAATTGAGTCGACTGGCGTGGTTTCGAATCCCCGGTTGTACGTGACAAGGAGTAGGGTCGCCGTCCAACCTCGTGGGTTTTCTCCGGGTCCTCCGGTTTCCTTCCACTGCTAAAGACCCCTACGCACAAGCGAATTATTGAAATAAAATTAAACCATATGTTAGTCCAGAAATGACCTATTTTGTGTCGAGTGGACGTTAAACCTCATTTCTCTCTCTCCTTAATAAAAATACCTTATTGATTGGATTGGGCGTCAACCATCTTACGACAAACATGATGGAACAAAGGATTATTGATGCAAGTCTGCTATTTGTATTACGAAATCGACATTTGCAAACATTGATCTTTTTTTCAAAGTATCTTCAAAATCTGGGATAGACTTTTTACCATTTATCGGGTGATCTGGGAAGAGCATGTTTTTTTATTTGTTTGGGAGGGGAGGGGCATTCATTTCACATTTCACGGTTCAAATCAACCAAACAGTGAAATTCAATTTAATTAATCCTATAATTCACTACTGTCAGTTGAGAAATTGGCAAAAATATCATTTTCATCTTCAAATTCCAACGTTTGAAGATAACTACTCCATGGTGGAGAATAGAAAACAAGGGAGGTAATTGGGAGGTAATTGTGTTATTATTTCCGGTGTAAATGAGTTTTAATGACACCTATGACCGTATAATTGTGAGTTGACAACCTATTAAGCAAAAGACATAGAAATAATTATGTTTTGACTTTCTTAGAAAATATGAAATTGTAACTTTAAGTTAAGAATTTACTCAAAAATGTTCACCTTATTTTAACTAAAATATATCCCTTTATAAAACTTTTGTTGTTTTAACGTATTAAATTTTTGTGTTTTTGGATGAATGATGTGTCTTATAAACAATGATTGAAAGTTGAGTAAATTCTGAACTTAAGTCTGAGAATGCTTTGTGAACCCGGTGCCTGTTCTACTTAATCTGGATAAAAAGTTTATTTCTCTGTTTTGACATAGGCCTATTTAAAATGTCTTCCTTTCTGGCATTGCTGTAATCTGATTAAAACACAGATCGTATTTCGTTTCGTTTTTTTTATAGTTCAAAATTTCGTTTTACTTGTCTTTACTACATTAGGACCTGGAAGACTTGTTAAATAACACGCGTTCTGGTTAAAGTGATGAATTAGCCAATGAAACGGCCTGTTATGGCGGGTTCTTGGCATGCGATGCATGGAACTATGGGTAAACGACTAGAAACGTCAACACTGATTCATTAATCATTGTCTCGATTAACAAGTACCGTTGTTAAGATAATAAACAATTTATGTAGCATTTTGTCAAATTCCGAACGGTGATAACTTCGCTCAGAATAAAGTAATTTGAATGTGAGTGAAAATTTTCTCTACAGAAAGTTGGACTCGACACTGCGAATGTTCACGCTTCAGTGACTTGTCTCGAAGTGATTTCTGTTTAACCACGCAGTATGATAATACTCAGCACTAGAGTCTATGGGCCTATAAATAGCCATCGGACGTGCAATTACGGCAGCTTTAGAAATTACGTTCGATTTATTTTTTAAATTGCTTTATCATTAACTGTACCGTTAGGTGCAGCATCTGTTGGTTTAGTACAAATAATATCTCTGAAAGACTTGCGTTGGGAAAGAACATGATACTAGCATTAGGTTCATTTTACTTTTACAGGGTTGTTAAAACAATTGTTGGGTTGCCTAACGTGCGTGTCCCTAAATTCAATTTCTTGTTCCAGCTTTCTGTTGTTTCGTTAAAAAGTAGTATTGATTATCCCGGCCTGTCAATCAAATGTAGAATGGTCGGTAGACTGGTTAAGCGAGACGAATTTCAAAACAAGGGCACGTAACCTATTTTTTTACTCACAAGTGCCCGGGTGTTATGGCCGACACATGTAACCATCTTTCAGTGTATTATTTATAGATGGTTAAATGGTCATAGCTTATTAAGTACAACATGCCCGTTTGATTAGTGACTATAAATGTTTGAAGCTGATTTAAGGCTTGGTGTATATATAAATATTGTGGTGTAATTGTCGAGATATTTGGGGATATTTATTTATGGTGGGTCACCCTAATAACGTATTAGTGGCATCTTCTGCATTGCTCCTATATGCTAGTGTAGAACTATGGAATCGAATTTAAATGTTGATATAATTTTAATTAGACCGAAAGAGTATACCTATATCAATATTTTCTTTGGTGTGATATTTCATGACAGTCAATAGATCTACATGGCGGCATATTAAAAAATTTCAGGCATTACCAAAGAAACGAAACGAAATTAAGGTAGAGGTAGAATTTTAATTATAAGTGTTTGTGTATTCCATCAATTAGAGTCAACAGATATGTTGTACATTTTGTGGTGTCGCATTTCAGAACAATAGAAAGGAAACCAAATAAATGAAATGAAATTGGGTTTAACGTCCTACTGTTCTGCTCCGTTTGGAGGGTGGGTGGCCCAATGTTTAGCACGTACGCGCTGTATCATGAGGTCTGTCATTGAGTCAACTGGCGTGGTTTCGATTCCCCGGTTGTACATGACAAGGAGTAGGGTCGCCTGTCCAACCTCGTGGGTTTTCTTCGAGTCCTTCGGTTCCCCTCACTGCTAATCAAGGCTAGCGCTAATTCCAATCCTAACCCTAACCCTTGACCTAGTCCCAATGTTTAACCTAACCCTAACCTACAATCTCGCCAACAATCACGTGCCCTAACCTTATTTACATCTCAGCGACCTTGACAAACATTGGGCTGGCTTTAACAAATAGATTTAGCCCTTAAATAGCCCAGTTGGGGCACAACAGTAGGGAGTTGAACACCATGTTTCGTTTCATTTCACCTTAAATGTTCAGTGTCATGGACAAACACCGTTGCCATGGTACTATGAATTGCTTAACAAGTAGATTATCCGGAACGTATCGAGGAATACCAATCAAATGGGTTTTATTAGTCGTTTCTGTTCATCGAAAAGTGTCGATAATAGAACTGCCTGGATTCCCCACCTCTGTGTCGCGACCTCAGCTGGGGTCACGTAGCACTTTTCATGCCGTCGTGGCGGACTGCTCTGACACTTTAGCAAAAATGGTTTAGTTTTCATGAAAAGTTGTAAAAATGGTGTAAAAATGTAAACAATAAGTTGTCAAATAAGTAAATTTCAGAGAGGGATACAGCTTCTTTCCTCCCACAGTAAAGACACATACGCTTGCGCTAAATATAATAGAATAAGATCTTTCTGCGATATCACCCTCGTTTGAAGCGGATTGAAACACTAATTACAAAAACAACGAGAGATAAGCAGTGATCAGCTACTTACCAAAGGCTAATTTTGGACGTCTAACGATGAATTTACATATGGCCAGAGGCTCCTCTTGTTTTCCGCTTTTACCCGGAAGTGACGTCTGAGACACGGCAGCGAGGTTTCTTTTCTGTTTTATGTATACATTGTTGACGGCTTCATGATCTTTTTGATGTGGCTCAAATTCTTCTGGTTTAGAAATTTGACTTAGTTCACGGTCATGTTCCATTTTGTCTGTGATGTCGTAACCTTGACTACTGTTTTAATTTCTTGACTAATGACGGTAAAAACTAGAGATTGTTGATATTTCTTCAGCTGAACATTTTGTGTAACAGTAGTAAAAAAAAACCTAAAAATAAAATTAAATGGATATCAATAAATGTTGTGTCACAGAAAGAAAACATTAAAACTATATAAATATAAAATGGAAATCAGCCCGGGTTGTGAGATCCGACAGATTGGTTGGGGTGGGGGTTGGGGGAATCATTTCTAAACGGCAGTCACTTAACGGGAATTCTGGGTTAACATTATGGTTACAAGCCATAGGATATTTCACCATAGGTGTCGCCATTTTTTAATCACGTTGCGTGGGCTTCAGTCCATGGCCGTAACTAGATCAGCCATGGGCGCAGATCCCGGTGGGAACACCGGGACGCGTCCCCACCAATAATTTTAGTGGTGGGGACATGATATACTGTGTCCCCACCACTTATTTCCGATGTTTTGCTTACTGTAATTTTTTTAAATTGAAATCATTCCAGAGCTTTTATTGACATTTTAGAAAGTGTAGAGTTGGTCCCAGGCACTTGTGGCCAGGGTCCTTGAAGTTGTACAGCTGCACCCGGTGACCGATTTTTATTTAACAGGGAATAAGTGATAATTCATATTATAACAGTAAATAATTAAAATATTCCATATGGATTATAATAATATGTATATCATGTAGGTGTGCATATCTGATACGCTTGGTATGATAACTGTGATTTTGTTTTTATCTGGTATACTGGATGATAAATCACCTAACTAAAGGATTTAGTTTGTATATCAGGGGAACCCTTCATTGCTAGATTTGCTGCCAAACGTATTTTTAAAGACTGGTTTCTATCTCTCTCTGTTGAATATAGGCAATTAAATCTAAAATTTAAGACTCGAACCCTCTATTTTTTGGAGTACAGTAAGCTGAGGCAAGAATCGTGTACTTATTATTACAAGTTACTGAAATTTTTTTGAAGATGGTTTAGAAATTTAGAAAATTTATCTGAAAAGACATTTTTTAAAACCTGTCCTGGGCCGTCCAGAAAGAAGGGAAAAGAAACGGGTAGAGTGGATATAAGTGTTCTGTTCTTCAGTTTTAAATATATTAAACACTTTATTGAATGTTTTTTTTTCGATTAAAGAATTGCTTTCTGAACTATATTGTTATTGGTAAAAACTCCTCAGAATCGTTGAGAATGTATATTTAGACACCATTTTGTAACAAAAATTCAAAAAATTCTAAAAGACCCCCCCCACCCCTAGCACCTTACGTCATCGGCGTTCGGTTATATAGTCGGTCCTTTTCTTTCACAAACGAACCCGCCCACCTTGCTTCCAGCCTACGGGCCCGACTCTGTATGAAAGAAAAATGATGCTGAAAATACCTACGGAGTGCGTTTTAGAGCGTCTGGTTTACCAATAGTCGCCCGCGCATGGACTGTCCCCACCACTAATTTTTGGCGATCTGCGCCCCTGAGATCAGCGCAACGAGGCGGGTGGAAAGTGTTCCCAGGAGAGCTGTAAAATTGACTGACAATGTATATTTTTTTAATGGTCGACAATTTCATCCAAGCGGGGGGTGGGGGTGGGGGTTAAAACTTTTTGAAGAGGGGCTTTGCCTCCCCCCCCCCCCCACAGTTACGGACCTGCTTTAGTTAGCAAAACTAGCGTGCCACTGGAGACGTGAGTATAATTACGACTCTGGTATAACAGTTTTTACCTATCCCTATTCGCAGACGACATAAGCATTTTACTGGTTTCCGATATTATTGCATTGTCACATGGCGAAACTGGTCGAACGTGCTGATGGCGATGAAGGCGCAGTTACGCCCAAGACCTTGACCTGTGAGATTTAAATCTATTTCCGCTCGTAGGCGACATAAGCTAGAAGTTTTTACTGGTTTCCGGTAATGTTATAAGACAACACAAACCCATTTCTCACCTACAGTGTTCCAGTTTGTAGGGGGACACAGTGGCTAAGTGGGTAAGACGCTGGCTCGCTAGCATGGAGGTCTCGTGTTCGATCCCTGCATTGGCCGCGAAAGTTCATCCAGATTTTCCGGCGTGCTACCCCCTTGTCAGTGATGCAGGACGGAGGGCCTGACAAGGACAGCTGTCTAGTCGTTCGGATGGGACAAAAAAACGAGTTTCCGTGTACACATTGGAATGCACGTAAAAGATCCCTTGACAGTTGGAATTCGATATAAGAGTAGGCCGTAGTGCCGCTGTCCTGGCAAAATTTCCCTCATAGCACACTGTATGGCGTATGCCCGTCTTCATTAGCCTAGTTGGAGCAGAACAGTAGGACGTTAAACCCCATTTCATTTCATTTCATTTTTCGTTCCAGTTTGTATGATGTGCATTACTATAGAAATATCTATGAGTCCCTTGGTAATCTAGGTAAGTATTGGTGTTAATTGATTATATAGAACACGCTATGGTAGATATCAATACATATCGATAACAAACCATCAGTCTATTTAATAATTAACAACTACATTCACCAGATTTTCATACAGGAAAACTGATCTGTAGTCCCTTACACTCGCCAACACGCGTGGCATTATTACCCGCATGGTAAATTAAAGATGAAATGAGGTTTAATGTCCAACTGCTCTGCATCGACCGGGCCAATGCAAGATTGGTCAGGGGGGTTGGATAGCCGAATGGTTAGCATGTGGACGATGTATCATAAGGTCTGTCATTTAGTTAACTGGCGTGGTTTCGATTCTTCGTTTGTACGTGACAAGGAGTAGGGTCGCCTGTCCAACTGCGTGGGATTTCTCCGGGTCGTCCGGATTATTCCCACTGCTAAAGACCCCTACGCGCAAGCGAATTATTGACTTAAAATTGAACCATATGCTAGTCCCGAAATGACCTAATTTGTGTCGAGTGGACGCTAAACCCATTTCCAGCTCTCACTCACTCTCTCTATCTCTCCCTCTCTCTTGTTATAAAAGTTAAAAAATAGATAATGAAAAATGTATATATTGAAAATTTCAGTCAAATTACTGTATTATGAAGTTATGAATATTTGAAGTTTTGGCCATATTCAGGGCTGAATCTGCGGCAACAGACACATCTTGGAGTCATGCGCGATTCAATATTCCGATTTTAGCAATATTTCTGATATGTGATAATACATGTATTAGGTACGGTATGTTTATTCACGGCAAAAAGAAATATATTTTTTCTTCGGGAGAATATTACTGTTTGATTTGTTTTACCTATGATATAGATGTTATTGTTTTGTTATTTTTTTGTTATCTTTTGTTTTATGTTTTGTTATGTTTTTTGTTATGTTTTGTTTAAAAAAATTTGTTATGTTTTGTTATGGTTTTTTTTTATGTTTTGTTATGTTTTGACATTGATGAAATGAGGTTTTGTTGTTGTTAGTAAGTTGTATTTTACGGTTTTACGGTTTAACGTCCTACTTTTCTGCACAAAGCGTGCTAATGAGAGAGAGAGAGAGAGGGAGAGAGAGAGAGAGAGAGAGACGCCCACTCAGTACAAACTAGGTCATTTCGACACTAACACATGATTAAATTTATATTTCAATAATTCGCTTGTGCGTAGGTAACCTAAGCAGTGAGAGGAAGCTGGAGAACCCGGAGAAATACCATGAGGTTTGACAGGCGACCTAATCCTTGTCACATACAACCGGGGAATCGAAACCACGCCAGTTGACTGAATGACAGCGCTTATGATACAACGCGCACGCACTAACCATTCGGCCATCGACCCCCCACCCCCATGTCTAAGCCTATGATAAAACAAGTAACGATATATACAATACAATATACAACAAGTTAATATATGATACATTAGCACAATTTTGATTAACCATTCGGTCATCCAACCCCCACACTTCCAAAGAACAAAATGCGTGGTACATAGAAATTCAGGACGATAACACTCATTTCATTTTTTTGTCTAATTGGCAGATAACTCTCGTGGTTGACAACGCAGCATTGATTCTCAAGTGTAATAAGGAAATAAACGATATTAAACACCCACGTATAATATTGATTTTAAGATTTAGCTAAGAGAGCATTCACTATTTACATGAGAAACAAAGAACCATTTATTCCTTATAAGACATATAGAGGTAGATTTCACAAATTAAAAACACTTATATGGATATACTACTTCTGAATTTTTTAACATGCAACGTTTCGATACACATACAGATATCGTTATCAAGCAAATAATGATATTTAACAAAAATTTGGTGCAATATATAGATAACAATTGAAACCCATATAACAGATTAATCAACTGAAAAGATACACGAGAAAACGGATATAGTGGCCTATAGGTGTTGAATGGAGGAATCGAACCCATCCCTTTCAATACTGAGACATGATAACACTTCCGGATGGACTTGTACTCCCTTTATGCTTTGTCTAGAAAACCACAAGTGGATTAGTCTTCTCTTTGTGAACTTTATCTGCCACGAACTGGCTAATGAAGACGGACAATTGTCGTATCATATGCTATGAGGGGAATTTTGCCCGGGTAGCGCCCGGGGAGCGGTACTATGATCTATTCCTATATCGAATTCAAACTGTCAAGATTTCGTGTACGTGCACGCTCAGGTATACAGGAACTCGGTTTTTTGCCCCATCCGAACGACTGGACAGCTTTGCACCAATGATATAAACTGTACGTCATGTATCTTGAGGAACCACGGTGGCTAGGTGGTTAAGACGCTGGCTCGCTAGCCCGGGGGTCAGGTGTTCCATCCCAGCATTGGCCGAGAAGGTTCATCTGGATTTTCCGACGTGGTTTCCCCTTGTCACGGGACCTGGGGCCTGTTTCTCGAAATCCTTACTAAAGATGATATTCAATTTTAGTAGATACTTCAATTTTGATTGGCTAAGCACTATAATCAATCTAATATTATCCAATCAAATTACTAAAATTTGGATTTTATCTTAGTTAAAATTTCGTGAAACAGGCCCCAGTATTATAATCAGATTGTGGGTGTTCGATCCCTGCATTGGCCGAGAAAGTTCATCTGGATTTTCCGACGTGGTTTCCCCTTGTCAGTGGTGCAGAACGGAGGGCCTGAAAAGGACAGCTGTCTAGTCCTTCGGATGAGACGAAAAACCGAGGTCCCGTGTATACATTGGAATGCACGTAAAAGATCCCTTGGCAGTTGGAATTCGATATAAGAGTAGGCGATAGTGCCGTTGCCCGGGCAAAATGTCCCTCATAGCACACTGTATAACGTATACCAGTCTTCATTAGCCCAGTATAGGAGTGGGACGTTAAACCCCATTTCATTTCATTTCATATATCTGGAATGTAACCTGACCAGTTGGTGATTTGTTAGACATTGTTATTTATGGAAACAAACATGGCCGCTGTATCAATAAAATATTAAATGAAATGGGGTTTAACGTCCGTCTGGGCTAATGAAGACGGACATACGCCATACAGTGTGCAATAAGGGAAAATGGAGCCGGACCAGGCTACTACCTATTCTAATTCAGAACTCCAACTGTCAAGGTTTTTTTTACGTACACACCAACGTTTACACGGGACCTCGGTTTTCGTCTAGACGAGGTTCCTTCCCAGGTTCTACATTCCGTAACATCGACTAGGGGAAACCCCGCTGGAAAATCCCGAGAAATTTCGACCCCGAGACCATATAGTTATTAAGCCATCTCCTTATTGACTACAGCCAGTTAATAGAATGTCAATCAGTGGATGACCTTTAACATTGTTTAATTATTAATTAGTGTAATCTGATCGATTGGTTATTTCTATTGTATCGATTGGTTATTTCTATGGAATCGATTAATTAGTTCTATTCATATATCTATTAAGTACACCCATGTCTACAGCCATGATGTCAATATCAAATAACATTGATCCAACATGTGATCAAACGGACGCCATATTGGATTTCAAGATGATCGATACGTTTTAAACATTATTTGTACATCACAAACTATAAATACCAGAAACAAATTCCTTTCCATTACTATTTATTAATTCTTTAATTCCAAGAGACATAAACCTTACAGCAGAAATACAATCAACTTTGATGTCAAACAGAAAGAAACTATTACAGCGGAGGTTGCCTGTGGCGTATCTGTTTAATTTTACTAATATGGAAGAGGAGGGTGTCTTTAGTGTATGTGTTTAATTTTACTAATAGTATCTGTGTACTAATATCAAAAACACGTATTTAAACAGGCATTATGACTTACGAGGTTAATCTGCCTAGTGCAAATCTTTGTTTGGGCATTATATATAATATATATTATTAACTATAGCTCCGATATTATGTAGATTAGAACGGTCCAGCCATTTAATGATTTTATTTAAAAATGGAGAGAGAGAGATGGAAAAGGGTTTAACGTCCACAAACTAGGTCATTTCGGGACTAACAAATAGATCAATTTTGTTTCAATAATTCGCTTGTGCGTCGAGGTCGTTAGCAGTGGGAGGAAACCGGAGGACCCGGAAAAACCCCACGAGGTTGGACAGGCGACCCTACTCCTTGTCACGTGCACACGTACAACCGGGGAATCGAAACCACGCCAGTTGACTCAATATTATCATTGATGTTTAGTTGAAAATACGAAAATATTAAAGTTACAATTTCATATTTTCTAAGAGAGTCAAAACATAATTATTTCTATGTCTTTTGCTCAATAGGTTGTCAACTCACTATTATACGATCATAGGTTATCTTTCTCACACTTAAAAATCTACACACCGGAAATAATAACACGGAGGGCCTGACAAGGACACCTGTCTAGTCGTTCGGATGGGACGAGAAACCGAGGTCCCGTGTACATATTGGCGTGCACGGAAAAGATCCCTTGACAGTTGGAATTCGATATTAAGAGTAGGCCGTAGTGCCGCTGTCCCTCGTGTTTTTTTTTAATATATTACTTAAACATACATTATGCAAGAGCTAAATCTGCCTATTGAAAGTCTTTATTTAGAATTCAGATGTTATAGAAATTATTAATTAGACAGTATGGATTTAAACAGTCGTCCATTGTTGATGCCAATTTTTAGCCCAAACATCCAACAGTGACAACGCCGTCAAGAATAAATTAATTGACTGAAATTTTCAACATTTTCTTTTTTATCATCTATTTTTGAATTATTTTTGCAAAAATGGCCAACTCTTTATAAAACTCTTAATTAATGTATCTTTAATGTCTCGCCCTGGTCCATTAAACCACACGGAGTTCTACTTTCAGTACCAAGTCATAATAATAGACGTTTGTTGGGATTTATTATCGGCTAGAAGCATATAGGCGTACGGGGAAATTTTTGACTGGGGGGCGGAGGTGGTTGGTGCCCAGAAAATGTAGTTAGGTTCTTAGTATGTTACATAATAATAATAAATTCGCTGTTAAATTGGACACATTCAAGAACACAATATTTTTTTTATACAACTTTTACAAAGTACAATTGTGTACCCAAATTTCCCCAGCATTTAGTGCCCAAAATGGGGGGCGGCCGACCCCCCCCAGCCCCCCCCCCCCCAGCTCGTACGCCTATGGCTAGAATGTATTAATATTGTGAATAAATGAGGTGTATCACATATTAATTATCGATGCTATATTCCAATAATCGACAGACAGGTAGAAGCTTCCCGCTGTTTCATCTTAGTTTTACGACCCCCATGAGATGTCAACGTTCATGTTTTTATTCGATGCGTGCAATAACACGAATAATGCATAACATAAAGAAAGAGAGAGAAATGGGGTTTAACGTCCACTCGACACAAACTAGGTCATTTCGGGACTAACATATGGTTTAATTTTATTTACATAATTCGCTTGCGCGTAGGGGTCTTTAGCAGTGGGAGGAAACCAGAGGACCCGGAGAAAACCCACGAGGTTGGACAGGCGACCCTACTCCTTGCCACGTACAACCAGGGATTCGAAACCACGCCAGTCGACTCAATGACAGAATTTATGATACAGCGCGCGCACGCTAACCATTCAGCCATCCAACCCCCCGCATAACATAAAACGCAACAACAAGACTCTCTAGAGATTATTGAAATGGAATGAGGTTTAACGCCCTACTTTTCTGTTCTGAATGGCCATACGGTGTGCTCTGAGGGAAATTGTACCCGGACAACGGCGCTATGGTCTACTCTTTTCTCGAATTCCACCTGTCAAGGGTTCTTTTACGTGCACACCCCTGACACGGGGAAACCTCGCCGGAAAATCCCGATGATCTCTCTCTGCCTATAACGGGATCGGACCTGGTGATCAGAAGCCACCCCTTGACATGTGGATGGTGGATGGGGGTGGCCGAATGGTTAGCACGTGTGCGCTGTATCATAAGGTCTGTCAACTGGCGGCGTGGTTTCGATTCCCTGGTTTTACGTGACAAGAGGTTGGGTCGCCTGTCCAACCTTGTGGGTTTTCTCCGGGTCCTCCGGTTTCCTCCCACTGCTAAAGACCCCTACCCGTAAGCGAATTATTAAAATAAAATTAAACCATATGTTAGTCCCGAAATGACCTGGTTTGTGTCGAGTGGACGTTAAACCCTGTTCTCTCTCTCTCTTCTCTCTGTCTCTCTCTCCGGGTCCTTCGGTTTCCCCCTCTCTCTCTCGCTCTCTCTCTCTCTCTCTCCGAGTTCTTCGGTTTCCCTCTCTCTCTCTCTCTCTCTCTCTCTCTCTCTCCGAGTTCTTCGGTTTCCCCCTCTCTCTCTCGCTCTCTCTTTCTCTCTCTCTCTCTCTCTCTCTCTCTCTCTCTCTCTCTCTCTCTCCGAGTTCTTCGGTTTCCCCCCCTCTCTCTCTCTCTCTCTCTCTCTCTCTCTCTCTCTCTCCGGGTCCTTCGGTTTCCCCCCCTCTCTCTCTCTCTCTCTCTCTCTCCGAGTTCTTTGGTTTCCTCTCTCTCTCTCTCTCTCTCTCTCTCTCTCTCTCTCTCTCTCTCTCTCATACTGCACGCCTTACGCTTAGTTTTAGTTCACCTGTTCCCTTTCACTCCAAGAATCAATTCGACTATCGATTAAAGCCCAATTAATCAAAAAGATAACTGTAATTTATAAAAGATAATTGCTCAAGATAAAGGTTGAAATCAATAGTTAATGGTATTAAGGAAATGTTTACAGGTGGTATTACAGGAGAAATTCTCTTTCACATTACAAATACAGATTATTAACAGGATTCGCAGTGGTAAAAACAATGGAATGGGGTTTAAACGCCCTATTGTTCTGCTCCGAACAGGGCTAATGAGGACAGGTGTGCTATAAACACCTTGGCAGGTGGGTGGGGTGAAATTTAATGTTGTCCTGTCTCCAACAACACCCACGTAAAATAGGTGAAAAATACTGTTTACATTTTATACCCAGACGGTTTAACAAGGACATCTGTCTAGTCGTTCGGACGGTGCGAAAAACCCGAGGTCCCGTATACACATTGGCGCCCACGTAAAAGATCCCCTGTCAGTTGGAATTTGATATAAGAAATACTGCAATTCGATTGGCTGACCAGTAAAATCAATTTGCATACATCCAATGAAGTTGCAGTATTTCTTAAGATTTCGATTTTATCTTAGTTTAAGTTTTCGTGAATAAGGGCCCAGGTAAATATTTCCCTCATAGCACACTGTATGGCGCATGTCCGTCTTCATTAGCCCAGTTAAGGAGCAGAAGAGTAGGACGTTAAACTCCATTTCATTTCATTTCATTACATTTTATACCCAATAGTATCCATAATATTTGAAATTAAAAACACTAATTAAAATTCTATAATATTATTCCATTTCAATCAATATTGATATTGTTACCGCAACAATATGGGAGAGAAAGAAATAGGTTTTAACGTCCACTCGACACAAACTAGGTCATTTCGGGACCCACGAGGTTGGACAGGCGACCCCACTCATTGTCACGTACAACCGGGAAATAGAAACCACGCCAGTTGACTCAATGACAGGCTTTATGATACAGCGCGCACATGCTGACCATTAAGCCTTCCAACCCCCCCGCGACATTATGGAATCCTAACATCTAATATGTAAGTGAAATGAAATGAAATGGGGTTTAACGTCCTACTGTTCTGCTCCTAACCTGGGCTAATGAAGACGGACATACGTCATACAGTGTGCTATGAGGGAAATTTTGCCCGGGCAGCGGCGCTACGGCCTACTCTTATTTGCAATATGGAAATTAAGGGTTTAATTATGATCAGTTGTTGTTTTAGCATGATTTGTACATTCCACCCCCCCCCCCTTTAAGGGTTTCTTATTGATTATTAATAGTTTACTTAGGTATGACTTTGAATGGCTTCGGCCTTATTTTGTTAATTAGTTTATTGTTATCTGTTTGTATATAACCTTCTGTAACATGTTGATTGTATCATTGCTTGATAACGGTGAGGGTAACCTCATTGAAACATTGCAGTTAATAAACCTAGTGAATGTCATCCATAAAGCTGTCTGTTATTATACATCACTTTCACTAAATGCCTTTCAAAGACAGGCCTACTCTTATATCGAATTCCAACTACCAAGGGATCTTTTACGTGCATTCTAATGTATACACGGGACCTCGGTTTTTCGTATCATCCGAAGGACTAGACAGCTGTCCTTGTCAGGCCCCCCGTCCTGCATCACTGACAAGGGGGAACCACGCCGGAAAATCTGGATGAACTTTCTCGGCCAATGCTGGGATCGAACACCCGACCTCCAGACTAGCGAGCCAGCGTCTTACCCACTTAGCCACGTGATCCCCCCTAATATGTAAGAAAAACACATCCTACTAGACGACGAGGATGTAATTAGTGATTATAATATTTTTAATAAACGTGTAAAATGGACTAATTAGGCTTAAACGGATGTCGTACTATTTGAACATAATTGGTGATAAATATTGGGGGTTGGATGTCCGAATGGTTAACACGTGCGCGCTGTGTCATCAGGCCTGTCATTTAGTTAACTGACGTGGTTTCGATTCTTCGTTTGTACGTGACAAAGAGTAGGTCTGTCCAACCTCGTGGGTTTTCTCCGGATCCTCTGGTTTCCTCCCACTGTTAAAGACCACCCAGTTTATAAACTGTCTTGACTGCTTCGTAGAATCAAACTTGTTTTTTGGGGGGACATGAACGCCCGGCGATTTATGTTACATGTGAATGTTACTTTCCCTCTCTCAAATGCTACCAAAAGTGTGTAATTGTCACATGACAACGTCGGTATTGCCCCATTGCTTGTTTAATTCTTTTTACAAATCGGTGGGGCAATTATTTTCAGCAATGGGGCAATTGTTTTCAACAGTGGGGCAATTTGTTTCAGCAGTGGGGCAATTCAGCATTAATGGTAACTGATTTGAATAATGGGGTAACTGTTTTCAGTAATGGGGTAACTGTTTTCAGTGATGGGGTGAATGTTTTCAGCAGGGGAGCAATTGTGTTCGAATACAGATTCAAAACATGTTTGATTCGAAACTAAGTCTATAGTAGCCAATTCTGTATTATACCCGTAACCCTAGCAACGATCGATTATAATCTGACACGATTGACAATCGAATGTAATCGGGCACGATTGACAAGCGATTGAAAATTTTAACTTATCGTTCAGTAAGCATAAAATGAAATATAAGGTCCACAATCCGATGATACTCGCAGGAGGGGCCCGGATCGAGGCACATGCATCTGTAATAGTCTGTCTACTCATAAAGAATCGCTTTCCTCCAAACTTAATGTTACGTTTCAAAGAGATTTTCCACGTTCCATGCGCTTGTTTATTCGGGCACGGAGATGGGGGGGGGGGGAGAAGACAAAAGAGAGAGAGAGAGAAATCTTATGATTTCACGCGCACGCGTTTAACCACTAAATCCCCCCATCCACCCGCCGCCCAAGTGTAATTGAACATCCACAGGTAATATTGATTACTTACTGATTAGAAATGATTATCAATCACCTAGATTATCGATGACGTCTCGACTGATTGAGTATCTATAGATAATTATAGCTCAATCTATACGATTGATTAGTTTATATATATGCCAACCAACACTAGCATATATATATATATATATATATATCGGATGAGACGAAAAACCGAGGTCCCGTGTACACATTGGCGTGCACGTAAAAGATCCCATGACAGTTGGAATTCAATATAAGAGTAGGCCGTAGTGCCGCTGTCCGGGCAAAATTTCCCTCATAGCACACTGTATGGCGTATGCCCGTCTTCATTAGCCCAGTTCGGAGCAAAACAATAGGACGTTAAACCCCATTTCATTTCATTTATATATATATATATATATTTATATATATATATATATAATTACGTTGAAAAAGAAATAAAGACATGTTTATGGCCAACGTTTTCAGTTCTCTTGAACCTCTTCAGGCCATATTGATATAATATAATACAGACACCATCATTTCTATTCTGAATATTAAATACTTCATATGTGTGTTCCCAGAGGCCTACAGCGTTGCTCTATCCCTCGGACCAGTTGGTGTTCTTGCTCTCCGTCCTGCACCACTGACAAAATGAAACCACGTCGGAAAATACCGATAAACACCAGGGATCGAACACGCGATCTCCAGGCCAACGAGCCTAGAAAGCGAGTCAGCGTCTTACCCTCTTAGCCACCATGACTCCGGACCGATTGGTGTTCTTGTCCCGACATCGCGGTGAAGAATTTGTTTATAATGAAAAAAAAAATGAAACTAGCTTGATTTACCGTTTCTCCTCGAATTTAGGCCAAAGTATTTTTCAATGGATGCAGAGACGAATATCATTTTTCTTTCAATCAGGACCGGCAAGTCCTCCGGGCTCTCGGACCACGTCCGGCGGTCCGAGAGTCAGTTCGCCCAGGTTTGTTCCTGTTCTCTTTCAGGAACTCCTAAGAACTCTGGCTAATAACTTTCAAATTACAGTCGGGTACTAGCTGAGTAGACGTCCTTAATACATTTTATTTAATTCTCTAGCCATTTTATTTTTTTTGTGTGGGGGAGGGGGGTCCGAATGTTTAGCAAGTGCGCGATGTATCATACGGTCTGTCATTGAGTCAACTGGTTTCGATTTCCCGGTTGTAAGTGACAAGGAGTAGGGTCGCCTGTCCAGTCTCGTGGGTTTTCTCCGGGTCCTCCGGTTTTCTCCCACTGCTAAAGACCCCTACGCGCAAGCGAATTATTGAAATAAAATTGAGCCATATGTTAGTCCCGAAATGACCTAGTTTGTGTCGAGTGGACGTTAAACCCCGTGTTTCTCTCTCTCTCTCTAGCCATTTTAACACCAGGTACAACTTCAATAGAAATCGGCACCGAAAACAGAAGACACGGACTAGGCACGTTTAAAATCGGCACCGTAAAGTAAAAGTATAAATTAGTTCTTACCTGCACGCGATGACGGATCCAATGGCACTGTATTTTCTTCAATATTTTACCTGTCCTGTCACTCAGTGAATCAATAATAGTTGCCATGATTACATACATAGACTAGATTATCATACCGTATTTCACTGTAGGATACTCGAGAATCGTCAGCCTGTTGATCTCGTCTATGGCGAATGGTTAATAATGCAATTACATGTAAAGTGCTAATGACGATATTGTTTTTTCGGGCATACATATCATAAGAGAGCTTCGGGCATATTTTCGGGCATGCAGTGGACAAGAAAAAGACGAGAAAATACTTTTCGGGCAGTGTGGATCTCATAGAAATAAGTTAGTTATATTTTTTCTCTAAACGTTAATAGAAAACAAAGGTCGTCAAATTTTTCATTGCCCGAAAATAAATTTTTGGGGGGGCATACCCGGCTCCTACGCCTATGTTGTAGACAATATAAAGTTTGAATTTGTTGCTATACCGATTAGTGATGGAACTGTTTAGAGAAAAAAGCGGAAATCGGTTTGTTCACAGAGTTCAGTTTCGTTTTCGTCTGAAGTGCACAGGGTCAATAAGGAATTTAAGCAGCAACGGTGGAGACGACGTCAGGTTTGGCGTGAGGTCTATGAAGACCAAACAGCTCTTTATTCAGGACTATGAATGAAGAACTAAGAATTAAAAACACCGAATAAAGAACTGGTTGGTCTTCTATAGAGGCCAGGGGGATTACCCGAAACATTGTTTCGGATTAGATTGGGGTGAGGCTAAAATGGCGACAATTATGCTTCGCTGTTCGTTTGTTTTTTGTTTGTTATTATTGCGATGAATATGCTTTGCGCGAGCCATCACTCCCCTACTCCCAGTCTCATAGAAATGTCTATCATTTTTCCATTCGATGTTCCGGACTTTCAAACCTGGTATCGCAGTTTGACTCGGTATCCGTGAAGGTTGAGGGATTGCAGACCCACCCAGTCTCGGTCCATCTCGCCGCTAGAAGCTTGGACCCATCACCGAGTGGAACTTTACAGAGAAGGTTGAGGGATAGCTCTCAGTCTCCGCCCGAGCGCCGCTAGATGGATTATCGTGAAGCGTTCATCTGGAATTCTATTTTTTTTTCTTCTTTTGCCATAAACCGCGGGGCTTTGATCCGATTGGACTCAAATCCTTGTGCAGAGGAATAGAGAGTTCAGTTACGATAGCTACTCGTTCATATGGCTGCCTGTTGTCACATGTAACCTGGCGGAATGCCAAAAATGCATCTTTTTAATCGAAATAGCATACATCGTTAAAAAACCCCAAACAAACAGGGGCCTGTTTCTCGAAATTTTAACTAAGCTAAAATCCAAATTTTAGTAATTTAATTGGATAATATTAGATTGATTTTAGTGCTAAGCCAATCAAAATTGAAGTATCTACTAAAATTTGGATTTTATATTTAGTTAAGATATTTATAACCAGTGAGAATTGATGTATCACCTTGCTTCGCCTTTCGCCATTTGTCTGTATGATTTAATCTGCGAGAGAGTTTTTCAATAATTTGGTTGTTTTTAGTATAAATGTTTAGTTTGGTTATTTTTAGCATAAATGTTTAGTTTGGTTATTTTTAGCATAAATGTTTAATTTAGTTATTTTTAGCATAAATAAATGTTTTATTTAGTTATTTTTAGCATAAATAAATGTTTAAATTAGTTATTTTTAATATAAATGTTTGATTTGGTTATTTTTAGTATAAATGTTTGATTTGGTTATTTTTAGTATAAATGTTTGATTTGGTTGTTTTTAGTATAAATGTTTGATTTGGTTGTTTTTAGTATAAATGTTTGATTTGGTTGTTTTTAATATAAATGTTTGATTTGGTTATTTTTAGTATAAATGTTTGATTTGGTTGTTTTTAGTATAAATGTTTGATTTGGTTGTTTTTAGTATAAATGTTTGATTTGGTTGTTTTTAGTATAAATGTTTGATTTGGTTGTTTTTATTATAAATGTTTGATTTGGTTATTTTTAGTATAAATGTTTGATTTGGTTGTTTTTAGTATAAATGTTTGATTTGGTTGTTTTTATTATAAATGTTTGATTTGGTTGTTTTTATTATAAATGTTTGATTTGGTTGTTTTTAGTATAAATGTTTGATTTGGTTGTTTTTAGTATAAATGTTTGATTTGGTTGTTTTTAGTATAAATGTTTGATTTGGTTGTTTTTAGTATAAATGTCTGATTTGGTTATTTTTAGTATAAATGTTTGATTTGGTTATTTTTAGTATAAATGTTTGATTTGGTTGTTTTTAGTATAAATGTTTGATTTGGTTGTTTTTAGTATAAATAGGGTTGGGTATAAATGAACTTTTTCCCGTGACTTGTGGTTTCTATGACCATTTCGGACGCTGAAAACGAATCCGTCGGAATATTCGATCTAGGATGACCTTTGACCCTCGAAAATTCAATTTATTCAAAATGGCGGCCAAATTTCATGTTTTTAATTAAAAATATCATAAACATACCATCAAATACCTCTATCTATAGGTTTTAGAGGCAGGAAAGAATGAAAAACAACATTTCAGAACAGAATATGTCGGAATTTTTTTACTTAGGATGACTTTTGACACTGGAAATTTCAATTTATTCAAAATGGCGGCCAAATTTCATGTTTTTTTCATGTTTTAGGTCAAATATATCCTAAACATACTGTCTAATTTACAGTTGTGAAGCATCTCAGCTTTCATACTATCAAAAACTTCGAAAATCATGAGAAAATCTCATTTTGTAGCAAAATTAGACATTTATTTTTTAAAAACAATACTTTCCAGATTCAGTTTATATCACCAACTACTCCTCTCAGAAGTTAATCAATGTCAATAGCAATGTCATTTTCTGGCCTTAAAACGTTCTTTATAGAGTTCCGTAATTTTACCAAATTGAATTTCTTCATTTTGAAACGATTTAATGTAGTAATTCTTTTTCAGATGGACTGTCAAGAAGTGGAAGACTGTTTGCTGTTTATGGTCCACCATGCTCTTTGCACTGATCAATGTTTGAAGTAATCGTGGGTTCTTTTTCTCCTTGAATTGCGTCTTTTGCGCTAAGGCTAACTTTTTAGATAATTTCAGAGTAGCCATAATGTCCTTCTCCAGGGTCAAAGTAAGTGGCGGTACATAATTTGTGCAGTCCATCTCAAGGAAAAAACGTGATATATACGAATGGTCTTTTAGTAGAATCCTTGAGTGAAGAGGAGCGACAAGAGAGGTGGAAGTGAGCCCATAAGTCGGACGCTACAGTGGCAGCAAGGAAACTAGAGAAAGACATTATGGCTACTCTGAAATTACGTACAACCGGGGAATCGAATCAATGATCGAACGAGCTTTATCGATTTTCCCTGGACAGTGGCTTGTGTTTTTGTCCCATCTACGCAATGAGAGAGGGGAGGTGGGGGTGGATAGCCTAATGGTTAGCACGTACGCGTGTATCATAAGGCCTGTCATTGAGCCAACTGCCGTGGTTTCGATTCCCCGGTTGTACGTGTCAAGGGGTAGGGTCGCCTGTCTATCCTTCTGGGTTTTCTCCGGATCCCTCCCACTGGTTATAAAGACCCAAGCGAATTATTGAAATAAAATTGAACCATGTGTTAGTCCCGAAATGACCTAGTTTGTGTCGAGTGGACTCCACAATGACAGATAGCGAGAGAGAGATAGAAAGGGTGGGGGGATTTAACGTCCTCTCGACGCAAATTAGATCATTTCTAAACTAACGTATGGTACAATTTAATTCCTTTTTATTTCAATAATTCGCTTGCGCGTAAGGGTCTTTAGCAATGGGAGGAAACCGGTGGACCCTACTCCTCGTCACGCACAAGCAGAGGCTCGAAACAACGCAACTTGACTGGCTGAATGACAGATCACGTGATCTTAAACGCACGGCTTTAAACTACTCGACCATCCAAGCCCCCCAACACGCTACACCACTAGAAACTGTTCTTTGCTAACATTAAATAACCAGGAACGCGTTTTAGTTTTGTAGCTATAACAATCTGATTAAAATACAGATCTATTTCGTTTCGTTTTTTTTATACTTTCGATGGCCTACACTACATGAAGATCTGACAAGTTATAGCGATAGGTCACGTCAGGGGTCAAAAGACAGACTTTTGACCTATGACGTGATACATTTGATTAACCAATCAGCATTGATGTTACTAGTGGATTACCCACAGTTCCGGGCAAAAAATGATTCGGTAGACCATTTGATTGGCTGACCCCTCATTTCAAGCAGAACACGAGTTAAATAACAAGTCTTCCAGATCCAAGTGTAGTAAAGACAAGTAAAACGAAATTTTGAACTATAAAAACGAAACGAAATAGGATCTGTGTTTTAATCAGATTGGTAGCTATACACAAGCGTGTGGTAATGGACCAGAAACCGAGTAGTAGATCATAGCCGCCATCTTAGAATTGTGTCATCGTATAAGATTCGATCCTACTTTTATCATAGGGTTTTATCGAAGAGCGTCGCCGGAGAAGACGAAGATGAACAATAATAAGAAAAACAAATTGGGGAGCGCTTGGGACCTAGTTTCTGTTCCCTAAAATATGACAAATCTGTTACCGACCTAACCTCAAAACTGATATAAAATCACTGAGTTTTATATCAGATCCGTTCGTCTCGTTGATAAATTTTACACGCGAGTGGGAATATAAAATATAATAAAGTTTATTTTAGAAGTTGAGTAGATTTAGACCCCGCGTTAGTGTTCAGCATAGCTTATAAACCTGTAAGGTTAAATCTCGTTAAAGTTGCAATTTCATATTTTTAAGTTATATTTTTAAAATTTATTAAAATAAAGCCTTAAAATAGATGGTATCTATAAACAGTCCTACTTTGTTAAAGAATATACTATTAATCCTATAATTCACTAATATTGCCAGTTGAGAAATTGGCAAAAATATCATTTTGATCTTCAAATTCAAACGTTTGAAGATAACTACTCCATGGTGGAGAATAGAAAACAAGGGAGATAATTGTGTTATTATTTCCGGTGTAAATGAGTTTTAAGTGTGAGAATGACACCTATGATCGTATAATAGTGAGTTAACAACCTATTCAGCAAGAGACATAGAAATAATTATGTTTTGACTTTCTTAGAAAATATGAAATTGTAACTTTAATCTTTGGGGTATATTCTATGCCCGGAATAACTTGCGGTCTGAAAGTCAGGGGCGGCTTTGGATATATACAGGGAAATTTGGGGTTATTCTTCTGAAAGTTTTTCTTTAAACCTGTACCGGGTTATTCTTCCATGGTAGGTTTTTTTTCATAAGGAAACATGATATAAGGTTTTTCTTGCGGGAATTCTGGGATAATCTCATCTTGCGTACATGTAAACATAGATTGTTTATAAGAAAGATAAAGTCCTCGACTTCGGTTATGCTGGGGAAGAAGGACTTCACAAAAAAAAAACCTCGACAGAAAAACCTCAGCCTACCAGCTTCGGTTTTTGTTTTTCTTCTTCAGACTTTCTTTCCCCAGCATAACCTCAGTCTCATGCTTTATCCTACACATATTGACCTACAAAGATGTAAGATAATGGATTATAAAGTAAATTCAATGGCCATTACAATAGAAGGCGAGCCATATTGTAACGTGATAGATTCATTGAGCTAATATAATCACAAACAAAAAGACTCCGTCATCAACATCACGCGTCATTGTGGACCATTGAATACTGAGTTAAATTTGTTTCCACGGAAACAATAAAAACAAAAGATCTTTGATATTCCTAATTAGCAATTGGGTTGCAAAAAGATATCGTGAATGGTTAATGAGGTGTGTTCCAGATTTAAAGAGAAGTGGGATTTAACGTCCACTCGACACAAAGTAGGTAATTTCGGGGCTAACATATGGTTCAATTTTATTTCAATAATTCGCTTGGGCGTAGGGGTCTTTAGCAGTGGGAGGAAACTGGAGGATCCGGAGAAAACCCACGAGGTTGGACAGGCGACCCTACTCGTCACGTACAACTGGTGAATCGAAACCACTCCAGTTGACTCAATGACAGACCTTATGATACAGCGCGCATGTGTTAACCATTCGGCCATACAACCCCACCGTTCCAGATACAAACTTGTATACTAAAAACTAAGTCAACTGAATTTAGAAAGATTTATATCTGCCATAGCAGGTTGATATCTGTACAAAATTTGAACTGTTTATGAGAAATGTTTAAAAAACAAAATTGGGACAGAAGAACGAACGGGCATTGAACATTTAAATATCACCTCGAAACATTGTCGGGCGGGGGGTAATTACAAAGGGGTTAGCCATATTATAAATGAAATGAAATGAAATGGGGTTAACATCCTACTGTTCTGCTCCGAACTGGGCTAATGAAGACGGGCATACGCCATACAGTGTGCTATCAGGGAAATTTTGCCCGGGCAGCGGCACTACGGCCTACTCACATCGAATTCCAACTGTCAAGGAATCTTTTACGTACACGCCAATGTGTGCACGTCCCATCCGAACGGTTACACAGCTGACGTTGTCAGGCCCTCCGTCCTGCATCACTGACAAGGGGAACCACGTCGGAAAATCTGGATGAACTTTCTTTTCCAATGCATAGCCATATTATAATGCATGACGTATTCATCGCCCAACTATAGCAATGGAACCCAGACGGGGTCATGGTGGACATATTTATAGACTACTAGAAAATTATTTATGAAGAAGATAAGAGTATGAAGATGGGGTATCTTCAAACTCGTCAGTGATTCATATAGACAGGAGTACCACAAGGATACGTCCTAGGCCCTTTACTTTTTGGCGCCTACATAACCAATCTGGTGGATGATACGTTACTTAGACCACGAATTCTACCTGGATAGTTTAGTAAATTTTAACCCGAATCACGCCACAAATATTAATTTCTTCTGAGAACATCGCCCTGTTAGCTTTACACCAAAAGTATTACTTTCGTCAGAGAACATCGTCCTGCTAGCTTTACACCAAAAGTATTTTTTCTTCAGAGAACAGCGCCCTGTTAGCTTTACACCAAAAGTATTATTTTCTTCAGAGAACACCACTGCTCTGATGAATTTATTTACCGTCTCTTGATGCTGACGATACTGATTTAACTTTTCTTATCTTGATTGTTGATACTTATCGTGTCCTGTTGGTTTTACTTAATGTCTCTTGATTGTTGATACTTATCGTATTCCTGCTTACCATCTCTCGATTTTTGATACTTATCGTGCCCTGCTTACCATCTCTTGATTGTTGATACTTATCGTGACCTTCTCTCCATATCTTGATTGATGATACTTATCGTGTCCTACTGGTTTTACTTAATGTTTATAGATGCCAATACTATTTATCACGTCCACCGGTGGCTACAGCATCCGACCCGAAAAAAATATATAAAATTTTAAGAAATAAAATGCCGAAATGCCTGTTCAGCATCATGGGTTTCTCCTACGCACAGATTTATTGAAATACAATTCTACCATGTTATTTTAGTCCCGAAATGACCTACTTTGTGTCGAGTGGATGTTAGCCCCCCCTCTCTCTCTCTCTCCCTCTCCAAGTCGCTAACCTCATTAACTTCTGTATCATCAGGTCAGGTAATTGTGTCTTATATAATCACTGGTTAATTTATATATCTTCTTAGCCATCTGAACTTTTATATAAGTGAAAGGAAATGGGGTTTAATGATGTATCCTGACTGGACTAACGATGACGGAGAAACCTTACATAATTCGTAATTATAATTATTATAAGACATTAGTTATATTTCAGATCTCATTTTTATGTGATGGTAAAAGAAATGTTAAACATATATTATACAAGAGGTAAATCTACATATTGCAGGTCTTCCTTTAGGCCTGAAATGTTATATAAACTATGAATTAGACATTAATTAACTTATCCAGACCACAATCTACTCTATATGGCATCTCTAGCCTGTGATATTTACTGGATTGGGATCCGATTTACTGCTCAACTTTCATTCATGATTAAATCATGAAGTGAATAATCGAGACTATGTTTTTTTTTTATCGTACTGACTTTAGTAATGATGATCGAGGCTAGGCCGAAAATTCAATCTCTAAATTCTCGGTTCAGAGTGGATCAATTTGACTGAAATTTTCTGCAAATATCCTTTACATTATCTAGTGTTTAACTATTATAGTGAGAACTGCTAGCTCGTTACAGAATCTCCCATAATGTATCTTTAATTAATCTATATAATCCAATCTGATTAAAATACAGATCTATATTTCGTTTCGTTTTTTTATACGTTCGGTAGCCTACACTACATGCAGATCTGACCAGTTGTTTTAGGAGGTCGCGTGAGAGGTCATACGAGCGGCTTACGACCTATGACGTCAGAATTTGATTAACCATTCAGCATTGATGTATCTAGTGGATTACCCACAGTTCCATGCACCTCACGCCAAAAGATCGCCGTAACAGACCGTTTCATTGGATAATCCCTCACATCATCCAGAACACGCCAATGATAACAACTCCTCCAGATCCTAGTGTAGTAAAGACAAGTAAAACGAAATTTTGAACTATAAAAAACGAAACGAAATAGGGTCTGTGTTTTAATCAGATTGTATATAATTTAAATATTTAGTGAATAAATAGTGTTTTAAATGAAAGGCAGGCCATTTATTTACATGAAATTAGATGAAATGAAATGGAATTTAACGTCGTACTATTCTGCTCCTACTGGAATAACGAAGACGGTATTTAATTGCAGAACTCTGCATAGCATATATTTGTCTTCATGAGACCTGGAAGAGAGAGGATTCGAAAAAAACGCCAGTTGACTTAATGACAGACTTTATGATACAGCACGCACGTGCTAACCACCATTCGCCCCCCCCCCCGGGAAGTTCTTAAGAATCTATTATTTATTAGTCTGTCTAAAGGAAATGAAAGAATCGTCCACAAATCGTTTTATAAATCAAAAAGACGATAATCTTTATTTGCTGTGGTTCTATATGGGCTTAATCTTCAGGGACAAACTCTGGTTTGCCCTTATATGGGGATGCCTGTTTATCGCCCCATCCAAACCTCCTGTTCCCAGCCCCACCCAAATCCCCTTTTTATAGCCCCACCCTAAATCCCCTGTTTAATATAACAGTGGTATTTATATGATCACCATTTTACAATATTGTAGTTTTTAAGGGGTTAAGCTTACCGCCAATAGTGAAGGGAGACAGGGAAATATGAGGTTTAATGTCCACTTGGTCATTGCGGGACTAACATATGGTTCAATTATATTTCCATAATTCGCTTGCGCGTAGGCGTCTTTAGCAATGGAAGGAAACCGGAGGACCAGGAGAAAACCCACGAGGTTGGAAAGGCTACCCTACTCCTTGTCACGTACAACCGGAGAACCGAAACCACGCCAGTTGACTCAATAACAGACCTTATGATATAACGCGCGCGGCCAATAATGGACAGACACTGTAAAGCCCTGGTCATTAGAATCAGTAACGCTATAACCTCTTCTTTTAAAAAAAGTCAAGCTAATTATGACTCCAAGTGGAAGTAGGAGCAATTATTTGTTTGAAAGTGAGCTGTGAGCAAGATATGAATAAACCGGAAACATAATTCAAGTGTTGGTATTAATTCCATGACATGACAACCGTAACTATGCATTTAAATAACCATTTGTTTTAAAGTAAAGAATATGTTATAACGGTGCATATTGATTTTAACAAACTTAGGTTGGGTATATTTATAGGATAATGTCAATAACTAGGTCTCTTTTGAATCGCAGAGAGAGAGAGAGAGAGAGAGAGAGAGAGAGATTTAACGGCCACTCGATACAAACTAGGTCGTTTTGGGTCTAACACATGATTCAATTTTATTTCAATACTTCGTTAGCGCGTATGGGTCTTTAGCAGTGAGTGGAAACCGGAGGACCCAGCGAAAACCCACGAGGTTGGACAGGCGACCCTACTCCTTGTTGATATACAACCAGAGAATCGAAACCCCGCTAGTTGACTCAATGACAGACAGCATAAGCTTTCAGGTTATAAAACTCCAGATAATATTATTTAAACAAATATATCAATATATATCAATGGCGGTCAATACACGGGTTTAATACATTACTAACTAGAATATACACGTATCTAAAGGTCTGTGGAGAATTGTTATACATTATCGACAAGCAGTCATATTATTACATATAGAAGAAATCAGATTATTGGATTTTAATTAATACGCAATAAAATTCTTAATTTAAATTCTAGTGGCAACTGACTTCCTAGTGATCCATCAAATGTAAGTTGACGCCATTTTCCGTTAATGGTATAATATATTCTCGGCGAGTTCCAAACATTCATGAAACATACTGTACAACAATCAAATGAAGAGACATCCAGTTCAACTCTGTGAAACAATTAAAAATAAGAGACACCCAGTTCAACCCAGTGAAACAATTAAAATTAAGAGACACACAGTTCAGCTCGGTGAAAAAATTAAAATTAAGAGACAAACAGTTCAGCTCAGTGAAACAATTAAAAATAAGAGACACACAGTTCAACTCAGTGAAACAGTTAAAATTAAGAGACACACAGTTCAGCTCAGTGAAACAATCAAAAATAAGAGACACACAGTTCAACTCAGTGAAACAATTAAAATTAAGAGACACACAGTTCAACCCAGTGAAACAATTAAAATTAAGAGGCATAGAGTTCAGCTCAGTGAAACAATTAAAAATAAGAGACACACAGTTCAGCTCAGTGAAACAGTTAAAAATAAGAGACACACAATTCAACTCAGTGAAACAATTAAAATTAAGAGACACGCAGTTCAGCTCAGTTCAACAATTAAAATTAAGAGACACACAGTTCAACTCAGTGAAACAGTTAAAATTAAGGGACACACAGTTCAGCTCAGTGAAACAATTAAAATTAAGAGACACACAGTTCAACTCAGTGAAACAGTTAAAATTAAGGGACACACAGTTCAGCTCAGTGAAACAATCAAAAATAAGAGACACACAGTTCAGCTCGGTGAGACAATTAAAATTAAGAGATACCCAGTTCAGTTCAGTTAAACAATTAAAATTAAGAGACATCCAGTTCAACTCGGTTAAAATTAATAGACACACAGTTCAACTCGGTGAAACAATGAAAATTAAGAGACACGCAGTTCAGCTCGGTGAAACAATCAAAAATAAGAGACACACAGTTCAACTCAGTGAAACAATTAAAAATAAGAGACATACAGTTCAGCTCAGTGAAACAATTAAAATTAAGAGACATCCAGTTCAACTCGGTTAAAATTAATAGACACACAGTTCAACTCGGTGAAACAATGAAAATTAAGAGACACGCAGTTCAGCTCGGTGAAACAATCAAAAATAAGAGACATACAGTTCAACTCAGTGAAACAATTAATATTAAGAAACATACAGTTCAAATCAAATGAAATGGGGTTTAACGTCCTACTGTTCTGCTCTGACTGGGCTAATGAAGACGGGCATAGACCATACAGTGTGCTATGAGGGACATTTGGACCGGACAACGGGGCTATGGCCTACTTTTATATTGAATTCCAGCTGCCAAGGGATCTTTTACGTACACGCCAATGTGTACACTGGACGTCGGTTTTTCGTTCCATCCGAACTCCTAGACAGCTGTCCTTGCCAGGCCCTCCGTCTTGCACCACTGATAAGGTGATACAATGCCGGAAAATTCCGATGAACTTTCTCGGCAAACTCAGGGGTCGAGCCCGGGACCTCTGGGTTAGTGAGCCAACGTCTTACTCACTGAACCACCGTGGCTCCCCGATTACGTTCCTAAATACACATTCCAATAGACGTACGTCGGATGTTGAATCAATCAATCAATCAAACAGAAATATTCTGGTCACGTATTACAGCTGGTCTTGAAGTATATGGTCAAGTGGAAAAGTGTATTTAATTACTACTGCTTTCAATCTTCATCAAAAATAATTTATTTAGCAAATATTAGTTATTGGGAAAATATCAATAACCATTTAATATGGAAGAACAAATGGGACAATATTAAAACTAAGAAATTATTTTTTAATTTTAATATTTAATAATATAGAAATGTTAACGTTA
This sequence comes from Patella vulgata, assembly GCF_932274485.2. NCBI lineage: Eukaryota > Metazoa > Mollusca > Gastropoda > Patellidae > Patella > Patella vulgata. The sequence goes on along the minus strand of NC_065883.2, from coordinate 76,003,260 downwards.
ACCTTCAGAATTATACAGACTCGGGTGCCATTTGTCATGTGTTGTCTAATCATTTGGATGGGACGAAGAAAACGAGGTCCATCTGTGCTAATGTTCACATTCACTAAAACAAAACCTTGATAATCTCAAAATGAGGAAATCATTCTGTGGACAAGACGTTAAACCCCATTCCTATAGAAATAAGTCGCCAGATCAACTCGAATACTTTATGTTGGCCCAAATCAACGAGTTTTAATTACATTTAACGCATGTTCATTCAAACATTGCTTTAATAGTCAATTACATCCAGGACCCGTGGGGGTTGGGGAGGGGGACACTTGTACAGGGGCCCGGGGCCTAGAGGGCCCCAGAGGTATGCCGAGTAATGTTTTAAAAAATATGTTGGTATAAATTAAAGATACATTATGTAAGATTGCTATAATAGTTCAAAAATTGATAATGCAAAATAAATATATTGAAAATTTCATTCAAATTACTCTATTGCGAGCGAAGATATTAGCCTTTGAAGGTTTGACAAGACGTGTACAATAATTTCAACCACCGTGCTGGTTGTTCGACGCTAAGTCTCGCTCCTCCAGGTTTAGCTTAAATCGAAATATGGCTGAACTGTTCTAATCTATTTTTAAATATCGGAGAAATCTGATGCCATAGAGAGTTGATTATGGCCTGCATAATGTATGTTTAAAAAAAAAAAATATACTGTAACATGATCGTAAAGTAAAAGAAAACCGGTGACGTTTCTGAATGTGAGTACCTAGTGACGTGGGTGGATTAGAATCGGATTCTGTCAGTTCACGTTTTTGGAAAAATTGTTGAATTTAAAACTGTAAGCCATCTACCCGGGTCTCTTTCTCATCCTCGTTCCGACTGGGACTCTGGTGGTCAAAATTTTGGTTTTTCCATTTGCTCGTCTGCTTATCAGTTCATTAGTTTTCCGCTCTATAGTATAACTCAATTAGGGGATCACGTGGCTAAGTGGGTAAGACGCTGGCTCGCTAGCCTGGAGGTCGGGTGTTTGATCCTTGCATTGGCCGAGAAAGTTCATTCAGATTTTCCGGCGTGGTTTCCCCTTGTCAGTGATGCAGGATGGAGGGCCTGACAAGGGCAGCTGTCTAGTCGTTCGGATGGTACGAAAAACCGAGGTCCCGTGTACACATTGGTGTGCACGTAAAAGATCCCTTGGCAGTTGGAATTCGATATAAGAGTAGGTCGTAGCGCCGCTGCCCGGGCAAAATTTCCCTCATAGCACACTGTATGGCGTATGCCCGCCTTCATTAGACCAGATTAGCAGCAGAACAGTAGGACGTTAAACCCCATTTCATTTCATTTCATTTATAACTCAATTACGTTATACAAATACTAGTAATCTAACGTTATACAAATACTAATAATCTAAATAACGTCTAATTAATTATAAACTAATCGCGGTATACAAATAATCTGTATATAGCAATGTAAGATGTGTTAATAATGGTAGACTATGTAAATGGTATTGAAACTATAATTCAATTATCAGGGGTTAAAAAGAAGTCAATGTGATTAGAAGTAACAAGGTGATTTAATACCCTATTGTTCTACATCAACCGGGGTAATAAAGACAAACATGCACCATGAAACGTGATAAGGAACAGTGTCTTCCAGTGGTACGGACAGATGACGTCACATGTACACATTAGAAGTAACATGGTGTCTTAATATCCTACATCAACCGGGGTAATAAACACAAACATGCGCCATGAAACGTGCTAAGGAACCGTGTCTTCGGGTGGTACGGACAGATGACGCAATGTGTACACGTTTGCATGCACGTAAAAGAGCAGGTGGCAGGCATCGTGCTATGAGGGACATTTTGCCCGGACAGCGTGTACACAAGACGTCAGGTTTTTGTTCCACTTGAGCACGGTTTCTTGCCAGCGACACACACACACACACACACCCATCCTACACCACTGACACGGGAGAAGCCTCTGTGGAAAAATACCGAGGTACCTTTTCGATCAAAACCGAGAGCGCCGGGGATATGGCAAATCCAAACCCTAAACCTAACCCTGGACCTAACCCTAACCTACAATCTCGTAAGCAACCACGTGCCCTAACCTCATTTACAGCTCAGCGACCTTAATGAAATTTGAGCTGGTTTTAACAAATAGATTTAGCCGTGAGCCAACACCTTATTCACTCGGTCACCACGGGCCCGAATATAGGCATGAACAATGAATACATATAAAAAGATTCAATTTTATTTCAACAATTCGCTTGTGCGTAGGGATCTTTAGCAGTGGGAGGAAACCGGAGGACCCTGGGAAAGCCCATGAGGTTGGACAGGCGACCCTGTGTCTTTTTCTTCTTCAGTCTTTCTTTCCTCACGTCGTGACAAGGAGTAGGGTCGCCTCTCCAACCTCGTGGGTTTTCTCCCGGTCCTCCGGTTTCCTCCCACTGCTAAGGACCCGTACGCGCAAGCGAATTATTGAAATAAAATTAAACCATATGTTAGTCCCGAAATGTACTAGTTTGTGTCGAGTGGACGTTAAACCCCATTTCTCTCTCTCTCTCTCTCTCTCTCTCTTTCCTCACGTACAACCGGGGAGTCGAAACCATGTTAGTTAATTCAATGACAGACCTTATGATACAGCACGCACATGCTAACCTTTCGGTCATTCAACCCTGCTGTTTTATGTAGAGAATAGGTTAATGATATAATAATATTGATTAACGTTGATATGAATATCTAGAACTGTAATTAGCCAGTAGAAATAATTATACCTTTAATAATTAACAACGGGTGTTATTATCTCTTTTATATTATTAATCCTCCACCTATATGTTGTTCTTGTTGGCTGATGTAGGCTGAAAGAGACAGCGTATACTATCGTATAGTCGTTAGGGTGGGAGGAATAACCGAGATCCCCTGTACCCATTAGCATGCACGTAAAAGAGCCTTTGACAGTTATCATTAGCAACATCATTTTCATGCCCGATTTTATAAAGTTACTAATTATTGAAATTTTATTGCATCATCATCATCATCATCAGCAGCAGCAGCATCCCTTTTGCTGAACAGTAAATTGTAGCAATCACAGTAACAGTAATGTTGTTTATAAATACCCTAGACCATAATCATAGGCAGGGCTTCTACTTCAAAATTTTAAATGTCGGTCATTTTTGATAGCCACGGAAAATTTGCAAATTAAATTCATATTTCATGTTTTTAGTTAGGGTATACGGTAACGTGAATTCTATGGAAGAACAATGTGGCCAATATTATTTCAATGTTCACAGCGCAAATTTTAGCAGTTCAAAATACGTAATTTAGTTTTACAATTTGCAATTTCCATTGCTCCACAATATCATTGACACAGTGTTAAAATACAGAATATACTTTTCAATAAGACAAAATACAGTATAAAAGTTATAATATTATTGGCAACGTTTTTCTTCCATAGAATTCATGCGTCTACACTCAAAAAAAATAAATATATTGGACTACGAAATAAATATTAGTATAAGGCCAATTATAATAGTTATTTATTAATGAAATATTCCTTCGGTCTGTTTAGCTAGGTTTTATTATAAAAATTTCTTCTTTGGATTAAAAAGAAAAATAAAGAGGTGAATATGATATTGCTTACCTAATGGAAGAAATGGGGTTTAACGTATAACTGTTTCTGTGACAATGAAAACTGGTAGCGTCATTCGATGGACCACGTGAAGTATTTTCCCTGATAAGCGCCGCTACGGCCTATTTTGATTTCGAGTTCTTTGGGCACCTTTAACGTGTCGCAAACCTAAAGTAGGCTATACACGGCACCTTTAACGTGTCGCACACCTAAAGTAGGCTATACTCGGCACCTTTAACGTGTCACAAACCTAAAGTAGGCTATACCCGACACCTTTAACGTGTCGCACGCCTAAAGAAGGCTATACTCGGCACCTTTAACGTGTCACAAACCTAAAGTAGGCTATACTCGGCACCTTTAACGTGTCGCACGGCAAAGGTAGACTATACACCGCACCTTTAACATGTCGAAAACCGAAAGTAGGCTGGCTATTCACGGCACCTTTAACGTGTCGCGCGCCTAAAGTAGGCTATACCCGACACCTTTAACGTGTCGCACGCCTAAAGTAGGCTATACTCGGCACCTCTAGCGTGTCACAAACCTAAAGTAGGCTATACTCGACACCTTTAACGTGTCACAAACCTAAAGTAGGCTATACACGGCACCTTTAACGTGTCGCACCACACTGATCAGCAGTGAATTTTCGCTAGGCCGCTAAAATCACTGATAAGGATGACATCGATGCGACTTAATGAGCCAGAAATATTAACTTTTTTCCTGCGACAAATTAAATTTTAAAACATTTTTTTTATGTATTGGAAAAATAAATAAAGGCGTTTGACGTATTTGTAGGTAAAAATTATTTCCTATTTAGTGTAAATGGGTATTAAAATGACTAAAAGGCAGTATTCTGCCCGAAGCAGTAACGTCTTATGTAAACAATGCACGCGCCATTCAGCCAATGATTGACGCCGCGTGCTGTGACGGCACGTGTTAAAGGCAGACATCTTTGACAGAGATATTACTCTAGACTCGTAATTCTCTGTGAAACAGATTGGTGCCGCACGCCAATAGTAGGCTATACACGGATATTTGAATTTCCGTCTCACCCAACGACGAAACGCCTTTCCCTAAATCCTGCGTCGCGAAAACCGGACTTCCCAACTTGCAAAAACTCGAGGAAGTCTCTGTGTCAACACCAGGATCGACCTCCCGGCCTCCTACGCAGCGAACCAGCACCGTCGCACAATTCCCGCTTACCTAATGTATCGTGTCAATAAGACAATAAGTGTTGTAAGTGTCTACCATTAGCCTCGAGGGGAAACCAAGTGGTACGGTGTATTGATTTTTAATGGAATCAGTACAATGAATAACTTTATTCTCGTCAGGTCAGAATGTAGGACTGACTATACAAACACACCGATACAACTCCACAGGAAACAAGACCGGGCCCAGTCTTCACAAGGATTTGGGAAAGTGTCCATTTGCCAATGAAGTGAGGAATCGTCCTGGGTGTTGCAATCAAAATTGACTAAATTTTTGTAAAATAAATGGGGTTTAACATCCGATATCAACCAGGCTGATGAAGACGGACATGCGACATGCAGTGTGCTATGGGGCTAATTCATTCCAACTGCCACGGATTCCCCTACGTCGCGCCAACGGCTATACACCGTTAGTTGTCAGACCCTCAAACCTGCGCCACTGACAAGAGGGCACTACTCCGACCTGCACCACCGACAAGGGGACACCACTGCGACCTGTACCACCGGCAAGGGGACACCACTCCGACCTGCACCGCCGACAAGGGGACACCACTCCGACCTGCACCACCGACTAGGGGACACCACTCCTGACCCGCACCACCGACAAGGGGAAACCACTCCGACCTGCACCACCGACAAACAGGAAAATCCCGAGGACTCGGCCAACCCTGGGATCGAACTTTGGACCTCGATGTTAGTGAGCAACCATTGCTTTAATAAATAGGGTTGGTGGAGTGTAATTAGTTTTAGGTATATCTAATCCCCACGACCCCCAACACACACACACCCAAACCCCCATGAATTCTTTATTTAAGGAACTGTAACATTTGTTCCAACCTCTCTTCCACCCCATTGTTTAGAAAATCTTCAATACGCCATACTGTATGTCATTATTTATTTAGAGACCGTTACTTATTGATATACATCATGCAAGGTCATAAGGTCAATATATAGAACTGTTACCACAGTAACGGAACAACATCTTACGGTCAATTAATAGAACTGTTTATATGTTACGTAACTGAACAACATCTTATAATGAGTTCAAATTAATAGACGGGGGTTGGGTGGTCGAATGGTTAACACGTGCGCGCTGTATCATAAGGTCTGTCATTGAGTCAACGGGCGTGGTTTCGAATCTCCGGTTGTACGTGACAAGGATTAGGGTTGCCTGTCCAACCTCGTGGGTTTTCTCCTGGTCTTCCGGTTTCCTCTCACTGCTAAAGACCCCTACGCGCAAGCATGTGTTAGTCCCGAAATGTAGAGCTTGTTCGTGTCGAGTGGACGTTAAACCCCAATTCTTCCGTTTCCGGTATCGTGTCCACAAAGAAAAGAACCTTTAGGGAATTAAGCACCTCGTCCCATTTTCTGGCATCAATTTACGTTCTCCAATATGTACGAAAGATTCGCTCTCTCTCTCTCTCGAAAAAAAAATCAATATTTCCTTTAACGTCATATCAATCGAAACAGATATAGAGAATCGCCTACAAATCTTTTATGATATCAAAAAATGTCAACACAAGTCGATAAAGTAAAAAAAATCACCCAATCCCTTCTTACATGCACAAATAAATAAATATATTATACTTTGCTATGGATTGCACTTTTGCTGAACCTGATTACATTACGGCGTAGTGATACATCATTTTTTGACAGCAATTCAACCATTGCAAAGTCCTGTATATTGACCCAGTGTTTCCATCAAGGCCAATTAAATAAAAATAGTTCCTTTTTAATAAGAAAGAAGTTACTTTTAATAAAAAATGAACTGTTCTTTGAAAATAAAAAATAGTTGTTCCTTTTTGATTGACCAATCAAATTCATGTAAAGCGATATCTCCTAAGGAGATTATGAAATTTATCATACAAGCGACATCTACTATAGAATGAATGTATATTTGGGTGATAAACTAATTTATTAGCTTGTTTAACGTTGACGGAATACTCTCCGGAACGTCACTCCAATAAATTAGTATAGATGTTTTCCATAAGTATGCGTAAGGCCCATTTCACATGTACGCCAGCGAAAAAGTCGATCTAATGGGACTGATCTTTTAGAGGCATTTAGTAACTGGATAGAGCAATAAACTATAACACATACTTATGGAAGAAAAATTACTGATTTATTTAGGATAATTAATAATAGAGGAAACTGCCACATCTCCATATCCTCTATGAGCCTAAATAAATCAGTAATTCTCCTTCCATAAGTATGTGTTATAGTTTATTATAATGGAACTGTTTCCATGCCACCGGTGGAAACGGGCTCTATAGTTTATTGACATACATACATATTGCACAACTTCTCCACATGCTTGGTGTATATACAAGTGAATATATAGAACGGTGCTTTTATATAAAATAAATCAATATGACCATATTTAGTTTTTACTGAAATATACTTTATTGTCTGGATAATAGGTCTAATGCCGTGTAAATATTTTATACCAACATTGAAAAAATTATTTTAATTGATAGTTATAGATATATCAACAAAGGTTTTATACTTTTAAATTGTGCATCATCATTTTGTTTGGCAGATTGTCGTTATAATGGAAAATGTTTGGTTAAGGCCTACACACGCGGTGCTTTTTTAAAGGAACAATCTCGATTATATTTTGGAGAATAAAACTGCTTATTTTGTTTTAAAAGCCCTCAAAATCCTCTATCTTAGAGGGCCGAGCAACTAACTCAATACACTTGATATGTTGTCAAGCAACTTAAACCCGTCAGTCTTCATTTGTAAGTGGAGACTGGAGACCGGTGTCCCAGACTGCATTGTACGGTGGCTGGATGAAACCTACGGTGGCCCATATACGACTTTTAAATATTTTTTAGTTTTGGGTTTTGTTTTTTAGTTTAAGGTTTGTTTTTTTTAGTTTTCACCTAGGTGATAACTTATCACCTCGGTGATAACCTTATCACCTCGGTGATAACCTTTTCACCGCGGTGGAAACGTTTTCACCTCGGTGGAAACATCGCCATATAAGCGAAATAATATTGAGCGCATAAAACATTAATCAATCAAATTGTTTTATGTATTTTTTAATTCCAAATATCTTTTGTTTTCAGGCAGGATCCGTCACTTTTGCTGAATGACATACTTTTCTTGTTTTCCCGAATGAAGTCATACCCGTGGTCACTTTTGTGTAGTTAATTTGCGCTCTTCTTTGGAACCGCCCTGTTTGTACACATGAAAACGAGACCTATTAGTAACACGTGAGTTCCCACCGAGGTGAAAAGGTTTTCACCTAGGTGAAAACGTTTCCACCGAGGTGATAAGTTATCACCTAGGTGAAAACGTTTCCACCAAAGTGAAAACGTTTCCACCGAGGCCACCGAGGTGATAAGTTATCACCTAGGTGAAAACGTTTTCACCTAGGTGAGAACTAAAAAAAACAAACCTAAAACTAAAAAACAAAACCCAAAACTAAAAAATATTTAAAAGTCGTATATGGGCCACCGTAGAAACCAGACTTTTATTTTATAAAAATAACGTGAAATTGAAATTTACCTTTCGTTATCAAATACAGCACGTGGGCCAAGGATATGGTAAGCCGGTGTCATATTCACTAAGACACTAGCACTTCAAGTAAAAATTCTTATCGGTGTATAAAATAAGTTACGGTTTCGGAGTTATGACCCCCGAGCGAAGCCGGGTATCCTGCTAGTAAGTTATATTTATAGCACGGCTTTCATGAGTTAACAGGTTTAACCAGAGGCTGAAGGTCGAGGGGTTAAACCTGTTAACGAATGAAGCGTGCTATAAATGACTTGTAACATTGACACCTGCTCAACATGCTTGTTGTTATTGCACAGAAAACCAACCCCACTTCTCTATATGATTTCTACTAAAACTAGTGTAAACCAGCAAAAGTGTGCAATAACATTGAAACTATCTAGTTATTGCACGGCCGAGCTCCGCCCACACTGTTAAAATTTTTATGTATTTTTACCTCGTTTTAACTGGCAGAAATATTGTCATCGTTATAACTGTAATGTAAATTTACCTCTAGCTATTATACATCCAAGGTAAAAATACATATCTGTAAATGGAGTACATGTAAAATTATAATGATGTTAATTTACATAAATTTGTACAATAACATTTAATACAAATTTTTTTAAAATGTTCGTATTATTAATTAGAACAGGTTTCGCTTTAGTTTTTATATTTTACTCTGATATTTATTACTTTAAATCTTCCCTAGTGCTATAACGGAAAATGTGACCTTCTTTTGACCTCTGGGGTCACAAAGAATAAAGGTGAATTTAACAAGTTTACATTTTTATTGAAAGTGTGATTACTTTCGATCATTTTCAGTCTATTTTCATGATACAAGAATGACCGCGCATTCACTTTCAGTGCAAATGAATCCATTTGACCATTGACCCCGAATATCTCGAAAACGCCCCAACGGCGGACTGATTACCACTCGGCATCGTATTCTACGCAAAATTTTACTCTAGAAAAGTTGGGTCTGGTTTTGTGCCCATTTGATGACCCCCCCCCCCCCGAGCTGAGCCTCCAGACTAACAGGTTTGTCCGTGCATAATGGCCAAAAGATTTGATCTCGTCGTGTGAATAGAATTTGGATCATCAACATCTCACTTGGCATTCCAATGACATTTAGATTCCGTGCTTTAAGACGAAAATATGTGCTTTTGATATGAGAAGGGTATTATCGTTAATATCGGAAGGCGCTAATGGCCAATTTGTCATTCAATATGACAGATTAAAGTGGTGAGTTGTAATCACAATCATGGGCGTTAATTATCAAAATTACAGACAATAATAAAACAAACAAAAAAATCAATTGAATTCAAGTCTAGAGTGTGTGTGTCTTTTTATCCGGCGACGAATGTGGGGATGCTTATCAAAGTTACAGACAGAAAAAAATCAATTCAGTTCACAGTCTAAAGTTGGTCTTTCTTTTTATCCCGCGCCGAAGTATGTTTTTGTTACAATCTGATTATAATACTGGGGCCTGTTTCACGAAATTTTAACTAAGATAAAATCCAAATTTTAGTAATTTGATTGGATAATATTAGATTGATTATAGTGCTTCGCCAATCAAAATTGAAGTATCTACTAAAATTGTTTTTTATCTTTAGTTAAAATTTCGAGAAACAGGCCCCAGGTCCCGTGTTTACAAAGCATTCTCAGATTTAAAATTTACTCAACTTTCAATCACTGTTTATGAGAAATATCTTTGATCTAGAAACACAAAATTTTGCACATAGTTTCTTATTGATGTATCTGATACATTCAAACAACAAAATTATTATAAAGGTCTATATTTTAGTTCATATAAAGTGAACAAGTTTGAGTAAATTCTCAACTTAAGTCTGAGAATGCTTTGTGAACTTGGGGCCTAATCTATATTTCGTTTCGTGTTTTAGGCGGCCTACTCTACTATTCGCTTTTGACCCTATGATGTGAGACATCGATTAATCAATCAGCGTTGACGTTTCTAGTGGTTTACCCACAGTTCCGTGCATCGCACGCCAAGAACTCACCGTAACAGACCGTTTCATTGGCTAATCCCTCAATTCAACCAGAACGCCGGTAATATAACAACTCTTCCAGATCATAGGGTAGTAAAGACAAGTAAAACGTTATTTTGAACTAGAAAAAAACGAAACGAAATAGGATCTGTGTTTTAATCAGATTGGTCATTGTTAAAGGGGCTAAATCGCTCATATTTGGAACCTAGAAATTGACACAAATGGGTTGCAACGCTTATAATAATGTAATATGAATGTATATAAACTGATTTACATTCAATCTTTTCTGTTTTCACTGTAATTTCTAATCATTTATGTTCGGCGAATACGCCAGAAGTCTCAATTGAATGGCAATCTCTAGTGCCTGGTTATTCCAGTCTACACCGATAGTATTTATCGCACATGCTCTCCAGATAAGAATATGGCGTCACCGTTTGACTTGACATGTGGAATATGCCTAGTCTCGTTTTTCAAATCCCTCATTACAAATGACGCTGAAACGCATTATGGTACACGATTCGTGTACCAATGGTAAAATGTTTATTTTGTCTTAAATATTAGATATTAGAAGCCCATCTCTTCCCGGTAAGATCACAACATCAACGTTGATTTAAATTGATAAATAATTTGTGTTTTCAATGTCGAAGATCTTGGATGACAGTGAGTTAGAGACTTAACTACTTTAAGGAGGGATATTGGAATAAGTTTTACCCGTCCGTCTCAAAGGCCAGATTAAGGTTTTGTGGGGCCCTAGGCCAAAATATTTCATGGGGCCTATGACACATGCGATACAAAAACAAGGGCATAAAGAAATAACAAGCACTACAATGGCTTCACAATAGAGCCCAAATATATAAGCATAACAGCAATCTGTTTGTGGTCAAGACTTGGCTCTTGCATTGCCGCGGGACGCTTTTATATTTGCCCCTTGTCAGTGATGCAACATGAAATGACGTTTAACATCCTACTGCTCTGCTCCTAACCTGGGCTAATGAAGACGGGCGTACGCCATACAGTGTGCTATGGAAATTTTGCCCAGACAGCGGCGCCACGGTCTACTCTTATATCGAATTCCAACTGTCAAGGGATCTTTTACGTGCACGCCAATGTGTACACGGGACCTCGTTTTTCCGTACCATCCGAACGACAAGACAGCTGTCCTTGTCAGAAACCCCGCCCTGCATTACTGACAAGGGGAACCACGCCGGAAAGTCAGTGATGAAGGGCCTAGTCTAGTCTTTCGGATGGGATAAAAAGACTGATGTCCCGTGCACATAAAAGAACCCTTAATAGTTGGAATTCAATTGCCGCCCGGGCAACATTTCTCTTAGGTAATATCATATGAAGCAAATGGCGGACCGTTTTCTCGCTCAAAATCGTCGCTAGTTGACTCGTTCTTACGTTTTCCACCGATGGTGATAATATAATTTGAATTAATAATATCCGACTAGACATGCTTATATATTCCACATGCCGTATGAAGCCACGGTTTAACTATCAAAATATTTATTCTCTACGAAAAGAATTGACGTCCAGTTTGAACATTCCAAATTATTATTTTTTTTTAGACGAAACGAAACATTATATAATCACCGTACCGTGCGTGTGTTAGTTGTATTTTATGTCCGCTTCCACCGAGGTGATATCGCAGGTGATATCGTAGTAAATAATGACGTGAGATCGGCTTTATGGCATGTACCAATCAACTAATCATTAATCCGAGACAATTGGTTGGCACCGTAATCCTTACTGACACGATCCGGTTAATTATCGAGTTGATTAATTTATTGTATGCCGTCATGTGATTGTTATTCACACTCGATGTAACAGTTAATCCAGGATATAACAAAAAGAAACACGAACACAACTTTATGGATAACAATCACTAGCAATTTTAATAGTGCAACGTTTCAACAAGTATCCTCGTGTCGTTATCAAGCACGGGGTAATATCATATTATCGTTCACCCTGTGCTTGATAACGACAAGAGAGAGAGAGAGAGAGAGAGAAATGGGGTTTAACGTCCACTCGAAACAAACTAAGTGATTTCTGGACTAACACATGGTTCAATTTTATTTCAATAATTTGCTTGCGCGTAGGGGTCTTTAGCAGTGGGAGGAAACCGGAGGACCAGGAGAAAACCCACGAGGTTGGACAGGCGACCCTACTCCTTGTCACGTACAACCGGGGAATCGAAACCCCGCCAGTTGACTCAATGACAGACCCTATGATACAGCGCGCGCGTGCTAACCATTCGGCCATCCAACCCCCCACGACAAGAGGACACTTGTTGAAACGTTGCACTATTAAAGTTGCTAGTGATTTTTATCCATAAAGTTGTGTTGTGTTTTTTCAATGTTAGTCCTATCACTAAATGCCTTATAAACAAGAAATCGCCAATAGGTTATCGCCAAAATCAAATTTTAATCACCACTTTCATATTTTTATCGCAAATTGCGAGTTTGGCCACCGACAGCGTGTGTCCTGCCTTATAGTACCCTGCATGGAGTACGCCGGACGTTATTTAGGCCTAGCTCAGTTGGGGCAGAAAAGTAGGACGTTTATTTTATTACACGCCTTTACGATACAATGGACAAGATATTTGTTATTTTAAAAAAAAGGAATTATAAAGCATAGATAACCAATGGATACGGGATTATGTTCTAGATACGGGAGTGCGTTCTGAAACGGGAGTAGGTTCTGGACATGGGGGTAGGTTCTGGACATGGGGGTACTTTCTGGGAAGAATTTTAGTTTAACTGTAATTCTCCAGTGTTGGTGTGATTCATATCATGGAACCAGAAATATGAATGAGAAAATGGAAAGGGTCCTCCCCATCAGACAGCTGAATAATAGACCCCTAAGTCCTTTATTTCGGTTATCCAAATCGAAACAAATCGCACCCTCCACCCTCAAATAACCAATTTGCCTGGGTTTTCTTTAGAGACCAATGTGGTCAAGCAAATTATTGAAATATACTCCATAAAGGTATGTTAGTCCGTTGGCCGAGAAAGTTCATCAGAATTTTCGGGAGTGGTTCCCCTTGTCAGTGTTGAAAGATGGAGTTTCTGGCAAGAACAGCTGTCTAGTCGTTCCGATGGGACGAAAAAACGAGGTCCCATGTACACATTGCCATGAACGTTAAAGATCCCTTGGCAGTTGGAATTCAATATAAGCGTAGGCGGTAATGCCGCTGTCCAGTCTAGATTTCCCTAGTACCACACTGTATGGCGTATGCCCATCTTCATTAACCCAGTCGAAGCAGAACGGTAGGACGTTAAACTCCATTTTATTTCATTTTGTATGTTAGTTTGGTAATGATATGTTTATGTTGTGGTAATGTTGTGGTAATGATTTGGTAATGATTTGGTAATGTTGTGGTAATGTGGTTTGCATTAGGTGAACATTTAGAATCTCCAGAAATAATGAAATGAAATGGGGTTTAACGTCCTACTGTTCTGTCCCGACTGGGCAAATGAAGATGTGCATACACAATACAGTGTGCTATGAGAGAAATTTTGCTCGCTCCAGGCCTGGTCTTCAAAATTAGATAAGAAATTTATTTAAAGACTATGAGAAGAAAAAGACTATATAATATGAAATATTTTCTTTGACGTCAAAATTTCTCATTAACTAATAAACTAAAACAAATATATCGCAACAACACAACATACATTCACTCATAGCTTCATGCCACAATTTCACCATTGCATTATGTAAGATTTAGAAAAAGAGCTGACAGTTCTTGTTAATGCTAGGTTACCACTATCATCATTTGTTCTGTGATCGTGGACAAATTGAGGTGATTCTATCAGGTCAACTCAAAACAATATGGTGTTTAGGGTGAGAAAATGTTTGGTTGATATAAATATAGAACTTCCACTGCAAGTTGATTAGATTATACCCTTACCCAATCTATAGTTCCCTGGTTTTGTCTGACTAACCCAGCTTACAGTTCCCCTGGAAATGAGAAATTAACCCAGCCTATAGGTTCGCTGGATTTGAGCAACAAACCCGCCTCACATATGCGTTGAAGTTCCGATAGGGTTAAAAAAAGTTCCCCACTCGATTTCTTTTTTATCGGAGACTTGGCAATTTATCTAATACCAAAATAGAAAAAATAAAATTTTTCATCGAGCCCTTTCTATAAAAACAGTAAATATTCATTTTTTCAATGTGACTTATCGAATCAATCCAGTATTTCAGATATAACAATCCGTAGAGCAAGTCCTGTCAGTTCGCAGTTTATGTATGCCTTGAACAATATGTTACAACACATTTTAACAGTTTTTTTTAGCGTATTCCGGATGTCTCATGTCGCGCTTATACCCCCCACTTTCCCACGATTTGCTGAAATGCTTCGGAAAAGTACTGCATGTTGACTATAAGGAATCGATTTTAGCATTCGAACAGTCGTACAAAAATATCGGAATTCCGATAAGGTCGAAATGCCATGCGGTTTTCGATCATGTCGAACAGTTTCTGGAAACACAGAAGGAGTTGTATGATCAGAACCAGAGTTGATTACCAGCTACGGAGAGGCAATCCTTCAATCGTGGGCTCGGATTTTCGAGTGAGCAGGCATCGGAGTCTGTTCACTCTGATTTCAGCAAATCGGAACTTCAACGCATATGTGGCCTGCTGTTACACCAATGCATGTTTAGTTCAGAATATAAAAAGTTTATAATAAGTCCAAGTCCATTTACTACACATTCACTTTAAAGGTAAATTTCTCTTTGATAGTTCCTTCGCTGATGGCTCTATACCAAGAACACATCGTTCCCGTCTTGCGTCTGCTTGATTTCGACTTTTATATAACTGAAACCATTTCTTCTTGTAGGGTTTTTGTTTTTGGAAAAAAGGTATTTTCTTGGGTTTCTTGTAAGGTACACGTCCATTGTAATATAAATTATCAAAATCTAGATTTTCGTCCTGTGGTTTTTGATCTTTGGTTACTGTTCCTGTCGTGGGTCTGGCAACAACGATCGGAACATTCTCCATATTGTTTTGATACTCGACCACATTCAGTTTTAATCGATCCGCCAAATCCTGGTGAGTTTCCTGAAACAAAAAACAGATAATTTACATGAAATGGGGTTTAAACTTCCTACTTTTCTGCACCGACTGGGCTAATGAATTGTGCTATGTGGGAAATTTTGCCCTGACAGCCTACTCATTTTTCGAATTCCAACTGTCAAGCGTTTTTCTACATGCACGCCATGTCCCATCCGAACGACTATACGTTGTCCCTTAACAAGCCCTCCATCCTACACCACTAACAAGGGCATATGCCATGCTGTGCGCTTGCTACCTTGGTTTTTCGTACCATCAGAATGACCGGATGCGATTCGTTGCTAGGTCCTGTCTAACTGACCAAAGAAAACACATAAAATCCTGAAGAACTTTCATTGTCACCAACAGGACTGAACCACGTTAGTGATCATTCTGGCTACCTTGATTTCGATATAAATGACCTTTACCTGATTTCTGAGGGCATCAAACAAGGCTTTAGTTATATTTTGATAATTCCGTGCCGACCCTTCAACTTTGACCTTTAAATCTTTAATACCAATAACCTCACAGATAGTTTTTATAACACGATGACAGCGTAAACCAGCTCCTGTAATAAATAGAGTAAATAGTACTACTCAGTAGAAGTAGTAGAATTGTAATTCTCCAATCTCCACATCGTCAAAGTTCAAAGAGAGTTAAATCCCTCCCCCGCTAGAGGCGCTAGGTGGTGTTGGGAGGGGGAGGGGGGTGTTTTTATAAAATCTAGTATTATAATCCTACAATGGCTCCCAAGTTCAAGTTACTCCTCTTTGTCTAAAGGAGTGTTAAACAGTCAGGCTCCATCTTTTTCTAAAATCTCCAACTATTAAAGCGGCATTAGGTAAAATTAGATACAGAGCTGACATTTCTCTCGTTATAATGGTTAAAAAATAGATAATGTAAAAAGAATATGCTGAAAATTTCAATCAAATTGCTCCACTCTGAACCGAGATATTAGCTTTTGAAATTTAGGCTAGTCTTGATCACTATTACTAAAGTCGGTACGATAAACAAAGTCTTGTTTATCCATTTTTACAATAAATCATCCATCAAAAACGTATTCAAATCCACTAAATATTGCAGGCCAGCGATGACATTGAGAGCTGATTATGGTCTGGATAGGTTAATTAATGTCTAATTAATAACCTAAATAACATTTAAGGCCAAAAGAAAGACCTGCAATAGGCAGATTTAGCTCTTGCACAGTGCATGTTTATCTTACAAATTGTTGAAAATGTGACAGATTATAAGAGGGGTATTATATGAAATTTAGAGTGGCATTAAGTCTATGCATGCCAGTCTTTACTAATTGGTGAATATGAAAATATTCATTTATTTCTTTTTCTGAGAAATGAAATGGAGTTTAACGTTTTACTGTTCTGCTCCGACAGGGATAAGACAAGCATATGTCATACAGTGTGCCATGAGGAAAACTTTTCCCCGGACAGCGGCACTATCACCTACTCTTATATCGAATTCCAACTGCCAAGTGATCTTTTAAGTCCACGCCAATGTGTACACAGGACCTCAGTTTTCCATCTCATCCGAATGACTAGACAGTTGCCCATGTCAGGCCCTCCATCGTGCACAACTGCCAGCTAACTAATTCAAGAATTAGAGTTTTTACACGCTTGTAATTGTGAAATGTGGCGATTAGTGCGATTACATACGAGAGATAAACAGGGTTTAACATCCACTTGACAAAAACTAGGTCATTTTGGCACTAACATATGGTTCAATTTTATTTCAATAATTTGCTTGCATGTAGTAGTCTTTAGCAGTGGGAGGACCCGGAGAAAACCCACGAGGCTGACAGGCAACCCTACTCTTTTTCATGTACAACTAGGAAAACGAAACCACGCCACTTGACTCAATCACAGACGTTATGATCTAACGTAAACCCTACTCCTGGGACAGGAGAGATGTATGTATGTATGTTGCTACTTACCAGCTGCAGCCTTTTCTATATAAAGAGCTGTTTGTTGTTCCTTGTTGTACATATTATGGTAGACCGTATGATTATTATAACGTTCTACATACAGCAATCGTTGAGCTGCCTTATTCTTAGCCTGAAACAAATACAGACAAAATGAAATGAAGGGGTTTAACGTCCACTCGACACAAACTAGGTCATTTCGGGACTAACACATGGTTCAATTTTATTTCAATAATTCGCTTGCGCGTAGGGGTCTTAAGCAGTAGAAGGAAACCGGAGGACCCAGAGAAAACCCATGAGGTTGGACAGGCTACCCTACTTCTTGTCACGTACAACCAGGAAATCGAAACCACGCCAGTTGACTCAATAACAGACCTTATGATACAGCGTGCACATGCTGACCATTCGGCCATCCAACTCCCTCAAAATATTGAAGTGGAAAAGCTGGTTAGTAGTGTTGCACGACACAGACATGCTCCAACCAGTAAAATCTGTGCACTAATAAAAACAACTTACTTTTCTAATTGCAGTTCTTCCCAGTGGGGCCTTGGCAACAGCAAAACCTGAAACATTGAATAAGTTCAAAGAAATATAAAGCCTTATAAAATCTGTATATCTATTAATTAACAGACAGCATTATAGAATTTGTTAATGTACAGCAGTATAGAATTTGTTACTGTACATGAAAAGAAATGGGGTTTAACGTCCTACTATTCAAATTTCCCACGACTTAATCCACGCTAATACATGTATGTACAGAAATTGATTATTTAAATTGACCAATAAGTCGTGTTCAAATGTTGAAGACTTTGGATGACACTGAGTTAGAGACTTGGCTACTTTGGCTATTGAATCAATAGAGAACAATACATAGTAAGTCAGTGAATCAAATGGGGTTTAACATCCATAGACATACAGTGTGCTATGAGGGTAATTTTGCCCAGACAGTGGCATTATGACCTACTCTTTATTTGGAAATCTAATTGTCATGGATTCTTTTACATGCACACACTGTAACCCAGGTATCATTTAATCTTGTGTATCTAGCAATAATTTCTTTTACATTCGTTTTAATATCAAATCATGTTTAAAAATGTAAAAAACGTTTAATATCACTATAAATCATCTAATTTGTACTTTTGATAATTTTGATAATGAGTGTCCAATTTACAAATGTTTAATTTCTCAATCACTGTTGAAAAATAAACAACCCAATTGATTAATGATGTATAATGATTAATGTTTGGACAGTGGTCAGGAAATTAAATACTTGTAAACTGGACACTCATTATCAAAATTAATCAATCAGCTTTAAACTGGACACAAGTACAAATTAGATGATTTTTGGTGATTTTAAATGATTTTTACGAATTTTTAAACAAAGATCTGATATTAAACGAGTGTGAAAGAAATTAGTGCTAAATACACAAGATTAAATGATACCTGGGTTACAGTAACACATGACCTTGTATTTTTTTTTTTTTTTTTTTACATCTGAACGACTAAACTCTGTCTTTTTCAGGCCCGACAACCTGCACCACCATGTTGCGATCGAACCCAGAGCTCCTGCTTATTGAGTCATATCAGGCACCGTGACTTTTAATAAAGCATGAAAATTGAATAATTTATGCGTACCTGCCAGACCATTACCGTTACCAGTGACAACCATTACACTGGCTCTCATCCTTTTACCCATATTACCTGTTACATTAGCAACCATTTTATACTAGAAATATAATATAACATTACATAACAACTGTTACGTTAGCAACCATTTTATACTAGAAATATAATAAAACAACTGTTACATTAGCAACCATTTTATACTAGAAATATAATAAAACAACTGTTACATTAGCAACCATTTTATACTAGAAATATAATAAAACAACTGTTACATTAGCAACCATTTTATACTAGAAATATAATAAAACAACTGTTACATTAGCAACCATTTTATACTAGAAATATAATAAAACAACTGTTACATTAACAACCATTTTATACTAGAAATATAATAAAACAACTGTTACATTAGCAACCATTTTATACTAGAAATATAATAAAACAACTGTTACATTAGCAACCATTTTATACGAGAAATATAATAAAATAACTGTTACATTAGCAACCATTTTATACTAGAAATATAATATTAAGTAACAACTGTTCAACACTGGTCACAAACATGATTTGTGATATATTCCCTTTTAGAAAGTTCATTACTATGAATCAATCAAATATCTCCAAGTTTAATCTACACACGAAAACACTTAAACAGAGAAATGGGGTTTAATGTCTGCCCAACACAAAATAGGTCATTTCGGGACTAACATATGGTACAGTTTTTATTCAACACATCACTTGCGCATAGGTGTCTATAGCAGTGGGAGGAAACCAGGGAACACAGAGAAAACACATGAGGTTAGTCAGGCGATCTTACTCCTTGTCATGTACAAGTGTGGAATTAAAACCACACCACTTGACTCAATGACAGACCTTGTATAGCACACAAACTATACCACCTTAACTTGTTTTGCAGCCCTGTAATAAATTTCTATCAAACACCCCAAAAGTTTAAATGACAAAAGACAATTAGGAAAAGAACCAGAGAGAGAGAGAGAGAGAGAGAGAGAGTGTAAGGTCAGTCCACTGACACAAACTAGGTCATTTCGTGACTAAAATATGATTTAAATTTATTTCAATAATCATACTGGCTCGAAAAGGTTATAATGAAAATTTTGAGAGAGAGAGAGAGAGAGAGAAATGGGGTTAAACATCCACACAAACTAGGTCATTTTGGGACTAACACATGGTCCAATTTCATTTCATATGATATTATCTCATATGATACTTATAATTAACATACCTCTAAAACCCTTGAATCAAATCCCTCAAATGTATCTAAAAACAAAACAACAGTTATCATGTAAATTATTTACCCAAGATTTCCTGCGTCCGAAGGTTAAGGGATAGACAATCTCTGTGTTATTGGTAATCAACATTCAAATTCTTGTAGTTCATTTTCTTAGATAATTCTTGTAGTTCATATGTTCTTAGATAATTCTTGTAGTTCATATGTTTTTAGATAATTCTTGTAGTTCATATGTTTTTAGATAATTCTTATAGTTCAAATGTTTTTAGATAATAGTAGCATGTGCAGAAGGATTGCAATGCACTCAAACAAAATTGATACAGAGAGAGAGAGAAATGGGGTTTAAAGTCCACTCGACACAAACTATGTCATTTCGGGACTAACATATGGTTTATTTTATTTCAATAATTCGCTTGCACGAAGGGGTCTTTAGCAGTGGGAGGAAACCGGAGGACCCGGAGAAAACCCACGAGGTTGGACAGGCGACCCTACTCCTTGTCACGTACAACCGAGGATTCGAAACCATGTCAGTTGACTCAATGACAGACTTTATGATACAGCGCGCACACGCTAACCATTCAGCCATCCAACCCCCCAAACCGATACAACAACATAAACAACAAATATCAAATCAAGTAAATAGATTTTGAGGGCTAGCGGTAAGCGTCTACTGCGCTGTAATGTCCGGGGCCTGCAATGATACAGACTTCATTCTAAATGGAGACAAAACAATGATTGATTTACAAGAAAGACGAACTACAAATAATATGTCTCTTGAATGGAGATAGTCTGTCAGTTGACATTATGAGTTAGAACGTCAAAACTTTTAACAATAATAGCGGCGATATTCCAGATAGAATGTCGGAAAATGGTAAAAATTAATAAATTAACAGTATCAGGCATCTCATAAATTGAGTTCAATTACAAACTACCATCACCATTTTATTTAGAATTACAATTTAAAAAACTTACAGTCATTTATTGGATCTGGAGGACCAATACTCATGCCTGGAAATCGAGCGCCAGACCAACCCCGTTCTAGCGATGATATTTTAAATCTTCCTTTATTCGTTTTGACCCTGGCTGCTAACAATTTTTCTTCTCTGTTAGGATTTGGTTCCAACTCTCGTAATTTCTGATATTCACTACCTTTTGTTGGTGAAACAGTCAACCCCGGCCATACCATCGGTACTCGGCCTAAAAAACAAACAATAAAACAAATTCTTTAACTAATTTTGTGGTGGCTCAGGAAGTACGACGTTGGCTCGCTAACCTGGAGGTCCTGTCATCGATCTCCGTGTTGGCCGAGAAAGTTCTTCAGGAATTTCCAGCGTGATTCCCCTTGGTCAGAGGTGTAGGACTACTTAGTCTCTATCATCCAGAAAAATATTTGACGAATATTAGGCTGGATGCGTTGTCAACATTTGAGAATAATAGGTCATCGGCTTGATTATCCTGTCTTTTACATTATCATAGACAAAGTCTAAGGGAGGTAACTAGTTATAAAACAAAATGGTGACGCCCGTGTAATTAATTTAAGAATGCCATCTCAAAAAATCCATTTGATTGCATTGCCAGTTTAATCTCCAACACTCTTATTTTGTTATTGTAAAATTTCTCTCTTAATGGGCCATATAAATGTTTTTTAAATTAATCCTAATTCGTCGTCACGATTCATGTTTGTTTATATTAATACAAGAATTGTGGGATTTATTGCAGGAAAGGGGAACAACTCTTCCTTGGCTTGGCCAGAAGATACTGGATGATCAACCACATTAAAAACCAAACTCACGGTTACGCATGGGCAATGGACTTTTCGTCAAATATTGACAACAGTCCTAGACTAGGATGTTTTGGGAGACTGAGACTAAGGACTACTAGGACTGAAGGCCTGGCAAGTGATGTCTAGTCCTTTGGATGGGATCAAAAACCGAGGTCCCATGTAGACACTAATGTGCAACGTATAAGAACCCTTGACAGTTGGAATTCGAAATAAAAGTAGGCTGTAGCACCACTGTCCAGGCACAATTTCCCCCATCGCACACGGCATGTTGTTTATGCTTGTCTTCAACTTTTACCGATAGCCACGCTAAACGTGGAAATAGGCCCAAACAGCAGCAACATGTACATGTCTAATCTGCAGCTTATACGAAAGGATATTCTCTATCGCATTCACAAGCTTTTTGGCAAACAAATATTTCTAGAACAGAAAGATCTGAATTGCCGAGACTAAATTTGAAAAGCAATAGAAAGAATCTTCTCACAGTCAAGGTTTGCAATCATCGCACAAAATTTTTTAAAAATCTGTCAAAAAGTCTAGCCTCTATTGTTGACTGAAGGACAGGGGTGACGTCTACACATACCAACACAGAGTATAAAAAAAGACATGAAAGTTAAGTCACACTTAATCAAAAGGACCGAAAAAATCATTAAACAAGTTTAATCGTCCTATGTACCAGGAACTGACCATATTGTTGGATGAAATTCAAAAATATAATAATTTATCAAATCGATGCAGAATTGTTCCAAGAAGAAGCATGACAATTTTCAATCCCTGTTGATCGGACTTGAACTGACGGAACCTTAGGCTTTTTCGAGAGAGAGAAAGAAATGGGGTTTAACGTCCACTCGACACAAACTAGGTCATTTCGGGACTAACATATGGTTTAATTTTATTTCAATAATTCGCTTGCGCGTAGGGGTCTTTAGCAGTGGGAGGAAACCGGAGGACCCGGAGAAAACCCACGAGGTTGGACAGGCGACCCTACTCCTTGTCACGTACAACCGGGGATTCGAAACCACGCCAGTCGACTCATTGACAGACTTTATGATACAGCGCGCGCACGCTAACCATTTAGCCATCCACCCCCCCAGGCTTTTTCGAAGAGCGTCACCCAATAAAAAAAGTCATCAGATGGCATCTTACGATCAAACGTGCACACGTTAACCATTCGACCACCCAACCCCTCAAATTAAATATATATGGGTGTGGCGTTTTCATTGGTTGAGGTTTAAAAATCTACTACAAATTTTGGCTTATATTTTAGTTGAAGCTATCATGAATTAGGCCCCTGATCTGTAAATATTGTTTTACTCACCTTCTCCAAGTCTTTGTCCTCTGTTCAAATCAACAATTCTCCCCCTTATATTCCTACCTCGACCTCTTTTTTTACCTTGGTTACTGACACCCGTCACACCACTCCATAATTCTTCCGCCGTTACTATAATTAGAAAAAACTTGTCATTATAGATTAGTCTACAGAGTGAGCATTTTGAGAAGGATTGCATTTCATATCTTTTCAAATACACAAAGAATATGAGCAAAACAAAACTGTTTTGTATTTTACGATAATTGATTCACCTGTCATTCCATGTGGCTCACTCAATCTTTCCGAGTGGCACACTGAATTGTTCAAAGTAGCTCATTGAATCGTTCCAAGTGGCTCATTGGAATGATACCATTGAATCATTCCGAGTGGCACATTGAATCATTTCGAGTGGCACATTGAATCATTCCATGTGGCTCATTGAATCATTCCAAGTGGCTCACTGGATCATTTCGAGTGGCTCATTGAATCATTCCAATTGGCTCATTGAATTGTTCCAAGCAGCTTATTGAATCATTCCAAGCGGCTCATTGAATCATTCCAAAATACATATTGGATCATTGTTTCTGATTCTCTTAAATATGAAATCTGTTGGATAAAAATTAAAATATGTAGAGTAGTCTACTTACATCTAGTAAAGAATCCAGCATTTCTTGAGGATATTATTTGACTAGTTGATCCTGTCTGTAGTAAGTCTCCATTATGCCAGACACAATATTCTACTTTAGTCTGGTGTAAAGGAAGACATGCTGCTCTTAAGCTTCCTGTTATGATAAATAAAATATTTATTATTAATCAAAACTGCTGCTCATCATTTGAGTGATTTTTAATCCATTACAAGCTATAATATTGAGAGAGAGAGAAAGAGAGAGAGAGAGAGAAATGGGGTTTAACGTCCACTCACTCGACATAAACTAGGTCTTTTCGGGACTAACATACATGTATGGTTTAATTTTATTTCAATAATTCGCTTACGCGTAGGGGTCTTAGCAGTGGGAGGAAACCGGAGGACCCGGAGAAAACCCACGAGGTTGGACAGGTGACCCTACTCCTTGTCACGTACAACCAGGGATATGAAACCACGCCAGTTGACTCAATGACAGGTCTTATGATACAGCGCGCATGTGCTAACCATTCGGCCATCCAACCCCCCTGTATGTCTAAAAAGAATTGCTCCGGTCTACTGAGATTTTAACTGTGCTATAGTCCCCAATGACTATAAAAAGGGAAGACCCACACAATCTCACTTAAAGTAGCTACACGCAAGTCTCTAACTCAAAATCATCAAAAGTCTTTGAAGTTGAAAACATCAACTATTTGTCAATTTAAATCGACATTGATGGTGTGATCTTACCAGGAAAAAATGTGCTTCTGATATCCAATAAACATTTTTTTCATTGGTACACGAATCATGCACCAGAATGGGTTTCAGCACCATTTGTAACAAGGGACTAAAAGAACAAGGCTAGAAATATTCCAGATAAGAATATGTGTGGTCACTGTTTGACAGAACTTGTGGATTATGGCTAGCAGCGTTCTTCAAGCCCCTTGTTACAAATTACATGTATGGGTACACGGTTCGTGTACCGATGGTAGGAAAATGTTTATTTTGTCTTAATTATTGGATATCAGAAGCCCATCTTTTCCCTGTAAGATCACATTAATGATGATTTAAATTGACAAATAATTTGTGTTTTGTGTCGAAGACTTTGGATGATATTGATGTAAAGAATTAGTTACTTTAAGGCCACAGGAATGTTCAATAAATGTCAGGTCAAGTAATGTCATGGATTTAACATTAAAGACAATGCCATGGAAATAGCTTTACTAGTCTGACTCCATGACCATGTATTGTCCATATAATTATTGTAATACAAGAAGTTTCATAAGTGACTCCTTAATTGTCAGTGGATGTGGTGCAGGATCACCTCAGGATGGGAAGAAAAACGGAGGAACTGTGTATACATTGGCGTGCACGTAAAAGAACCTTGGCAGTTGGAATTCGATATAAGAGTAGGCCATAGTGCCGCTGCCCGGGCAAAATTTTCCTCATAGCACACTGAATGGGGTATGCCCGTCTTCATTAGCCCAGTCGGAGCAGTATGGTAGGACGTTAAACACCATTTCATTTCATTTCACTTCATTTCACTTCATAAGTGATCTAGTGAGATTTATAAGATAGGTCACTATTGTCACGGTATGTTTTCGTTCGAACGACAAAAGAATTATTTTTGCACAGTGCACAGAAAGTAATTAGTGATGCGACAATAACCTCTAATTAGATTTGAAGGTCGTAAAACGTCTTTGCTAAATCTTATCAAACACAGGGAAGCCATTTTCTCTCATGCTTATCTACGGTTTATATTTAAGACGTTTTCATTGGCTAACAAACTCGTTTAACGGAGTGACAGTTACATCTGAAAATGCACTTGGATTATGCCATTTGTTTCATTGAATTTTTCTGTGACGTATTTATCAGAAGAAGTAACTTTGTTCCCTTTAGCTCTAAGATTATTTTCCAAAATATGAAATATAATATTTTCCCCCAGAACCCATGTTTTACAAAAGTCAATCGCAGCAACATTTTGACTCTTATAATCCACTTCATATATTTTATATAAACTTCCGCCTTACATCTGAAACCGTTTTAATGAACACAACTTCCGGTTTGATATGTCGGTATTACACACGTGTTGCTTCATATATACACCGGTAAATCTCGCCTACTTGTTTACAAATGTGTTTTTGGTAAGGTATTTTAATTTTTTTCTTTAAAACTGAACATGACTATTTCAATTATGGAGTTGTCACATATCAATGTTAATAATACACAATCCCTGCTCAATAATAAATAGATTTTGTTCGATAATATTTAATATAATAAATATTAATATACTCAACTGTATGAATAAACTCAATAAAATGATTATTGAGATTCCCAATACTGTGTGAAATTAAAGTGATGAACCAATTGACTGCTTTATGCAGAAAAAATATTGACGTACCGTACATGTGTAGTGGGGTAATTAATTAAGTGGATTCCCATCACCGAGGAAGGCAGTATAAATTATATTATACTACTACATAATTACGCTCCCAGCTACATTTACGATTTAGCCTACAACATACATATGTAAAATGTTCGAACATTGGAAGATCTTCTGTAGAAGGGGGTTGTTGTCTTTTTCAATTTATTCTTACCATTTGTACTAATATATACTTGTACGTCCACATTTTCATGTGGACATATTTATTATGCCGCTGCCCCCGTCCGTCCGTCTGCATGTTTTTCTTGTCGCTTTGCGCTCACAGCTACCACCCCCATGGGCCAACCCACTACACCATTGGATAATTATGTTCCAACACAGGTATTATTATTACTCCTCTATAAAAGTGTACTTTTTCTTCTTTTCAGATGCTGTAAAGTTCCTGCTAGGCTTCAAACGGCGGTAAAATGGAAGATATAACTTCAGAATTAATAAAACAGATGAAAGATTATCCTATCAACGAAAAAATATCTGAATTATTTAACCTAACAGATAATAAAGAAACGCTGATTAAAACACGACAAGTTATTCAAGATCTTAAAAAAGAACCGGACTTGTTAAGTAACAAGCTTATACTCCGCAGTCTGAGTTATCTTTTCTTTAAACATAGTGAAGAAGGGTCTAAAATTTCTGTACGGAGACTTTTATCAAGTTTTTTCAACAGTTTATCAAAACCTACGCAAAGTGATCTGGGTGACATTTTTCATAATCTAACTTTGACAAAAACTGGAGAGACCATTTTATTGGACACATCTTCTGTTGTGATTCGTCAGAATGTCGACATTTTGGCAAGTCTGTTAGAGAATTTTCAACTTGGCGAAGTTTGTGTACGTCGCGCTGTCATTCCATACACTGATTATTTAGTGAAAGCACATGGACATTTTCTGATGCTGACAAGAGCTGCATTGTCTCCAGTAGAATTAAATGTAGCCATGCATCACTGTCTTGTGACAGAGCAACTCTTAAACCGAATGATCCAAAAATGTTTTGATACTTTGCTGGGTAAATTGGAGGCACAGGAGAACGGCGTTCAAAACACGCTACGTAACTTGATAATTACGAATATTGATATTTTACGCAATGACAATATGTTAATTGACTGTCGCTGTAATGCTGGTATAACCTTGACCTTTGTGTTGCGATTGTGTTGTGACAACCAATTATCTAATTTATTAGTTAAAATGTTCGATAATGGGTCACATTTCATAAACATTCAACTTCCGGAATGGTTGAAAGAAACGAAAATTATTGATTTGAATAGTCGAAGTCTTTCCTCCACAAGTTACCTGTGTTTTTTATTTGGAATCCTGTCCAAGCTAAACCCAGAACATTTAGTGGTTGAGTTTTCAGAAGACAAATATCTACTCACCGACGTTTTTCTTTCTGAAACCATGCAACTTGTTTCCAAAGTCACAAATCCAGCGAGTAAAGTTGTTTTAGCAAAGTTGATCTACTTATGGACGATGAAAGCCAATTCACTGACAGAAACACAAATTCCATCACCTTTACAGGTTAGGTTATTGGGTCATAGTGAAGATACCAGGTTGATTCTAGACTATATCTGGACTTCATTAGATGATTCACTCGATGCCGTTAGACAGAATGCTAAATTAGCCTTCGATCAAATACTCAAAACGCATCTCAAATTAGTAACCAGTCTCAAAACTGACAACAGCGATTCCTTTATTTCAAAACTTATTCAAGATGTGCTCGATATTCCTTGGTGTAAAAGAGGAAAATATGCACCGTTGACTTGCTTAGTCGGATCTTTGGGAACAAGTCGTTTGTTGGAAGCTTGCCCCAACATTACAGAGCGTGTCATATTACAACTTGATGATCATACACTGGCTAGTTACTGCGGTGAATTTTACGAGAAACTATTCGAAAGTCATAAGAAAGAGTTGGGTGAAGACAGATCGCCTGAGTGGTTGACAATGTGGGTGAATCCTGTCATTGAAGCTTTGTGTTCGGGAACGAAGAGAACTAAAACACACATCTTACAATACATTCTTCCAAAACTAATGTCTTGTAGTAATAACATACTTCAATATATGATCAAATATCTCTCGAATAAAGGGTCGCAGTCTAAAGGAACTCTAGGGGCTCTTATCATGTGTCTTCGGCGCGGAAGGTCTATGGGACTCTTGGATGATAAACAGAGTGATTCAGAGATGTGGTGTGGTGTTGTTCTGGTTAGCGTTTTAAAGTATGCTTTATCTTCTCTAGATGAACAAATTCGGTTGGATGCATATTCATTATTATGCGAAAACAAAAAAACTACCGAAGCAATTAAACCAGTAGAATTCGAATTAGTCAAATTTTTTATTCCTGCTAATCTGAACAATCAGTCACCTTCGTTTCGCCAACATGTTTCTGCGTACACAAAAAAGTTTTTCGTCCGAATGAAAGACAGTGAAAATTCATTAATAAGACAATTAAAGAAAGCTAAGAAGGAGACGCTAATTTTGAAAAGTAATTTAGAACAATACAAAATCTTTCTGGTGTGGCTTCAGCATCATCTGTTTTCAAGTTTGTATCCAGGAGCAGCTTTCGCTACACGCACCTCCTGTTTGAGAATGTTGGGCAGTATGCTTGATGTTTTACAAAATGACATCAATGATCATTCTTTTTCATTCTATGCCGATTTCAACTCCTCTCATGTTAACACAATCCTTGAATGTATAGCCGACACATTTGAAGAAAATAAAATTGAAGCGTTAAAGATTTTTCAGGGTTACTTAAAATCTGCGCAAGAACCTGTCCTGAAAAACAAACAATTAAAAGAACTGTTTCAGACATGTGTAGAACTCTCAGTTAGCACCCGACCCCAAGACAGTACAGCATCAGCTTATCTGGCGCGTTGTCTGCTCAAATTGGAGCAAACATCAGTGGTCATTGATGCACATAAGATTAATTTAAAAGTGATTGCCCATTGTGATAAAATTCAACTTAATACAGATTGTGATAGGGATGGGGTGAGATATTTGAAATTTTTAGAAATGATGATTCTCTCTTTACAAGACCAGACTGAAGTAGCTAAAAAAGGATTAATCATTGCTGCAGCAAATCGACCCATTTACCCCACAATACACTGCATAAGGTATGTCCTGAAAGACATCAAGTTAAATTCTTACAACAGCAGCAAATCCTGGAAGAAGATGTTGGAAGAACTTATAAAATCCTGCTTGGAAGTAGCGAAGGTAGTTTCACCAGTTGTCCAAGATTCATCTCCAGAGGGAAATGTTCCAGCTGAAGCCATCCGTGGACCAGGATTAAATTTTGATGCCATCATTGAGACTGAAGAAGATAAACAGTTAATGCTTGAAGCAGAAGAAAGTGAAAAAACAGTTACTTTAATGCCGGAGTATTTAGTGGTTTGCTGTTGGAGAAGCATTAAAGAAGTTTCTCTTCTTTTAGGGGAAATAACCCATAAAGCCGATACGTATGATCCAGATGGAAATGATGAAGGTCTTTTATCATTTGAACAGATTGAGGAGATTGGCGATTATTTCATTACTCAGTTGTTAGCTTCAAAACACAGAGGAGCATTTGAGCTGGCTTATGCCGGATTTATTATGATGTGCGAAAGGTTATGGAGAAGTCCAATATCAAAGCTTCACCAACTTCCTAGTCAGTGGTTGGATAAACTTTTGAATGATATCACCAGGGATGATGGAAACTCTGGTCTCTGTTCCACAAGAAGAAGTGCTGGAATACCTTTCTATGCTCAAGCTTTACTAACAACTGAACCACTTGCTAATGAACAGAGATGCTTTAACCAGACCATGAAAAGATTGCTGGAGCTAAGTGTATGCAAAACCTCAACCTCCACAACTGATAATCCTCCCAAAGTCCATGCTTTGAATATACTTCGAGTTCTTTTTAAGGACAACAAACTTGGCGATTTTGTGGCACCCTACATATCAGCTGGATTAAAGGCATCAATCTTGGGTTTCAAGTCCAAGTACTGGTCAGTGAGGAACTCCTCAACATTATTACTTAGTGCCCTGATGGTTAGAATATTTGGCGTTAAAGTTTCTAAAGATGACTCAGATCTTTCCAGAAAGAATTGCTTAACTGGGAGAGCTTTCTTTCATCGTTTCCCTGAAGTTTACAATTTTCTTTTGACTGAATTTGTAGAGGCTACTAGTGTACCTGAAACTCGCAATGCTCTGCATCTTCATCCAAGTCTATACCCTGTTTTAATGGTTCTTGGAAGACTTTTTCCATCGGCACTGGAGGGAACAGATACAAATTTAAATTTAGCTGCCTTTGTACCGTTAGTGATCCATTGTGCATCCAGTCCTGTATTTAAGACTAGAGTAATGGCAGCGAGAGCTATACAACCCCTGGTAGAAAAGGACAGACTAGATTCTATCTTGTTGGAACTGATACACCTGCTTCCCACAAAACCTGATGCTCAAATCAGCTACAGCCACACCCACGGTATTTTGCTGCAGATAAAGTTTCTGCTTGATTCAGTACTTGAGCTTAGCAGATCTGTACAGGCCATTGTGGCGTTTAAGTTGACACCCATACTCTCACAGTACACATGGATCTTATCAGAAGATAGCAAAGCACCAATGGTCATAGAAGAAGCATTTGAAGTCTTTGATCGAGTTCTTTCATTAAAAACTTGTAGCAAGGAAACTGTTTGTGTAAATCCTGTTTATGAAACGTTTTGTGAACATCTGACTAGAGCTATAAAAGATGATGTATCCAGTTGGCCAGGAAGCGACATTTGTAAAGTAACAATATCCAATCTAGCCTTGAAATATCTGCTGATACCAGTGGACAGAGAACAAAATGGTGGGTGTGTGGTGTTGGGGAGGATTTCTGTATATCTACACTTGCTAAACTCCAGTTCATATGAAGTGAGGTTGGCAGTATTAGATCGGATTCTTTCAGTACTGAAATGGTCAAGATCAAATCCAGGAAATAACAAAAATGAAGTTTATCCATTATTTACACTTGTGTCCAGTTCAAAGGATCTTTTAAAACATCTTTTGACGATGGCACTTTTCAGAGAATGGCATTTTGAATGTTTATCAAGGGTCTTTGAGGTCCTTGCTCAGTTCCCAAGATGTGTTGAGCAGATAAATGAATTAGAAATAAGGATGGGTGATGCCAGCGAAAAAACTTTTACCACAACGGATGTCATGTCTTTGAGTCTATCCAGACTAGAATCAGAAAGGAGAGATTCTGTGAAGTGTTCTATCATAAAGGTTACATCCAGGTTTGGTAGTCTTCTCTATAAGCTGATGGCTGATGTTCCTGACAAAATCATATTGCTTTATAAAAATTGGTTTTCGCTATTGCGGGAATACTCAGCCACAGAACAAGATGGAGATCTACAGCTTGCTGTAGCAGAAGTTATTCTAGAAAACACTGAAACACTTCTTCTAGATCCGCTAAATATTATCAAATATTTATCCATAACAGATATTTGGCATATTCTATTTAACCTCCTTCAAGAAGACGATCTCGATGTGAAAGAGGTAGCATCTCAAGTTATAAACAAGATTGATCCATCCTTGCAGGGAGACCTTCAACCAGCATGTGCTCTCCACAAGCTGTTAGAGAAGATGGTTGAGAAATTTTGGAGAATTTCCCCGGAAAAGGTTTTGATGACACTGATTGGGCTTCTTGTTGGTGTGGAAGAAGAGGATGATGACCTTTTATCAGAAGAACGGTTATTTGATAAAGGGGAAATGAATACTTACAGGGACAACTTAAACTTCTTTAGACTTGTTTCCAAGACTCTAAAGAAAACTATTGAAATGTTCAGCAAACGAGAGAATTGCTCTGTTAGTGCACAAGGATGTGGAGATAGTTCAGAACATGGTGACTCTTTAGAAGCACTGAAAAGATCTCTTGTAGGTGCAGCTATTGACTTTTCATCGAGATTATGTAAATATAAAGCATGGTCTCTATCTACACCTTTTAAAGATTCAGCCACTTATTCTAGAACTGTAACTGAATTAAGTAAAGCTTTGTTGTTTCTGAATTGTTGTGAAGGCAGTGTGGTTGCCCAGGATCCCCATCTCCAGCAGCTTCGAGAAACAAGTCAATCAATTCTCAATACAAGTTGTGTTAATTATTGCATCGCCAACATAATTACATAATGCTTCATAATTACATAACCTTTCTCCTTCCGTTGCCCAAGTTTGCTTACTGTGAAAGTACTACATCAGTGTTCATTTGTTTCAAAGTCTTCATTGACTTCAGGCACCTGCTACAGCTCACATACATGTAAATCAGGATTTTATAATAAAGGTGGCTTTTGGTCAAAACTGACTCAAAATACTCGCCATCTAATCTCCAGGAGCATCATGATTTTCAAGATAATTTACAAGTAAATTACAAAAGCAGTTTACACATGTAAAACCAAACCAATATACGTTTCAGTTGTTCAGGGTCTTGATGGATAAACAGCCACTGCGTCTTATAAACGAGCTATACTATATACCGGAAAAAACACCATGTTATACTGAATACAGAAAACACCGGAAAAGCTTTATCCTAACTCCCCGCACACAGAGGATCAGGCTCCATTTTACCTATTTAGGGTGTTTTCTGGTATTTAGTGTGTTTTCCGGTATTTAGTGTTTTTTGGTATTCAGCATAACATGGTGTTTTCCGGTAGATTTCTGGTGTATAGTATTGTGGTTATAAACTGTTTTATTTCAAACTTAAATACTTAAAGAGCCTTCACAAGAGCAACCAATTAAGTTTGTTTTCTAATTAGTCCCCTCCCTCTTCCATAAAATAGGAAGTAAGTTTTTTTTATAACATGTTCGTGTACTTAAAGAAGAAAAGTTAATATTGATGTGGCTGTATACAATTAAATATTCAAGTCTGTACAACATGAATTTGTCCAAAGAGACAGCATACCAGTAAATATCATGTCCATTTAACATAATTTTTGTTTTTTATTTTATTTATTGTATATTATGATTTGTCATGTACATTGTTTGACTTGTGTACAGGTAATATATTTGATATGAGTACTGACTTTTTTTAAAATTTTATTTGTCTTCTAATATTCATGAAAACTCAAAATTGACAAGAGTAGGTCGTAGTGCCGCTGTTCGGACAAAATTTCCCTTGTAGCACACTGTATGGCATATGTCTGTCTTCATTAGCCCAGTATAGGAGCAGAACAATAGGAAGTTAAACCCATTTCATATCATTTCATATGATTATTCCAATTGGAGCAAAAAATTAGGACGTAAAACCCCACTTCATTTCATTATAAAACATGTAGGCTTTGTCCCCAACATGGAAAGTCCTGGAAGTATTCTAACTTTGACTTCTATTTTCAGAGTCCAGTGTCTTTAGCTCACAATTACCCAAAAACAGAAAATGAAAATAGTTGTTAAACATTTGTTTTTATATACAAAGAACTTATTGAATATAACAAATATACACATCATTTCGTTCCGATAACTATCGATTATTAACTATGAATAATTGCATCAATTATGACGAGTAAAATAAACTGTTTAATATCATATGATACAATTTATATGGAAAACAATCACTGGTTTATACACATATAGCACAACGTTTCGACAAGTATTCTCTTGTCGTTATAAAGCATTTTTCGAAACGCTATGCTAGATGTGTATAAACCAGATATTGTATTCCCTATCAATTGTATTGTGTTTTTTTTTATTGTGCTCAATCGCTGACTGCCACTCAAAGATTGATGAATATAGTTTAACATGTTTATAATATTAATATAATACACATTGTTATAGTAATTATTTTCTCGTACATGTAAGTCAGGTCGCTATATTGTTATAGTACTTATTTTCTCGAACTTGTTAGTCATCTCGCTGTAATTAGCCATGTTGTAAGAATAAACAATGATATGTAAAAGTTTACCCCCCCCCCCCCCGATACGAACATGTAAACAATGAACTTCAAATTATATATTCATACTCGCACGTCGGCTCGCTACAGCTAGTTAACAATGATGTAGGAATACACAATGGGTCTCCTGTGTCTCGTACTATTTCATTCACCATGGTCGAATTGATTCAGCTAAATTTCATATTTTGAAATTTCCCAGGTCATTTTTAATACAATATTTTTCAACTCCAATTTATGAACAAATCTGAATTCCACTCTCTGTCAGTCGTGTTTCACGATTTCGGTCTGTGGTGATCACATGACAGAGGTTGATTGGCCAGCAAGTTCCGGGTAATAAAATAATCCGCCTAAAGCATCTTGTAAAGCTCTCTGACAACACAGCGTTGCTTCAAATCCACCGGCACGTTCTGATTCTGATGCTGCTCGTACATTCGATAAATATCTAAAAGAGACAATATTTTATTATAAGTACTTCACATTCAAGTCAGTGTTTGACTTCATAGGGTCAAAAGTCGCTTGTATGACCCCTGACGTGACCTTCCAGTACAACCGGTCAGATCTTCATGAAGTGTAAGCCATCGAAAGTATAAAAGATAGGTTGCCAGGCAACAAAACATACGCCCACAGCAGCTAAATCGTCCGAGCGGTCGTCAAGGGTTGTCGCATATTTATTCCTTTGTAGGTAATTGGGGGCCTTTACAAGACAGTTCCATACAGATCAGATTATAAATTTTGTCGTTTGACGGTTTACAAGGTTCTACAAACTGAAACAAGGGTCTCAACTCCGGAAGTAATCTACAGAAATTGTTGAAATTTGACAGGCTTTTTCATTTTACTAATTTAAATAATGCATAGAAATTTCATACAGATCACATGATCACCTTTGTCATTCAAACGTTCACAATCGCCATAACTCTAGAAATTATTGACGGAAATTGCTGAAATTAAATAGACCTGTTTCACTGATTTAAATGGTGCATATAAATTTCATACATATCGGATGATAACTATCATCAATCGAGCATTAACAAGGTTTAACAAAGTGAAACAAGGGCAATAAGTCATGCCCAAGTCATAATGCCTACTATTTTAAGTCAGAGAATATCTAGCAATTTTGTATTTTGATTAGCCGTGGATTAAGCAATGAAATGGGGTTTAACGTCCTACTGTTCTGCTCCTAACCTGGGCTAATGAAGACGGGCATAGGCCATACAGTGTGCTAGGAGGGAAATTTTGCCCGGGCGAGAAGTTTGATATTTTTCCAACAATTCAGGAATAAGTTGCCTGGTTAAATGATATAATTGTACTTACCCAACTTCTATAATATCATCTATAGTAGGGTAGATAGGACCACATCTTTCTAATTCCAGATCCTCATAGTGATAAACAGGATTGGCTTCGGTCATAGGCATTGGAATCAGACCACTCTGTTGACCCTGCAGACATCAATTATTCAATCAATAGTTGTAATTTACTAGTCAGACTAATACAGAGAGAGAGATGGGGTTTAAGGTCCACTCGACACAAACAAGGTCATTTTGGGACTAACATGGTTCAATTTACTTCAATAATTTTCTTGTGCATAGGGGTCTTTAGCAGTGGGAGAAAATTAGAGATTGGACAGACGTCCCTACTCCTTGTCCCAATAGGGAATCGAAACCACGCCAGTCGACACAATGACCTTATGATACAATATGATACAAGAGGGCCTGTGAATGTTGAAAGAGTTGCACACATTCAATGTTTGTAACATTACTCCACACTCAAAAAATACCAAGCACCAAAAGGCGGTTTTGTTTTTATTTTGTCAAAATTGATCTAGCTCGTTTTTCATTTTTAAAAAACATACAAAATTATTATAAATTTAATATTCATTCAACTCTAAATGAGAAAAAAAATCACCCAAAATAAGTAAGAATTGAAAATACTGCAGGAATAATTATGTGACTTTATCTACAGTAACTCCTGGGAAAATGTTTTCAAATTCGTTCTTTTTTATTTTGGTGACTATTATTAGATTTACATGAAATCGATAACGTATTCATTGTTAAATCATGGATTTTGCTTGCGATTTAAATCGCAGTCTGCACCGTCCATCTACCTACAGAGAATACTTCACAGTCATATTTCTCGGGAAAGGTAACTTACTCATCATAAATCAATATTCGATTATCTAGTGCCGTTTGTGTTTCCCATAGTAACATACTTCATAGCCGATCTAGTGTTCATTTCCCGTTGTAAAAAAAACTTCAATAGAGTTACTTCCCTTTATCACGGGAAACATGAACATGCAGAAATTATTGACTTTAATTTTATTTTTTGATGAGAACCGGAATATTATTTTTGTGTGGCATTACGTGGGACAAATCAATGTATAGGTTACCTACCCTTTGTATTCCTGTAGAATAGCGAGTAGTTTGTGATGGTTGGAAACTTGAGTTATCTACTGCCTCTGCTGGTCGGGCAGTTGTTTTATGCATCGTTAAAATATCAGCTGCTGACATGTCAGAAAACATCTACAATAAAAACATCAATTCAATTAAATGTACAGTTAAACATACATGATACAAGAGATAAACATGCCTATTGCAGGTCTTTTTTTAGGCCTTTAGCCTTAAATGTTATATAAATTATTAATTGGGCATTTATTATCAAAACAAGACCATAATCAACTCTCGATGCCAGGGGATACTCAAGATTTTAACTAGATTTGAACGGTTCGCCATTTAAAAATTGAATTTAAAAATGGGAAAGCGAGGCTAAGTCTCGAATATACCAGTGCCCTGGTTACTACAACGCACACATCTCGTCAAAACTACAATCAGTGATAACTTGGCTCAGAATAAAGTAATTTGCATGAAATTTTCAATATATCCATTTTACATTATCTATTATAGCAAAAATGGTCAATCTTTATCTAAATCTTACAGCCTAAAAACATTGAATTCCAACTGCCAAGGGATATTTTACGTGCAGGCCATTGTGTAAACAGGACCTTGGTTTTTTTGTCCTATCTGAACGACTATACGCTGTCCCTTGTAATTAAGTCATGATATGGTTGTAAGGGATGTGACTCTAAATAAGATAGTCTCTGTCATCCAGAAAAATATTTTACGAATATTAGCCAGGATGTGTTGTCAACATTTGAGAATAATAGGTCATTGGCTAGAAGATCCGGTCTTCTACATTATCATAAAATTTGTCTCCTCATGGGCATATCTAAGTTTTTAAAATTAATCCTAATTCATGTTTGTTTATATTAATGCAAGAATTATGGGATTTATTGCGGGATGGGGCGCAACTCTTACTTGACTTGGCCAAAGATACTGGATAATCAACCACATAAAATACCTAACTACCCGTTACGCATGCGCAATGGAACTTTTCGTCAAACATTGACAACGGTCCCAGACCCTCCGTACGTTGTATAAACAAGAAAGAGATGTTAATAGGTTAATATAATATACAATAATCAGCATATACCAGTTCATCAATCAAGGCCTCTTTTTCTCGTCTTTTCTTGTTTTTCTCCAGTACCTCGGTATCATGAATCATCTGTTTACGTAGCGATGATGTTTTCTCTTCCTCTTCTATTAACATCTCTAAATACTCTTCATCACGACTCTATAAATAGTAACATACATATACTACCAAACCAATCTATATTTAGTTAACATAAATAGACTACCACACCAATCTATATTTAGACTACCACATCAATCTATAATTAGTAACACAGACTAATCACCAATCCATATTGAGTAACCTAAATAGAACATCAATCTATAAATAGGAACATAATCAGAGCTTAAATGGCAACGCATGCATGAAATCTCCTTTGTGGTCCGGATAAGGCACTAGTATTGGTTCCTTAACAGCCGTAATGTTGATCAAGAACGTGGGCTATCGAAAATGACAGAGTCTGAAACTACATCTGACCCATCGGTCAAAACCCAACTTCCAAACATGGCTACGAATATTATTGACCTCCGCCATGTAATGTCATTTAACTATAAAATTCGACCGCCTGTACAAATTAAAGTAAATGTTTAGAAGCCACATAATCTCATGATTGGTGTTTTAAAGTTGTATATAGTTGTCTCTCCTTTATTTCAATCAAGGCTTACAAGAGGCTATTGCCTATGATTGGTTCCTCCGTCAAGTTCCTTAATACCCCACCTCTTACTTACAAGTTTAGATTGATTTTTACGAATGGCATCTTTATTTTCTTTCTTGTAACTATCAACCTGTCTTCTCGTGTCCTCAACATCAATACCATTTGCAAGGTTATAAACTGAAATAATATATAAAGAGGGTTTAAGGTCCACTCGACACACACTGTGCCATTTCAGGACTAACATATATGGTTCACTTTTATTTCAATAATTCGCTTGTGCGTAGGGGTCTTTAGCAGTGGGAGGGAACCGGAGGACCCAAAGAAAACCCACGAGGTTGGACAGACGATCCTACTCCTTGACACATACAAGGATTCGAAACTACTCCACTTGACTCAATGACAGACATTGCCGTTTCATGTGAATGCGTTAACCCACGAGACCACTCAACCAAAAGACTGTTGTACCTCAAAAGGAGTCATAAAGATGAGGAATGATGACAAGCAAAACTCAATGACATGACCTTATGATACAGCGCACACAAGCAAACCATTCAGTCATCCAACCCCGAAATAATATAAATCAACAAGTAACGAAAAGCTAGGAGATTAGCGTCTCTTGGCTTCAAGTAACGGAAAGCTAGGAGATTAGCGTCCCGACCCACGCTTCAAGTAAAGAGAGAAACTAGGTTATTTTGGGACCAACATATGGTTCAATTTTTATTTGCACGTAAGGGTCTTTAGCAGTGGAAGAAAACCGGAGGACCCAGGGGAAAATCCATGATGTTGAACGGACGACCCTACTCCAAGTCACGTACGAAAGGGGAATAGAAACCACATATTTTATGAGCTAATGTGATACGCTTCAAACCATCTGGCCACAAAACCCCCTCTCTTCGAGTAAAGAAAAGTGGAACAGTGCTGAAGAACTAAAAATTAACTAGGTTTGGCCTTGAATATTATTTTTATGGTCAGCAGTAAATTGGACCCAAGCTGGGTCCAACATGGCCGCTGCATATTAATGAGTATATTGGGGAATACCAACCCTAACCCTCTTTAGGAGGGTAAAAGGTTAATTGGACCCACTCATTACTATGCATTGGCCACGTTGGACTCCACTTGGGTCCAATTAACCACTGACCATTTTTAATACACAACGAATATAGATCAGTTGGCAACAAGAATGAAAAGAAATGAAAGTAAAACTTACTGATGGTTTCTATCATTTCTAGATAATCGTTGTATTCTCGTAAACTATCAAAATCTTCTTCTTTCTTATTATAACTGAAAACAAATAATATTTATTTATCATATTACTTTAAGGAACTTATCTGAAAACAAATCAAATATTTATTTATTATACTTTAAAGGAGCTAATTCTTTAATATTTGGCACCTAGAGAAATGGACACAAATGGGTCACAACGCATAATTTGAAACTATATAAACTGATTTACATTCAATCGTTTCTGTTTTTACTGTAATATCTAATCAGTTATGTTCGGCGAAATACACGAAGAGTCCTAATTGAGTAGCATTCTTTGGTGTCTGGTTATTCCAGTCTACACCTATAGTATTCTCCCCTGGGATATGTTTAGCCTCGTTCATCGTAAGGCATCATCACAAATGGCGCTCAAAAGCATTCTGGCACATGATTCGTGTGCCAATTTCAAAATGATCACTGGTACAGCCATGCGATCTTTTATGTCCACACCAATGTATATACGTGGAACACTTTTTTGCATCATGACAGATCAACTAAACATTTTCCCAATCTTGCCAGAAGGCACCACTCCTAACAGGTGATGTGAAGGTTTTCCCACTCCCTAAATGGAGTTGAAACATGTGACATTTTGATTTACCAGTGCAGACCATAA
Organism: Patella vulgata; assembly: GCF_932274485.2. Taxonomy (NCBI): domain Eukaryota; kingdom Metazoa; phylum Mollusca; class Gastropoda; family Patellidae; genus Patella; species Patella vulgata. Next base: position 75,963,046 of record NC_065883.2, on the reverse strand, counting down.
ACATTTTTGGACTATTCGAATGCAGGGATATATATTATTCCATTTGCACCAATAAATATTGACGAAAATGAAGAAAAGGTACGACATAAAATCAAAAAATTTCTCTTTAGCTCTTTGAAAATTTTATTTCCTCACTTACATGTAGAACAAAAGACATTATACACAAAGTGACCTCCAGTTACATGTAGTTACCCCAAATATACACCAAAAGGAACATATGTATCTTTCAAAAAAATTGATCCTGGCCCAAAGAAAAGTGTGGGTCGCAGGGGCAGGGGTGTGACGAAGAACAGAAGGTATATTTAGGAACAATATACACCCCTGTTCAAATGACCAAGAACTTACTCTTTCAAGATTTTCTTTCTGATGTCAATTTCTTTTTCTACTTGTGCGTCCTCGAATATCTGGTAACGAAAATTACTTCTTCTGATGGCCGTTCCACATTCTGGACACGCTCCTGATCCTTTTATAAACAACAGATCTACACAGTTGTCACATCTACAAAATATAAAAAATATATTCCATATTTCTAATTTTTACAATTAATTCTCGAAGATCACTGAAATCTTTCTTGCAAGGAAATAAGCAGTCTGCATTAAGTTGACCACTAGAGTATTCAACAAGGGATTATGATGAACGGTGTAAATGAATTTAAATATTTCTATAAAAAATATCGCTGTAGAGTTAACCTAGAGCATTCAAAAAGGAATTATGAATGAAAAGCAGTGGTGTCAATAACTATTAATATTTCTATGTGGGCCTATAAAAAATATTGCTGTGGACATAAAAATGTATAATAGATAGAGGAAAATTCAACACAATTTCTGTTGGGGGTCAGAATTTGGATCTTAATTTTGCATACAGTACAAGAATGAAATTTACTGCATATTTTAGACACATTTTTCTATGACTGTACATATTAGGTATGTCATATGATCACATTAAGACCAATGAATGGGGGCAAATGGATGCCCTTAGCAAGACTCAGTGTGAACTGCCTTGGGTTACCATCCATAAATCTTAAAAGAAGCCAAGAAATTACATTATTTTAGCATATCTATGAACATAAATGGATTATTGGCTATCGATGTACATGTTCATGTATATGTCAGTTGGTAAGTGAGTCATAGTTAATTTCATAGATAAATATGGTTTGGAATGGGTGAGGGGTATTTGCCGACAATTTTCCGAAAGCTCCTACGAAGGGCAGTCCATAGATTTACCCTAAACAACTTTAATTACCTGGAACAAGCTGTATATTGAATAAAACAACACAGCTTTATGATTTTTTCTTTCTTTTTGTATATTAATATTAAATGAATAGTCCCTAAACTTTACTCTATAACAAATATTGTTTTTTTAATTAATCATAATTTGTACGCAGAATGCTTGGCAGTGAATCAAAATTCCTCTGCAGACAATATTTTTACCATTTTGAAATTTTTGTACATTGTACATGTATTAATAAAACTATAGTGGGGCCACCTGTAATAACATATTGCTATTGTCATCGCCTGACGATATCCAATGATTAAAAAATAATACAAAGAACAATTTTCATTCCTTATTATTGATGCTAAGCACAAACATGTAAACTGTAATTATGATATGTAGGATAAAGAAAGATTGGTTGGGAAGAACCCGCCGTCTGGGGTGAAGTGGTTTGGGGATAAAATGACTCGAATCCACCTTGATCACAATAAAAGTTATCTTTCTTGCTTTTATCTACCATTTACTTCCGGTTTTTTTTTCAGAACTGTTAAAGAAAAGTGTTGATTTTGAGCTTGTCGTGTAAATAAATGTCTAATTAACAATTGGGTAAATCTATGGACCATGTGAAGGGTTGCAATGAGATTTCAGTTGAAGTCAACAACAACAAAAATAACATTCCAAAAACGATTACTGAATAAAAATTATTATTGATTGAAATAATCACCAAAATCACTAAAGGTAACATTTGAAGGTAACATTTCCAATATAATAATATTGCCTTAAAGGGGGCCTAATCGATTCAATTTTGAAACCAGCTGACGCACAATACTAGATCTTTGTACGATCTGAGAAATATCTTTCTCTAGGGTTAGGGTTAGGTTTATAAATTACATATCAAAAAAAAAAAAGAAAACTGTAACAACGGTGGATTGTGGCTAAAACTATTCTGAAGGGTTAGGGTTAGAATTGTGGGTATAAACACGGAAAAAATCATATTTCTCAGCAGTGACTAAGTAAATCGCAGTTCCGAAGTACAAAAAAGCGGCGCTGGTTGGATGATCTGACTACTTGTTCTTAGGTTTGTATGTGGATTATGGGTTAGGGTTAGGGTAGTTTACTCGTAGTCAGATCAGTCAAAAATGCCCAAAAAGCTAAATTTAAAATTGTGAAGAATGTTTACTAAACTGAGTGCGACTTACAAAGAATGTCCGCAGACGTTTACCATCAACTTCAATGACGGATTTCTATATTTGGTAGTTTTACATCTTGGGCAGCCTTGCTCATCCATATTGTCAGATTATCTCTTTACTGAAAACTCTTCCTAACATTTTTATTTAATTTCTACGAACTTCAGGAAAACATGTTAAATTGTTGACAGTTCACTTTTGCTTCTCACTTTCCAAAGTTTCCATACAGGGGAGAAAACTCTTGAGATAATATTTAGGGATCAGACTAGTAATTCTTCAACGTTAAATCCTTGACATTTCCTGGCCTATACATTGAGTTAGAATTCTTTGACCTTTATAACTTAAAGAGCCCAGCATGTCTAAATCATCTGATATTCTTTTGGGTGGGAAGGGGGGTAGGGGAGAGGGGGGATGGATGGGTGGGTGGGTTCGGGGGGTTCTACGTCTCATGGTTTCTGAAATGAAATGGAGTTTCATGCTACGTCAGCTTCAATGTTCATTATTCCCTATCAAATTTCATTGACGCGATATATAAAATACATAGGCAAGTAGATCTATCTACAGATCTATAGTCAGCCTTTCCTGACGTCAATAACGTCCCAATATTCATCAGTGCCATGACGACATTTTTATGACTGGTTAAAAGTTACAACCAAGTCCAAAGTTTAAATGCGCGCAAACTTATAAAATCATTTTACAAATTTAAAATGGGATGCAAATGTACAAAACCCGGCCGAATTCATCCAGTTGACCAAGCAGCTGTATTATAACAGACTGAACAACACCGATATAGAAGAGGGGAATATAACAAGACAGCCTAGAGTTCCAAAAAGAAGGGATTATAACAAGACAGTCTAGAGTTTCAAAAAGAAGAGAGTATAACAAGACAGTCTAGAGTTCCAAAAAGAAGAGACTATAACAAGACAGTCTAGAGTTCCAAAAAGAAGAGAGTATAACCATTTTACCACTATAACCGGTTACCATCATAAGACTAAGATACCAGAGGAAATTGATGTCATCAACCAGTTACAGAACGAAGGATTCTTGCATGGCCCAAAACTCAGATCGGCTGTTGGGTTGAGCTATGGCCTAGTCGATAATACGTACAATCGTAGCTCGATCAACAGCTCGATAAGCAAAACTAGAAAGATCTGGGCACGTTCCAACAAAGCACGAAATAACTGCAAAACTACCGTTCTATTAATCAAGCAAACCGGCTACCATCATAAGACTAAGAGACAAGAGGAGATTGAGATCATTAACCAGTTACGAAATGAGTGATTCTTGGATGGCCCAAAACTTAAATGGGCTGGTGGGTTGAGATATGACCTAGTCGATAATACAACCATAGCTCGACACCAGCCCAATTAGCAAAACTAGAAACATCTAAACACATTCGAACAGAGCAGGAAATAACTGCAAAACTACAGTTCTAATAATCAAGCAAACCGGCTACCACCATAAGAGACAAGAGGAGGCTGGTGTCATCAACCAGTTGCACATTGAGGGATACTTGGATGGCCCAAAATTCTAGGGAAGGCGCCATCAACACGTCTGAGGGGAATTTTTTGGAAATTGTTGTATAAAGTCATTGTCTGGTACATCTGTAGTGTAGACTTGAGTCGACAGTCTGATTTTGAATAGTGGGGAAGCAAGTAATTACCGCCGTGTACAACCTTACAATTGTGAGGTATTGAATCTAAACGTGGTTAGTGACCAGTGATTTGTTGCAGAGAAAAAAGGAAGCAATGGTTGCAAAGCTGCTGAGGGGAATCGTTGAGGCTAAACGGAATACCACACACAGATTGCACAATGTGAAACAAAACAAAGAATTGGAAATTAAAGGAATTGCATGAAAAAGAAAAGCATGTCCATAAAGTGCGACAGAGAAAAGACATTAATTTGGACGATCTGAATCCTGAGTAAAATAGGCCCGTGGGTAGCTTCGTAGTTGTATTTGGACGATCTGGATTCTGTGCAATGTGGGTAGCCTCGTACTTGTGTTTGGACGATCTGGATCCCATGTAAATAAGCATGTAGTTGTTTTTGTCTTTGTATATATAAGGTGCTTGATGTATAATATGGGTACCGTATATATTCAAGGGTTTACTAGTTGTTTAATTTACAATATTAATTTTAAATTTACGTAACAATGTAACCCATAGTATATATTGTACATTCCCATCCATGTCATTATATATGTATTTACACTTATATATGTACGTGTTTGTCATTTCCTAACTATGTATATACACCCATTTTGTTCCTTTATTTTAATATCATGTATGTATTTTATCTAGGGAGAGGGGTTTTACATAGGCTTGGGCTGTTCCCCAATCCCATTCAGACATCCTGAATAATAATATTTTTTATAAAAAAAGAAAGAAAAAAAAGGGGTGTGGTGTATATTGTGGAAATATATGTAAGGGGTTTGGTGTCTAATGTGGGTATATATTAAGGGCTTGATGTATAATGTGTGTATATAAAGTTGCAATTTCATATTTTTAAGTTATATTTTTAAAATTTATTAAAATAAAGCCTTAAAATAGATGGCATCTATAAACAGTCCTACCTTGTTAAAGAATAATCCTATTAATCCTATAATTCACTAATATTGCCAGTTGAGAAATTGGCAAAAATATCATTTTTATCTTCAAATTCCAACGTTTGAAGATAGCTACTCCATGGTGGAGAGTAGAAAACAAGGGAGGTAATTGTGTTATTTCCGGTGTAAATGAGTTTTAAGTGTGAGAATGACACCTATGATCGTATAAGAGCAAAAGACATAGAAATAATTATGTTTTGACTTTCTTAGAAAATATGAAATTGTAACTTTAAGGGGCTTGATGTATAATGTGGGTATATATTTAAGGGGCTTGATGTATAATGTGGGTATATATTTAAGGGCTTGAGACACAGGATTTGATGTCTATTTATAGGTATTGATCTAGATTATCAGGGTTGACATAATATTGGTGGGGCTTGGTATATAATATTGGGGCATAGGTAATGTTATACATTAGTTGGGGCTTGGTATAAAATATTAATACTAATAGAACACAGATATCGATTTATAATAATAAAGCGAGCTAGGGGCCGGACCCCTTCCTATTCAGGTTCAATTTGCGGGTCCTAGGCTAGAGTCGGAAATGGCATCAGCAGCGTTCCATATTTTCAGACAGGGTCCGGCATCAGGTGTGAGGTCTCGGCCTGTGGGGAAAGAAACAAATGCATGATTAGATTAGGTTTTGGTTTTATTGAGCTGATTGACTGGTTGACAAAACACAATGCACTGGGAAAGAATTGACTAACAGTAAACATTTGGTAATATGAGCACTAGATTAGTAGCCTAGATATCAATCATCTATTCTAATTTCTATAGGATAGGCTAGGCTAAAACTAAAACTAAAGGCCTTCGTCAAAGACTAGGCCTAATCAACAACAGTCAACACTGTGGCGTAACAGTGTGTAACGCTGGTAAATGAATAGCTTGAATCTATATGACCAATTAAAATATACTAGTAATACTACTGAACTATTACAGTTACCTGACATTAATTTACTTATATAAGTTAAGGTATGGAGAGGTTTAAATAGTAATATTAAAAAGATGGCTGCCGTGCCAATCCACAACATGAACATCTCAACATCATTCTTAATTTATAATTAGGCTAACATTTAGGTGTTTTACCTGCTCTGCTCATTACTTAATCAACAAGAATTACCATGAACACTTATTAGCTATTTTAATTAAGTTATAGTGATGAAAAAACTAAATAATTACTTGTGGGGTAAGAAACAAAAGCAAGACTTGTGACATTAGGAGGCTAGATTTGTGTCTGCTGGCTGACTGGCGCGTTGACAAACCCAGTGCACTCTGGGAAAGAATTATCTCCCTTTTATCAAACGTTGCAAAAACTGTAGTTATCTCCCTTCTATCGTTAGCCTAACTCGAAATAATAGACTGGCGAATTGTCACAAGACACTGCAATCTGAAAGTTCTGGACACCACCGATGAAACGTGTATGTACATGTATATAGGGGACTTTTGATGTAAATTTATGGCTATGAATGCATATTGTATGTATATTGGAACTTTTTATATGGCATATCTGGTTCATAGTTTTAGGTATTTATATATATTGGCATTGATTTATAAGTATATTAGGTGCTTATATATTGGTAGATATGGTATTATAATGTACGGGTACTGGTAGACCTATATTGCTACATATTGGATGTTTATGGGTATTGATGTATTGATCTATTGATTATTGACACAGGCACTATAAACCTCAGAATGCCTCGTTCGGCATTTTTGTCCTAACGTGGCAATAACGTGTTAAAATATTTGCCACAATTTTGCCACGTTGTAACGTGGTAAAAACAAAATGCAACGTTTGTCTGGAGTTCCAAAACGTTTTTTTTTTTAAAATTGCCATGTTTTTGGAACGAGGTATTTTGTCCAGAACGAGGCTGTTCACAAGGGTGGATACACGATTTTTCAAAAGGATATCGAGGACAGCATGCTATTATTTAGTGACACTTTCAAGCGATTATGTAGAGAAAAAAACCACAAGGCAAAGTCGACTAGAAATGACATTCGTTGCATAAAAAGAGTTTGTTACATTCTTTGTTGCAGTTTCATATGTCCACACAATATTTCCAACAATGGGATCTGAGAAATGAAAAACAGCCAAGTTGAAAGTTGAGCGAACTTAATAATTGTATTTTAGGTCTTTGAACATTATTAATTACAAATATACTGTTCCGGTTTTATATAGAGTCGAAAATCAGAACCATAAAAAAACACGAAACGAAATAAAGATACAATTTTTATTAGATTATTTGTTTTTTAAATCAAAAGATTTGCTCCTATTTTGTTATCGGGCATTTATTTATTCATCTTTATTTATCTGTGGTCGTAATTTCTCTAATGGTGGAATCATCTGTGAATCTGTATCCGGGTAGATCTCTATAATGTCGTCAGCTTTAGTTGTTGATAGAAGCCAGGTCTCGTATCGTCTCAATATCGTACCAGTTACAATATGGACAACAAATAAACTGTAAAAAGATAGCGAAAATAATTAGTTCGAAGTCTCACAACAAGTTTTACAACGCAGGGATCGACTGACCTTAAAGGTCACCGGAAAAGGTTCATAATTTTTTTAAATAATGCAAGTAATTATGTCAACATATCCTTTCCATAAGTATATGTTGACATAATTACTTGCATTATTTAAAAAAAAATTATGAACCTTTTCCGGTGACCTTTAATATATGATAAAACATGATAGGATCACCTCAATTACTCCACGATTAAAACCACGATTTCAATTGTAGCGGGGGATCGTGATAGTAGGAACCTAGCTCAAGGAACTCTTGACAAATTCGATGACGCGTAGGGCGTGGATAAATTCTTCAGTCTAGCTTTGCACACTTGACGATATAAACAAACACAACCGTATGTTAGTCCCAAAATGATCGAATTAAGTTGAATGAAACGGGGTTTGACATCCTACTCTTCTGTTCTAACTAGGCCAATGAAGACGGGATCTCCCGGTTAGCGAGACAACGTCTTACTCCCTGAGCCACCGCGGCTCCTTGATGTAAGCTGATGATGACAAGTTAAGCTCAATTCCAGTCGACAAACGTAAAATCAAGTTAAAAGCGCACTTACCCGAGAAATATGAGCGTCAAGAATCCAAGTCCAACTATTCCAGAAATATTAAACGATTCACTGAAGGCTAGAACTAAAACACAGCCCATTGGTAAAATATTTAATCCAATTCTTCTACTGACGACATCCGTGTAATCTGTCGCTGCCTGGGCAATATAAAATACAACTCATTATCTCAGAAACTTAATCTGTACAATAAGCTAGTTTCAGAAAAAAAAGATGCAAAAATACGGGATAAAATGCTCGAATTTCTGCCTGAGAAATATACAACTCAGATAATCATCTTAGAAAATTCAATTTAAAACTCTTTATGTATAATAACTTAGATTCAGAAAACACCCGATCGGATTAAAAAAACAGATCTATATTTCGTTTCTTGTTTTATACTTTCGGTGGCCTACACCACATGAAGTAGTAAAGATTAGTAAAACGAAATTTTAAACCATAAAAAACGAAACGAAATAGGATCTTTGTTTTAATCAGATTGGACAATACCCGAATTTATTGTATTTATAAATTTTGAATTCTTTCTTATGGTTTTAAAATATGTAGCCGTTACAGGGTAAATTAAACAATATGGGCTTAGTATAACTCATTTTCTTAATACAAGAAAAACAAACCTTAAACCATTTGACCAATATTACATATTATCACGTTTGCGCCGACCCACCGATTGATCTGTCGACCAAGTGCGGATATGTTTACAGAATAGTTTGGTTGTGCACCCTACGTCTTTCTGCATAAATCTCGTTTTCGAAATGTCCATCTCCATGGTAGCGTATAACAATGATAGATGTAAATTACTTACTAGTTTCTGTCTACATGATGTCATATCAGTTGCTAGGGTAAGTCTATACTGGTGATATTCCTGAATTAAAAACACATTTCATCAGATACATTAAAACATCTGGGACCATTTTCGCTAATTTCAAAATTTGGAACTCAAATCTTTTTGTGTTAAATTAATTTTGTCCTCAAAGGAATAGGAATAAAAAGTTAGTACGGCTCAATTCTTTGGAACCTTAATGTATATGTGAATGAAATGAAATGAAATGGGGTTTAACATCCTGCTGCTCTACTCCTAACTGAGCTAATGAAGACGGGAATACGCCATATGAGGGAAATTGCCCGGGTAGAGGCACTATGGCCTACTTTTATATCGAATTCCAACTGCCAATGTATACATGGGACCTCGGTTTTTCGTCCTATCCGAACGATTAGACAGCTTTCTTTGTCAGACCCTCCGTCCTGCACCACTGACAAGGGGAAACCACGTCGGAAAACCCGATGAACTATCTCGGCCAATGCAGAGATCGAACTCCCGATCTCCAGGCTAGCGAGCCAGCGTCTTACCCACTTATAGCCACCGTCGCTCCCCTTACAATAATGTAAATTGGTCTAAAAGCACATATACTTGAATATAAGGTGATTTATATTACGTTTTTAAAAAAAAAAAAAAATAATTATTTCTAATCATTTATGTTCAATAAAATACGTGAATTGTCCAAATTGAACTATGGTCTTTTAAGTGTGCTTTGTTCATCATGTGTAGTCCAGGCTACACGGTTTCAATTATCATTATGGCGAATAAGCCATAATTACTTAGTCATTGCCTAAGAGATGGCATATTTCCCATAAAGATTTTAAATCACCTGTTAAATAAAGTTATAAGAATCGTGAATGAATATTTACATGAAATGAGATTTTATTAAATTTGGCGACAAATGCCAATTTCACCCAATCTGCAACAATCTCGAAACACAGAATCCACAAGGCATCGGGTAAAATAACGAGAAGATAGTCTACAAATAAAACACAATTATCGAATTATAAATCATATTTAGGATTATCCTCTCTGGTCTTGATTTACGAATCTGGATGATGTTAACAGGGGTAATAGAGAAATGGGGTTTAACGTCCACTCGAAACAAACTAGCTTATTTCGGGATTAACATATGTTTCAATTTTATTTCAACAATTTGCTTGGGCGTAGGATTCTTTAGCAGCGTGAGGAAACCAGAGGACCCGGAGAAAACCCACGAAGTTGGACAAGCGACCCTACTCCTTGTCACGCACTAGCGGGGATTCTAAATCAGGCCATTTGACTCAATGGCAGAACTCATGATCTAACGTTAAACCATTCGACCCCCCCACCCCAAAAAAAAATGTGGAGAAGTAGATTGATGTCGCCATTAAATGCGAATTTCAGGACGAATCATCGGTAATCCTGAAAGAGGAGATACGCGCGAAACGTCGTAGATTTTACTGGTGCATTTAAGATTTGACCATGTTTTCCTCTTGATGTCGAACTTTGATTTGTGTTATCATCGTCGTGATCGAATCGCAGGTGGGCCTTTCAGTGCCTAATTTCTTGTGTCTAGTATAAAGCCGGCGTTGGGTAAATTCTAGCGCAATTTGCCCTAGTAAATATAATTTGGTTATTTGACTAGAAATTTAATGAAATGAAATAGAATTTAACGTCCTACTGTTCTGCCCCGACTGGGCTAACGAAGACGGGCATATATTTTGCTATGAGGGGAAAGTTTGCTCGACCAGTGGCGCTACAGCCTACTCTTATATCGAATTCCAACTGCCAAGGGATCTTTTACGTGCACACCAACGTGTACACGGGACCCACGTTTTCGTCCTATCCGAACGACTAGACAGTTGTTCTTGTCAGGCCCTCCGTCCTGTGCCACTGTTATTTGACAAGAGCGTGTTTTGGCAACATGTATAAAACAAGGGGGGTTTAACGTCCACTCGACACAAACTAGGTCATTTCGGGACTTCACACGGTTCAATTTTATTTCAATAATTCACTTGCGCGTATGGGTCTTTAGCAGTGGGAGGAAACCGGAGGACCTAGAGAACACCCAAGATGTTGGACAGGCGGCCCTACTCCTTGCCACATACAACCGGTGAATCGAAACCACGCCAATTGACTCAAGGACCTTATGATACAGCGCGCACGTGCTAACAATTCGGCCATCTAACCCCTCAGATCCTACACTACACTGATTTTGTTTTTGCATTTTATCGTCTGGTTCGAATAAAAAAAAACCCTCTATATTTGTTTTCCTTTTTAAAGATTATTTAATCCTTCTGTGGAAAAACTCAATGGATACCATTTAATTTATTTCCCCAAATATATCTGTATGTTTATATAGTTTCCATAGTTACCTGGATTCCACGAAACGTCAGTCATTATTTTCATGGAAACGATAAACAACAATAAGGAATGGTGGAATCTCTCCTTGATATCAAGACAAGCGATATAAAATAGATAATTTCTATCTATACGTCGATACATGTTCGTTTTTATCTCCACTAACTGAAACCAGAAATTACAAAACATTATAATAATAATAAATGATAATTCATTTACAACAATCACAACACATTAATTCATAAAATAAAAAACATAAACAAGAAACAGAGAACATTATTTAGTACACATGGTAAAAGTCTGACACAAACACAGCTAGAACCGTATTCAATCAGTTGTATATTTGATTTAAAAGTTCGGTTTTGAGATACTTTTTAAAACCTTTAATAGAATTGGCCCTTTTGATATTGAATTCCATAACTTCGGACTATCGGAGCACCTACAGCGAAAGATCTATCACCGGGGTTGGTTTTTGAAAAAGGCTTTATTAACATTGAGGGGGTGTAGTGTCGGAGATGGTAAACAGGACAGCTACGAGCCAAGGAAGTGGCGGTGTCATTTCTATGTATTCGATTCGTCGACACAGACTCGTCTTTATCCCACTGACTGAAACCAGAAATTAAAGAAATAAAACTGAACTGTAAAGGGGGTTAACGTCATACGTTTCTGTGCCAAGCGGGATAATTTAAAAATAGAAAGTCAAGGCATGTTTTGAGGTGTGAAGAAAAGCTGTTCACAACTACTGTGATCTGTATCAAGGGTTAGGGTTCAGATTACGCGAAATTGTTACCAAAGATGCGCTACTAGGATACCTCTACAAAAAACGTGCAATGCAAGGGAGACAATTTTGCCCAATGACAATCACGTCTTGATCCAACTGCCAAAAAAATACGTTATGTCAATACGGTAATCCCCTTACTGTGCAAATTTCAGAACATATTTCTGAAGAAATACAAAAGTTGAGTTTCTATGTGGTGTTGAGCGCAAGTCCTCAAGTTCCAAATTATGTATCAGTGTCTAGATAGCCATGACTATTTTGCTGAACTTATTGTGGCCGTTTCGATGAGTTACGCAAGACCTTTAAACATACATTATGCAAGAGCTAAATCTGCCTATTGCAGGTCTTCGTTAGGTCTGAAATGTTCTATAAACTATAAATTAAGAAACTTTAACTATTAATCATAATCAACTCTCGTCGGATTCTCGAGATTTAACTAAATTAGAAAGGTTGGCCATTTAAAAATTTAATTTAAAAATGGGAAAGCGAGGCTAAGTCTCGAATATACCAGTGCGCTAGTTACCACTATGCACACATCATGTTAAAACTACAAACAATGATAATTTGATTCAGAATTAAGTAAATTGAATGAAACTTTCAATATTCTCGTTTTTAATCATCTATTTTTAAATTATTATAGCAAGAATGACCAACTCTTTATTAAACTCTTAACTTATGTATCTTTAATCTAACGATCAATTACTGTGTAAGTCAATGTTTGAAAAATTCAGGAATTCCCTTCGCAGATACTGCTCTCTGACAAATGAATCCATTGGCAAGTGTTGTCAGATTTTTCTTTACAAATATGCGCATACAAAATCTAGTAAGTAGAAATCATTTCAAAAACTGTTTACTGACATTACTAGAGTACTATAGTAAATACTAATTTATACTTAGATTACTAGAGAGCACTATGGGGAATACTAATTTATACTTACATTATTAGAGAGTACTATGGTAAATACTAATTTGCCAGTACTATGGTAAATACCAATTTATACTTACAATACTAGACATCACTATGGTAAATACTAATTTATACTTACATTACTAGAGAGTACTATGGTAAATACTAATTTATCGTGCGAGTTTAAAGCCACCGTCAAGGCTGTTATTTGTAATAATATTACAACTGTGTGGGAGACTGGAGGATTGAACAGTTAAGGATCCATAATAATAATAATAATTGATTTATATAGCGCCAACAAATTCTACTCACTGAGCTGCTCAAGGGCGCTTTACATAAGTACAACTAATATAAACTTACAACAATCACAACACATTAATCCATAAAAAAAGACATAAAGTTATGATCACATTTTTATTATATAAAAAGTGGTTAGAAAGTTTAACTCATATCAGGTTTCAAAATCTTGGATAATAAATAAACAATCATTGAATATATTAAGTTTAAGTGAGAGACGTTTATTCGAACCCTAGCCCCAACCCTAACAATATCAGTTAGCACATATTTACCCCCTATCACCCTCGTTAAGCCCAACGAACACCGAAGGAACCCTTGTGACCGCAACATCGCGGATCAAAACGTCTGTCAGTTAATGTTACGCAATTCATAATTTTGTTTAATAGATGATTCTTTAATAAAATGATTTTTCATGAATATATCACGAGTATTTAATAAAATAATTTTCATTGAGTATTCAATAAAAGGAATAAAGGGGTTTTTCATGAGTATTTAATAAAAGGATTTTTCGTGAGTATTAAATGAAAGGATTTTTCATGGGTATTGAATAAAAGGATTTTTCGTGAGTATTAAATGAAAGGATTTTTCATGGGTATTGAATAAAAGGATTTTTCATGGGTATTTAATAAAAGGATTTTTCATGGGTATTTAATAAAAGGATACGGATGTAAACCATTGCCAACAATAAATGTAACCAGACACCAAAATAAGCTGATCGTCTTTCTGGTGGTTGTGTTAACTTCCAGCATAGTGAATCCCAGATGTCTGCTCCAAGTCCACTAATTAGACCATCCACTAACTATACAATATATAAATATAAATAAATAAAATGAAACAGGTTTAGCATCCTGGGAGCCACAGTGGCTCAGTAAGTAAGACGCTGGGGACCCGTATTCAATTCCTGCAGTGGCCGAGAAAGTTCATCGAGATTTTCCGGCGTGGTTCGCACTTGTCAGTGGTGCAGAACGAAGGACACGACAAGGGATAACGTATGGCCGTTCGGATGGAACGAAAAACCGAGTTCCCGCAGAGATCCCTTGCAGTTGGAATTCGATTTAAGAGTAGACCGTAGCGCCGCTATCCGGGCAAAATGTCCCTCATAGCACACTGTATGGCATATGCCTGTCTTCATTAGCCCAATCAGAGCAGAATAGTAGGACGTTAAATCCCATTTCATTTGCATTTCATTCGTTTAGAATTCTATATTTTTTTAGGGCAACAAGACCCTGTGGGCTATCCCGGGGAAGGAACGAGGCTTGAAAATCTTGAGATTCCTTTCGGCCACACAAAGGGATTCGCATGAAATGAATGAAAATATACGCACATCACATAGTTTTTAGGGCATCAATACCCTAGTTGAGAAGTTGGAACCGCGCTTGAAATATCCTGATATTCCTTTCCGTCCCACACGTGGATTCAAACTGGGGACATTATTAAAAGGAAAATAAAATGCACGTACATCAGTTAAGCTTTGTAACTATGGCGACAGCACATAGTTTTGGGGCAACAGTGTTCCAGGGGTTACCCGAGAATGTTTAAACAGGGCTTTAAGACTTCGAGATTCCCTTTGGACCGACACTAGTATTTGAACGCGGGACACTGATTAAAGGAAAATAAAATATACGTACATCAGTTATACTTTGTAGTACCAACAGGTTAAATATAGCTTTTCCTCGAACTAGATGGTACATCACAGATAAATCAAAATGGCGTACAATACAACAACATAATACAAACACAAAAATCTTTACGACATCACATATCTGAGATCCCGTTAATCTCTGTCTGATTCTGAAATGTATAAAATCCACTGAGAAGAGTTTAGGTTGAGGTATGCAGAATAAAGTCCACACAATATGTGTGCAGTGACCTGATTTGAGATGGAATATGCTTAAGTGCTGCAATGATACGGCTTTATTATATATGTTCATGCCTTGATACTTTACAAACAAGTAATTGTATGTGATACGATGATGTGATACGATGATGTGGTATGTTGATGTGATATGACGATGTGTTACGATGATGTACTGCGATCACTTGAAATGGTGTGATGTGCTGATGTGATGCAATGATATGATATGGTGATGGGATACGATAATGTGATACAGTGATGTGATACTATGATGTAATACGATGATGTGATATGGTGTGATGATGTGATACGATGATGTGACGTGGTGATGTGATGCGATGATGTGATATGCTGTGATATTATTATGTGCTGAGGTGATGCGATGATGTGACGTGGTGATGGGATGCGATGTGCTAATGTGATGCGATGATGTGATATGCTGTGATATTATTATGTGCTGATGTGATGCGATGATGTGACGTGGTGATGGGATGCGATGTGCTAATGTGATGTGATGCGATGATGTGATGCGATGATGTGATATTATTATGTGTTGATGGGATACAGTGATGGGACATGATGATGTGATAGCGTGATCTGATAGAATGATGGTATATGGTGATGCGATGATGTAATATGATGATGTGATATGGTGATGGGATACGATGATCTGATACGATAATGTGATGCGATGATGTGAAATGATGGCGTAATGTGCTGATGTGATATGGTGATGGGATAACATGATGTGATATAATACGATGATGTGATATTATGACGTGACGTGATGATGTGATGCGATCACAGGATACAATTACATGATACGATGCTATGGAAAAATTATATGGTATGGTGTTATGTGATCCGATGTTATGGTACAATTACGTGTTACGACGTTATGAAACAATTACACGGTACGGTGTTATAATAGAATAATATGATATGATGTCATAATACAATGATGTGATATGATGTTATGACATAATAACGTGATATGATGTCATAATACAATGATGTGATATGATGTTATGACATAATAATGTTATAATACAATGATGTGATACGATGTTATGATATGATGTCACAATATGATGACATGCATAATATGATACAATAATGTGATATGATGTCATAATACAATGATGTGATATGGTGTTATGACATGATAACGTGATATAAATCATGATGTCATAATACAATGATATGATATGATGTTATGATATGATGTCACAATACGATGACATAATATGGTACAACAGTGTGATATGATAAGAAAATATGGTGGTCAGCAGTAACACACATACTTACCCATGTATAATACATGATGGCCTTATAAGGATATAAAAAAGAGCTACCAATGCTCTGATTGGTTGGAATGTGAAGATGTCTAAAAGAGCATTAAGACATAATGTACTTCCGTATAAATAAAACTGAAACAAAAAACCCAGATAACTTTGAATTTAATATCATATTGAGTCTAAATATAATAAGTTGTATTATTTTGTTCGCGTGCATAGTTCTTTGGGATTGGGAAGAACTATTAAAAAGAATTATTAAAATAAAATTGAACCATGTGATAGTCCTGAAATGACTTAGTTTGTGTCGAGTGGACGTTAAACTCTCTCTCTCTCAAATCATCAAATGAGATGAAATGGGTTTAGCGTTCTACTGTTCTACTTCGACTGAGCTAACGAAGAAGGACATACCCCATACAGCGTGGTATGAGGGGATTTTCCTCCGGCCAGAGGCACTACAGCCTAGTCTTATATCGAATTCCAACTGTAGAGTTCTTTTACGTACACAACAATGTGTACACGGGATCTCTGTTTTTCGTCCCATCCGAATGACTATACGTTGTCTCTTACCAGGCCATCCGTCTTGCATGCCTGACGGGGGGGGGGGGGGGAGACCACACCAGAAAATAACAAAGAACTTTCTCGGCCAATACCGGGATTGAACAATGTCTTATTCACCAAGCCACCGCGGCTCCTTATCCTGAACAGATTAATCCAGAAATAACAAAGACATAGCTTACCTTTTCAAATTCTACCGGAGTTTGGACCACAGTCGATACACGACCACACCTCTCTTTATACCTGACGTCATCACGTAATGGTTGGTAATGACGTGAAAGGTTCGATTTTATGTAACCCCATATCGAATTATCTAAAAAAAAAAAAAAAAAAAAAAAAAAAAAAAAAAATAGATGCCAATTAATTTCATAACTTAGAGAATACTGACTTTTGTGAACTTTGCTGACTCGCCAAAACGAAATTATGAAATCTGTGTCTAGTTTTTGTTTGGATCGAGGTGGTTATCTGGTCAGGGAACCCATTTCAATTCCATTCTAATTTTTGCATGTTGATGTCTATAGCTGGTATTTACGGCATGGTTCCTCTTGTCAGTGATGCAGGACGGAGGGCTTGACAAGGACAGCTGTCTAGTCGTCCGGATGGAACGAAAGTCCGAGATCCAATGTACACATTGGCGTGCACCTAAAATATGCATTGGCAGTTGGAAATCGAGACCGACTGGAATGGTAAGTTTTAAAAATTATCAGATCGAAAATGTTTTGATTAGTTTTATCAGCATTCACACTAAGTAAATAAACAAATGGAGGCGATTTTATATACAAATGAAGCGGAGAATGCTAGATTAGAGACGGTCCTGCACATATGACATCATATTGTGCGTTAGGGTTAGGACAAGGATTAGGCTTGGTGCACGGTTAGGATTAGGTTTAGCGCTAGCTCTTTTTTTACATCTCGAGACTGACGAAATCTGCAGGTCCTAACCCTAACCCAAACCCTAACCCACAATGCACATATGACGTCATATTATGTGCTAATATGTGCATGGCCGTCTCCGATCTAGCGTTCCCCAAATAAAGTTAATATTTCAACGAACCATCGTCTTCAGAAGATAATGTTATCGTGACGTCATTATGATGTCCGTTACATGAGTTATGACGTCCCGTTCGCCTCTGATTACCACCTCTGTTCCAAAGAGCTTCCATTTTGAATTCAAACACTATTATACTAAATTCAACATAGCTTTAATATTAAACTAGAATTATAGAAACGGAGGAGTGAATAAATGTTAATTTAAACAGACGACCATAAAAAAATCAGGCAACATATTTATAACACTGATAAGGGTTTTAATGGTTTTGTAGCCAATCACAAGACAGCAGAAAAGCTATGAATTAGTATTAAATGGCCGCGTGGAGGACGATATAATAATATTCAGATAATATTGAACATAACACGATTTTAAATCAATAAATAATTTAATTGTTTATTTAAAGTTATCATCTTCGTAGCACAACATGATAATATGTAACAGACATTGCCTGAGTAGAGCAAAGCTGATTTTTGTCAAATATAAAACCTTCATAATTAATTTTCGCTGGTGATATAAAAAATGTTAAATAAATTCGTTTTTCCAAATTGAATGTATTTAGATATAAATTGTATGGGTATAGGATAAATCATTTATCCTTGGTGGTCAATGGTAACGTCGAGAAGAACCCCCGTTCCCTTGTTTAACCCCCCCCCCCCCAAAAAAAAAAACAAAACAAAACAAAAACAAACAAACAAAAAAAAACACCCCCCCCCCCCCAAAAAAAAAAACCACAGTGAGGCAGATGTGCCCCGCCGAAATCCCCCCAAAAATAGATGACATATTAATTAACCGCACATTTATTTTTTTCAAAAGTATCAAGCATTCAAACTGATTATCAACTATACACTTAGTTTCATCACTCTCTATCAGATAGTTATCTTGTCCCAAAGCAATGACCAATAAAATTGCTTAGCTCTGCTTAGCTTTAGCTTGAAAGGTTAATCATTGAATATTTACATCAAGTTTAAACATTCTACCTCGATTAAAAGTGGGGGCCTATTTCACGAAATTTTAACTAAAGATAAAATCTAAATTTTAGTAGATACTTCCATTTTGATTGGCTAAGCACTAAAATCAATCTAATATTATCCAATCAAATTATTAAAATTTGGATTTTATCTTAGTTAAAATTTCGTGAAACAAGCCCCAGAGTTGTTATGTTCTAAAATCTTGACCAATCAAATTGCATATCGCTCCTTAGCCTAAGCAGAAAATTCCCATTATCAAACTTAGTCAAGGTAATGATGTGATGAATCTATGCACCAAGTTTCATCACTCTCCGTTAGAACTAAAGTTATCGTGCCCCAAAGCATCAACCAATCAAATTACTTATCTCTGCTTACACTAAATAGAAAATTCTCATCTTCGAAATCGATCAAGGCATTGACCTAATAAACACCTACACCAAGTTTGAACATTTTAGCTCAATTAGAAGGAGTGTTATTGTGTCCCAAAAAGTGTGACAGACAGACGGACAGACAGACGGGGACACACCCATTTTAAAATAGCCCCCCTGTGAAAAAATTGTCGACCATAAAAACAATAGATAAACATTGTTTGTCAATTTTACAGCAACCCCTGAGAACACTTCCCGCCCCCCTCGTTGCTCTGAGCTAGTTACGCCCCTGGTATTGTCGTCTCAGACTTTAGTATTATAAGTAGGCTACTATTATTAAT
Organism: Patella vulgata; assembly: GCF_932274485.2. Taxonomy (NCBI): domain Eukaryota; kingdom Metazoa; phylum Mollusca; class Gastropoda; family Patellidae; genus Patella; species Patella vulgata. Next base: position 75,943,383 of record NC_065883.2, on the reverse strand, counting down.
CGTTTAAAGACGAGTTATTTGCCCCTGAATCGGATTCAGACCAGTTATTTTATGATCTGACTCAGTTACAGCCTAATATTGAAAGAGATTATCCACGTTACAGACGGTAGTGTCTCCTACTAGGTGTTTCACTTCCATAGTTCTTAAGCAGGGCCATACCTAGCTCAGGGCAACGAGTGTTCTGGGGGGGGGGGGGTGCTGTAAAATTGACGGACAATGTATATCTATTGTTTTATAGGTCGACAATTTTTTCACAGGGGGGCTATTTTAAAATGGGTTTGTTTTGCGCAAAGCCCCCTCCCTCCCCCAGCACCCCCTTAGATACGGGCCTTGTTCTTAAGTCGCCGCAGCGCACTAAACGTTGTAAGTAACGTTATGGTGATTTCATTCTGCATGCGAGAACTAGCTACTCTACTTCTAGAATAGATCTCTGTCCTAAATGACAGACATATCCAATAATTAGTATACTGTGTTGTAATGCAGCTCTTTTCCGGTTCACATCTGTTATTCATAAAAAAACTAATTAAACATTTTCAAGTTTATTAAATGAAAGCAGCATTTATATTTCTCAAAATTCTCGACATATACATAGTATTTTCGACTAGAATCGTCCATTTAGGACTTAAAATGTCGGTCAACTGGCTTAGTGTCTGTTCTCAAGCGGAGCTAACTGTAAACAGACAGCCTACGTTTAGTATGGATATACCTAACTGTAGACAGGCAGCCTAAGTTTAGTATGATGATATTTCAGTCAAACAGGACAGTAAAGCAAAGTACGATTGGAACTTGACGATTTCTGTTAATTTTTAGTCACCCACAAATCTGTCGGGTCGAGTCTATATTTACTCTTTCGAGAACATCTGCCACTTTAAGCCACGGACTGACTTTAGCATTTTACTTTAGCGTTTTAAGGTTTGTGGTATTGCGTTTTCCCTCTTTCTCGTATTCATTAGCACAGTCAGTGCAGAAAAGTAGGACGTTAAACCCCATTTCATTTCATTTTCCTCTACGTTTTTCTGTGTACATAGTTATTATTCATCTTGCATTATTCAATTGTTTATGAATCAAGTCTCGTCTGTTTTCCGTCCACTGGTTCCATCTTGTTTTCTAAGGTGAGATAACTCTGGCGCCTTCTCTAGCAGTAGTTCTGTAACCTCAGTATGGCCTTGCTTCACCGCCTGTAAAACACAGACCTCAACAATCATATAACGCTAACAATAACTTTCTCCACAATTTTAAACGTTTACATTCCTAAAAACAGAGCATTTGATTAATTTTAAGATTCTGTATTAGTTCATCTAACCCTTGACAAAATTGTCCAGGTGAATCCCACCGAGGTCTATTTTTCGTTTCGTTTATTTATACTTTCAATGGCTTCTACTACATTGCCTCTGACTGGTTGTAGTGGGAGGTTGCGTCAGGAGTCACGCTAGCGGCTTTTCACCCTACGACGTCAGATATTTGATTAACCAAGCAGTGTTGATGTTTCTAGTGGGATGGACACCCACATATCCATGCACCGCACGTCAAGAACTCGCCGAAACAGACCATTTCATTGGTTAATCCCCCACATCAACCAGAACGCAGGTTATATAACAACTCTTCCAGATCCCAAAACTATTGAACTATAAAAAATGATCTGAGTTTTAATCAGATTGCTAGACCACATGATTTTAGTTTCCTCAGTTTCAGATGACCAATGACCATCCTCTCAGAATCCAATTACCGTTCTCTGAATTTTAAAGTACAGTTCCCAAAGTTTAATTAACAACTAAAGCCGCGGTCACATCCTGCGGCTACGCACACAATTGGCCATAGTCCATTTGAACTAGGTTGGCCTAGTTCACATTAGTTGACCCTACATGACCGTAGTGTTAAGCACAGTGCCATGTTACTACGACCAACTACGGTCAATTACGGTCAATTACGGTCAACCAGGGAGAGGGAGAGAGAAATGGGGTTTAACGTCCACTCGACACAAACTAGGTCATTTCGGGACAAATATATGGTTTATTTTGTTTTTATTTCAACAATTCGCTTGCGCGTAGAGGTCTTTAGCAGTGGGAGAAAACCCTAGGACCCGGAGAAAACTCACGAGGTTGGACAGGCGACCCTACTCCTTGGCACGTACAACCGGGGATTCGAAACCACGCCAGTTGACTCAATGACAGGCCTTATGATACAGTGCGCAAGTGCTAACCATTCGGCCATCCAATCCCCCTCGTATTTAGAGATTCACCTTTCACAATATTGTAGTTTGCCCTTAAATTAATGACGCATTGGGACTTTAAAAGCCCATATTCTGGCCTATATAAAAGAATCGACCCGCTTCTGATTATTAGAGATGTTGTACAAACCTTGTGGACAGGCGTATTACCATCTGCATCACTGATCCTAGGATCGGCTCCATGCTTTAATAATAACTTGACTATGGCTGTATGACCCATATAAGCAGCTCTATGAAGGGGCGTGGCTTTTCCACTATTTGTTTGACAGTTAATACAGGCACCATTTTGTATTAACACAGTACATATCTGTAAATGACCACTCCTTGCTGCATAATGCTGAAAGACACAAACATTCTATAATATAAAATAAACACAACAGTTCTATGGATAACAGTTGCTGTAATTCTATTAAAGCTACGTTTCAACAATGTTCTCTTGTCGTTATCAAACACAATACTGATACAGACAGTAGGTACGAAATATATATACTATGTACAATCCAAAGGGTCACTGTCCTCCTAATTAAATGGTTTCATTAAATGTTTGGATTGTATATAGTATATATATTTCGTTCCTTCTGTCTGAATCTATATTGTGTTGATAACGTCAAGAGAATCATTGTTGAAACGTAACTTTAATAGAAATACAGTAATTGTTATCCATAGAACTGTTGTGGTTGTTTTAATGTGTTCAATTACTAAATGTCATTCAAACAGTATACTATAATATATCCTTTGGGGATTTTAAAAAATGAAATGAGAGTTTAACGCCCTACATTTCTGTGCCAACCGATTTAATGAAGTCGGACATACTCCATACAATGTGTTATGACCACTCTTTCCACATAATGCCGAATGACTCAAGAGCACTATATGCCCATTGGGGATTTTAAAAAATGAAATTGGGGTTTAACGGCCTACTTTTCCGTGCCAACCGATTTAATGAAGTCGGTGATATGACAAAGCATGTGTTATGAGGGTAGGGAATTTCGCCAGGACATCGCGTTGATGGCTTCTCATCGCTGAACGTTAACTGTCAAGGGTTCTTTTACGTGCACGTCAATATGTAGACGGATGGACCACGGTCTAACGACTAGAGGCCATCCATACTGTACCACTGAGAAGGTGAAATCAGGCTGGAAATCCCGAGGAACTGTGTCGAACCAGGGACCACTTTGTTAGTGTATATGTTACAGTCAATTTGTGTAATCAGTCATTTCATACAAATGTCTAAACGAATCAGTCATTACGAGAAATGCTTGTGGGCGCCTGGCAATACGTGCAATGACTGAAAATTCAAGTTATTACACGAAATGACTAAAAATCATGGTCAGGCATTACGAGAAATGACTAAAGTGCTGTCAAAACCACACAAATTCACTGTAAAACATTTATTGACAGTCAAATATAGTTGTCTTTCAATTTCATCACGAAAATCACTTTTTAAAAAACAAATCCGACTGGTTTATCTCTCAAGTTACTTGTTTTTGCATAACAGGCTGCCATGACAACGGCTGGAGCATTTGATTCTTTTTTTTTTATAAACATTTGCATTTATTCGTCCCAAATCTCTTAGAACCTGCACAATTGCACCGGACATATCCCTGTCCACCGCAGTTGGGTTCTGTATGTACAGCCTGTGTCAGTAAGCAAATGTTGGGGACACAAATCAAACTGATGGTCATTTCGTGTAATGTCTGGAATTTTCAGTCATTACACGTATTGATAGGTGCTCACAAGCTCTTCGCGAAATGACTGATTCGTTTAGTCATTACGTGAAATGGCTAATTACACAGATTGACTGTAACATATACATACTCAATGAGCCACTGTGATTTCAATAAATGAGCGAGGTACAAAATAAATAGCTTCCACATTCTCGTCACTGCGGTCATCAGCATAGGGCGATACTTTAAAGTTAGTTAGTCCCAATACGACCTAGTTTGTGTTGAGTGGGCGCCAAACCACATCTCTGTCCCTCTTATGGCCAATCTAAGTATAACAAGTAGACACGAATATTTAATAACGAACAAATAGGGGATTCCCCGTGTTACTAAATATAGATACTCACGAGCGCGCTGTAGCCGGACTTGTCGAGATTGTTTACACTGTCCCCTTTTCCCAAGCATTTCATCAATCCGTCCATATCCCCCGTTAATGCTTGATTCCATATCCCTCGCTCAAAATCAAGTTCATCTAACGTCTGTGAAACAGAAGGAGTCGCTTGATGAGACGAACAGTTGCAGAGGTGATTATGCTGTGACGCCATGTTAAAGAAGTTAGTCATAGGTTCGAAGTTAGATATTCGCATGTTTCAGCGTAATGAAGCTCTCTGCGTCTCGCACATAAGTTGTCATGACTAATAACAGAAAATAAGCTTAACTTGTGTTGTCGTCCATAATTAAAGATACATTATGTAAGATTTAGATAAAGAACTAGCCATTCTTGCTAAAATAGTTCGAAAATAGATAATGTAAAAGGCAATTTGCTGAAAATTTCATTCAAATTGATCCACTTTGAACCGAAAACTAAGCGAATGAAATTTCTGCCTAGCCTCGGTCATCATTACTAAAGTCAGTACGATAAACAGCATAGTCTCGACTCTCGATTATCTATTTAATCGTTTAATCGAGAAGGAAAGTTATGCAGTAAATCGGCTCACAATCCAGTTAAGATCGCAGGCTAGTGATACCATCTAGAGTTGATTATGGTCTGGATAAGTTATTTAATGTCTAATTAATAATTTAGATAACATTTCAGGCCTAAAGAAAGACCTGCAATAGACAGATTTAGCTCTTGCATAGTGTATGTTTAATGTCTAATTAATAATTTAGAAAATATTTTAGGCCCAAAGAAAGACCTACAATAGGCAGATTTAGCTCTTGCATAATGCATATTTATGATGATATTAGATGTTTACCAGGAATTTGTAGAAAACATTGAAAGAAGAGGAAGAGAGAGAGACAAAACCAAACAGATCAACAGTAAATATTCGCTTGGCTATCGCTGAAAGGGTGGATATCGGGGTGGGTTAATATTAACTTTTCTTCTATTTTGCAAATAAAGTCTAAAACAATTTTTTTTAAATTATTGAAAATATTAAATAAATGTGTTGGAGTATATTTGGCCCGAGTTCACAAAGCATTCTCGGACTTAAGTTAAGAATTTACTCACAATTGTTCGCCTTATTTTAATTAAAATATAGCTCTTTATAAACCCGTTGTTGTTTTGATGTATCAAATACATCAATAAAAAACTATGTGCATTTTTTTGTGTTTCTGGATCAAAGATAAATTCATTAGTCTGAGAATGCTTTGTGAATTCCAATCTGGTTAAAATACAGATCCTATTTCGTTTCGTTTTTATAGTTCAAAATTTCGTTTTATTTGTCTTTACTACACTAGGATCTGGATAATGTGAGGGATTAGTTAATGAAACGGTCTGTTACGGCGACTTCTTGGCGTTCTCTGTGCGGAACTGTGGGTAAACCCTAGAAACGTGAACGCTGATTGATTACTCAATGTCTGACGTCATAGGGTCAAAAGCCGCTCGTTTGACCCCTGACTTGAATTCCCACTATTACTTGTCAGATCGTCATGTAGGGTAGGCCCTCGAAAGTATAAAAGAACGAAACGAAATATAGATCTGTATTTTAATCAGATTGGGTGAACTTGGAGTCAGGTTAAAACATATTTCCTATTTAGTGTATACGGGTACATAAAATAGTACGCAAAGGCGTAAAATGAATAAAAGGCACTAATTCTGCCCGGATGAGTTTGTGTTACTTCGTTCGATGTAAACAAATAATATATCATGTGACATCACACGTAGACCTATAATGCACGTGAACTTAAAGGTCAGTCGTTCAGCTACATAAGTAAAAGAAGGCGTTCGCATTACCGGTGTGAAACAGACTGAGACAAAGCCTGTAAAATTACTAATGCCTTGCTATATTTGATCACAGAAGATCGATGAGCTTAACTCGTGATCATGAAACTGCGTTGGTTTATATATTGAGTTTGGATCAAGAGAGCTCAAGGCGGAAGATATGACATCAAATGGGGTTTAACGTCCGACTTTTCTGCACCAACCGGACTAATGAGAGAGAGAGAGAGAGAGAGAGAGAGAGAGAGAGAAATGGGGTTTAACGTCCACTCGACACAAACTAGGTCATTTCGGGACTAAGATATTGTTTCAGTTTTTATTTCAATAATTCGCTTGCGCGTAGGGGTCTTTAGCAGTGGGGGAAACCGGAGGACTCGGAGAAAACCCAAAAGGTTGGACAGGCGACCCTACTCCTTGTTACGTACAACCGGGAATTCGAAAACACGCCAGTTGCCGGGATAATGAAGATGGACATATGGCATGTTGTGAAGAATATTTTACATTCGAACCCCCTAGAAATCGCAATAGAGAAATCAAGTTAACCGTAATGGTACTCTATAGTCATGATTTTATAGTCTCCCCGTTTGCTGCAGAAAAGGGCATAACCAGTATAAAAAGTAGGCTTCCACATACTAGAACCATTCCACTTGAACTTGAGGGCAACCAGCTCGGAATTACCCACCCTTACTTGGAATATCTGTGCTTTGGATCCCGACTTGCCCATTCCCGAAGGAAGCACGAAGAGTTGCACGCAGACACCGTGGACATTTTTTGGGAAACTTTTATTTATTTACATTGTAGTTCAAGAATAATCACAGGCAAATATAACAGATACATTTATAATATGAGCATAAACTATGTAATATTACAGTAACCAATGGTAACCATACAATATACAGCTACCAATAGTAACCATATTGTATAAAGTAAACAGTATAGTAAACATATAATACACGGTAACCATAGTAACCATATAATATACAATAACTATAGTAGTCATATAATATACAATAACTATAGTAACCATATAATATACAATAACTATAGTAACCATATAATAGTATATAATTTAAAGTAATCAATAGCCATCACATAATTTACATGAAAAACGTTAACCATACAGTATTCGGTAATCATAGTAACCATATAAAAATAAAGTAACCAATAGTTACCATATAATATACAACAACCATGGTAATCATATAATATACAATAACCACATAACGTACGACAATCATAGTGAACAGGTTTAATCTCACTGTGCCCCCCAATCAACTGGTGTTATAGGGTAGTGGTGTGAAAATTTAAGTAAACAAAGGATTATAGACTGTATCCTTATTAGTACTGTTCACCTAGTTAAAATTTAATTATTTTAATGATTAAAATATATAAGTTAAGTTCACGTTTCATCCGTTAACGAGTATCTTAAATATTATTCACCTACCTTTCATTCAGACAGTACTCATAAATCAATCAAATATATGATTAGAAACTCACTATCATTATATAAGGATAGTTGTCACCCCCAATTATATTATATCTTTTAAAATGGCTCAAGTTCGCATAGGGTTTATTCCTAATTCTCAAGGAGGTCAAAATTTAATTAATTTGGGGTATAAGTACAGAGTAAAAAATACGAAACCCAATAGCACCAGCAGACTTTTACTGAAAATACAATAGTTCAATTGGATAACGGGGGACGATTGCCCCCTAAAAGACGAAAATATAAAAGAGTAGAAGAATCTATTAATGATCTAAAAATCAAACTGTTAAATGGAGTAAAAAGTGCAATTGAATATACTGACGCCATATCACATTTAGTAGGGTTATGATTTATGTTTGATACATGTATTTGTTGTTACTTTTATGAAATTTATTGTGAATAAAGTTGTTAATTAGTTTAAACCTAGTAGTTTAAAAAAACAGACTATACTTTTAACACCATTGTATTCGATAATCCCCTTGCTTGATTAATCCCCCCATGAGAACAATAGCAGGGGGCACAGTGAGATGTCCCCAGTGAACAAACAAATCGTAATCACAACGACTAAACCACTGGTGTCAGACCACCATTTATTTCACTATCTTTTAATAATCTTCCACTCCCTTTTCTCCCGGTTTGCATATGATCATTTCTGGGGTTCTAGAATCGAAGAAAAGGGTTTAAATCGACATTTTCTGTCATATTTGGTAAATATTCATGATTTAGGGGCGGAAGGATAACAGAATTAATAGGTTGGTTGCCTCCTATTGACCCGAATTACCCCACTGAGACTAAATTGTTGACGATCATACGATTCAAAATTGAAAATCAAATCATCTCCTATAGTACTCAAAGCAATTATTCAATTCAAATAACTACTTTATGAAGACAAGTAAGCCAAGATTAAAGGTCATTATGTTGAAATACGTAATATTATTACGTATACGTAAATCGAACATTTTACTACACAAATACATTGAACTTAAGCGGTGGACACATGAGCAGAATCATTCGGCGCCGCGCCGAATTTTATTCGGCCCAATGGGTGGACACACCAGGCGAATCCTTCGCCCGATTCACTAGACGATTGCATCATCTTTCACGTCACATGATTAAACATGGCGGCGACCCTGTCTTCAATCAATCAAATGACTTCTCGATTTAAGTGGATGATGAGTGGTGATTGGCTAATGAATTCTACAATCGAAGCAGACACACTAGCCGAATATATCAATCATGTTTGATTCGGGCGAATCATTCGGCCGAAGGACAATGGACACACTAAGCGAATTTCGACACCGATATATTCGGCCAAATCATTCGGCTAGTGTGTCCACCGCTTTAGGTTTATGAACCTTGACGTACGTTCCGTGAAACGACTCCTGGATTATTTATAATATAACATTCAGTATTTATATTCATACATAATTATATACACACACCACGATAAATATTAAGTATGTAAATACAGCGATAAGAGAAATTATGTATATCCATTATAATTATTATACAGTTATTTGTCAGTTAAACCTCTGAGTAGTCTGTTGACAGCTGGTGTCCCGTGTGTCATGGCTAGCTCAATAGATATGGTTTATCCATGGGCTATAGGCAGACAATGCGTTAAGGGCAGCTGAATATATTAGTTTTTTTCCATGGGTTACAGATAGGTAGAAAAGATGTTGTGGGCAGTTGAATATGTTTGGATTTTCAATTTGATAAAGATAACCAAAATATCAACCATTTTGTTTCCTCTATTCTTGATTCCATTATACGTGTAATAATCTTTTAATCATACTCTTTATAGCAGAGGTTGCTAACTTATGGCAGCAGTGGCACATCCGACCATTCCACATGGCACATTGCGTCTCATACTAATAATTATCTAATTAAAAAAAAATTAACTAATTTGACTCCAAATATCAATATAGCTTGATAACTAATAATAACTAA